>NC_089264.1:43826152-44146902 GCF_963930625.1 Muntiacus reevesi
AATGAGGAGCAGTTAGCTTCGCATGGCGGTGAACAGCTCTGGCTGTTGAGGCTAGCCTTAACGAGCACCTGGTGTAGAGCGACGCCTGTTTGAACAGAGAGAACGGAAGTGAGACATGTCAGTACCATGACTTACCATTATAATTACCCCATCTTGAATGCGTGTTCAGCTACCTTGCCCTTCTCCCACTTTCTAGTAGTAATTGCCTGACAAAACCTTCACCCTGGTTAAGTACAGCTGTCCACCAATTCTGTGGCTACGGTGTGCGCTTGAAAGTGGCTGGAGAAAAGCATGCAACCCTGATAACTGGTTTTATTTAAATTCATGACCAAGAACCTCAAAAAAGTCCTTACATTTCCTTGGCATTTATTTCTACTTCATTTCCCTAGTCCAGTTTTCATCCATTCTCCTAGAAGACTTCTCATACCTCCTCTCTCTTCAAATCCCCACCTCTTCTGTTTCAGCTAATGTCTCCAAGTCCTGTTTCTGAGAAAAAGTAAAAGCTCTGAGAACAACCCTCCAAAGACACACACACACATACTCCCACCACCACTTGTATTCCTTATACCTGCATCTGCACCAATATACTCAGCTCCCTTCCTCTTATTATGGATAAATTACCCATGCTTTTATTTATAACAAGCCAACCCTGCATTGGACACTGAAACTCACATCCCCGTGGTACTCAAAAGCAATGAAATCGTTAGTTTCTCCATCGTCAGTTTTCCTGTCTCTATTGGCTCACTCCTCTCACTATACAAATGTGCTGTCATTTCTCTCATCTGAAAACAAAGCAAAACAAAGTGAAACAAAAATCTTCCCTGATTGCTCATCGCCTCCAGCTACTGCCCCATTCCCCTATTCCCTGAGTTGGTGAAAGTTCTTTTTAAAAAATCTGTAGATATTGTTTCTAAGTCCTATCCTCCTGTTCTCTCTTGAACCTTCCTTAATGACGCTTTTTCTCTGCCAACCTATCCCACTAAACTTATTTCATGTTGCTGAATCCAGTGGTCCTTTCCCAGTTCTCACCTTACTTTATCTGTTTGGTCACTCAATCATGCCCTGTCTTGGATTCTCTCTCTTCACTTGGCTTCTAGGATACCATGCTTTCTGGTTTCCTTCTATCTTACTAGCTGGCACTCTCATTCACCTTTGCTGATTTCTCTTTATTTTCCTGTCTTAGCCTGGAGCACCCCAAGATAAGCCATTGAACCTCTTTTTTCCCCTGTTCTTGCCATTGGTGATCTCGTTTATTCTCGTGACTTTAAATACCACTATATACTGACACCTCCCAAATTTATGTTTGTCTTGTCTTTTTGGTCTTTCTGGACCTCTCCCTTCAACTCCAGGCTTGTGTACCTGGTCCAAACTCTTATTATTACCCTAGACCCATTTCCTGACCACTTTTAGGTTCCTAATTAAAGTACACATCAAACTTTTACTAATATATACATGTAAGCATGCCTCATCCCTCTTGTTCATATTATTTTCCTCTGTAGCACTTACCACCAAATAACATACAATATAGTTTACTTTTTTTTGCCTCTGTCTCCCTTCACAAAAGCATAAACACTGTAAGGACAGGGATTTGGGGTTTTTTTTCATTCATGGCTGTATTCTTAGTCTTTAGAACCGTGCCTGCCACATAGTAGATGTTCAAGTAAATACTTGTAGGAGGGAAGGAAGGGAGGGAGGGAGGGATGGAGGGATAGAGGGATAGAGAGAAGGGGAAGGAAAGAAGGAAGGGAGGGAGAGAGGAGAGAAGGAAGAAACTGTCAAAGGTAGAATCAGGAGGATTTTGGTGAGTGGCTAAATATGCAGGTTGAATGAGAAGGAAGAATCAAGAATGACTGAGTTTGCAGGCTTTGGATAGTTTTAAGTATTGGTCTTCCAAGATGGTGCTAGTGGTAAAGAAGTCTCCTGCCAATGCAAGAGACTCAAGAGATGTGGGTTTGATCCCTGAGTCAGGATGATACCCTGGAGGAGGGCATGGCAATCCACTCCAGTATTCTTGCCTGGAGAATCTCATGGACAGAGGAGCCTGATGGGCTATGGTCCATAGGGTCGCAAAGAGTTGGACACAACTAAAGTGACTTAGCATGCATGGAAGTTAAGATCAGAAACACAGGAAGAGTGTATAAGGTTGGAAATAAAGGGGACAGGTCAGAGAAGGATTTTTAAAGTGTATTTTTCTCCATAAGAATGTGCTAAGATGAGAGTCCTTAGCCAAGCATGAAACTAAACCAGAAGAAGTCTTTGTTTATTTTTCTCTCAGTATTCTCTGATTGCAAGTGAGATTATCAGCAGTCTTGATCATTTACTTAGAGAGTGCTTATTAGGTGCCAAGAACTGCTCTAGATGCTTTATGTACTTTATAGCCAGTTCTTACAACAGGTAGGTTTATTTCTGTTTTATAGATGAAGAAGCAGAGGCTCAGCTCAAACTATACCTTATAGCTACCAGGACCCAGGCTCGGTCTATTCCATTTCAAAGCCTTGTAAGCCTAATTGTTCTTTGGTTTATGAAAATTTAAATCAGGGCAGAGGATTTCAAAAAGTGATTCTTGAAATTTTATCATTTGAAAATTCTCCAGATTAGTTTGGATAGAAATACAAGACATACCACAAATTTTAAAAAATTGCACAATAATTGTGAATTAAAGTGATTTTTCCAACAGACATGCATCATTTCTTATATGCTTTTTATTACATAAATGACTTATTTCTCAGAAACATCCATTATAAATATCTCTTCAAAAACTAAAGGAAGCTTTAGTCCATGTAAATCTTATGCAGCTGTATGTAGAAATGATAGGTGCAATTCTGCTATAAAACTGTAGTTCAGACTTATACATCCAGCTTATACTTACACTCCCAATTTTTCTAAATAAAGTAAATCATTACATATGTAATCTCATCCACATAAGGTTAAATTTCTACTTAAGTAGTGAGTAATCAAAGTTGAATTTTCTAGTTAATTTGATTGAAACTGTCATCTTCATACAGTCACAACATTTCTAGCAAATTTACAGTTGAACTGTAACTTCATTACAGATACAAAATTGGATCTCAGAAGTTAAAACAGCTCAGGTTAAGATAGGAGTTGGCAGCTCGTTGCTTGCATGCTGGGGTTGCACGTCAGTACGTAATGTGTAACATCCCATCTGGGGCTTATCATCAGAGTCACGCTACAGTCACCGATGTTCTCTCAAGAGCAGTTTCAGATGTCTTGTCTTCTCTAAGGCATTAGGGATTTGAGGGGTATATATTTAAGCACAGAGCTTCTCCTAACATTACTATGTTCCCACCAGTTTCAAGGAGAAAGTTAATACAAATGTTTCTTTAGGAACTGTCTTCCCTCTAGGCAATGATAGAAGAATATTTGTAAGTATACTTCCTTTTGCATTATTTATTTTATTTATTTATTTAATTTGTATTAGTTTATTAGTAGCCATTTATTATAACATAATTACATAATTTTATTAGTTATATTAGTTGTATTAGCTGATTGGTGCTGCTGTGGCAAATTAACATAAATTTAGTGGCTTAAAACAAAACAAATATATTCTCCTACAGTTCTGTCTGAAGATTGGAAGTTTTTTGAAATGGGCTTTAGTGGGCTAAAGTCAAGCTGTTGTCAGGGCTGTCTGTGTTTCTTCAAGGGGCTCTGGAAAAGAGCCCCTTTCCTTGAATAAGAAAAATAAAGTTATAGATACCAGAAAGGATACAAAATTATTATCAAATATAAGTGTATAGAAATTCAAAGGAATTAACTGAAAACCATTGGAATTATAATTCAGTTAAATACCTGTTTACCAAATAAAATATTGAAATCATTTATTCTTTTAAATCTGAGAAATAATCATTTGGTGTATATAATGGAAAGTAAAGAGCCAGGCAGCATAAGTCCTTTATTCCTGAAGAGGCTCTGGGCCGCGCGTCCCAGTGGCCACTGCGGACTGCCCCCATCTTAGTCCCCATCATTGTCTTAATCTTCTGCAGGGCTTCCTGCTTCTGCCTTTGCCCCGCCTGGCCAGTTCTCTTCATAGTAACTAGAGGGATCCGTATGAAGTAAGTTATATCGTCTCACTATTCTGCTGAACTTTGCAGTGGAGCTGCACTCCACTCCCAATAAAAGCCAAGATCCTGACAATGCCTTGCATAATTTGGCCTCTTTTCTTCTCTCACGTGTCTCTTTCCACTAATCTGCTCCAGCCACACTTGGTTTCTCCAGCATATCAGGCACACTTCTGCCTTAGCACCGCTGCGATTATTGGCTTTTCTGCCTGGCATGCTCTTCTCCCTGTATCTAAATGTTAATGTCCTCAAGTTCGTTCAAGTCTTCCATCAGATGTTACCTTCTCAATGAAGTTCACCCTGATTTTTCTCTTTAAAATGGCAATTGTCCTTCCTTATCCCCTCTCTACTTTGTTCCTGTAGCACTTACCAACCAATATGTTACATAATGTAATTATTTACAATGTTTGCTATTTATCTCCCGCCCCCACTCCCCGCCACAATCAGGCTCCTTAAGGGAGGTTTTTTGTTTGTCTGTCTGTTTCCTTGGTCATATCCTAAGCACCAGAGCACAGAGGGGTGAAACTGATTAGGAGCTGCAGCAGGTTGAATAAGTGTTGGTCAGTGTTCGATCTGTAGGAGTCAGGTAGGAGTGACTAGGGAACGAGAGAGGCGTCTTTCAAAAAGATAATGGCTGAGAATTTTCCAGAAATGAGGATGAAAAAATTTCACGGTGAAGACACATGGTGGTCTTAAGCCATAGAAATAAAGACAAACCCAAAATTAAATATACTGGGGGGAAAGCTACAGAATATGGAATAAAATTTAAAGTAGTAGGAATAGTAATAAATAGTGACTGCAGCTAACATTGTAATAATACTCACCATGTGTTAGGCACTGCTTTAAGCACTTTATGTATATTAATTAAGTCCTACAGTAGACATTGAAGTAGGTATTAATATTGTATATGTATGACGTGGAGGAGAGGAGACTCTAAGAAGTCCAGTAACTTGCCTGGTATCACACATCTAGTAAGTGGTGGGGCTATATTTTGGACTCCAGCAGTTTAGTTTCAAAATAAATTTCAGATGAGCTAATGATTTTATTACCAAATGATTTTATCGAATTGCTAAACAAAATTTCCTGATTTTGTCAGGGGGCCCTAGATTATCCTGTTGGTTGTTGTTTGGTTAGTTACAAAGTCATGACCGGTTCTTTGTGACCCCATGGACTGTAACCAGTCTCCTCTGTGCATGGGATTTCCCGGGCAAGAATACTGGAGTGAGTTGCCATTTCCTTCTCCAGGGGATCTTCCCAACCCAGGGATCGAACCCAGGTCTCCTGCACTGCCAGGCAGATTCTTTAACGCTGAGCCACCTGGGATACGGTGGGAACATGCAAATCCAAAAACCTCAGCAACTTAACACAACAGACGTTTATTTCTTGCTCATGGTCATATTCATCCCTGATAGGATGGGGACGTAGCTCTGTCATCCTCACTCCGGGACCCAGGTTAATGGCATAACCACGGTCTGGGACACTGATAGTTTCTGTGCAGAGGGAAGGAGGGACCCTGATTGACCACTCTGATTCTTAGAACTTCCATTTGGAAACTTTCAAATGACACACACCTATTTTGTTGAGTAAAGAGCAAATCTCATGGCCACACCTAACACCAAAGTGGACAAAAAATATAAGCTGACATATATTCTCTAAGGGAAAGAACCAGAAATATTTGATGATAAACACTATTTACTTCACAGTTTAGGTTAATATGTATAGTAGATTGATAAATGCAGAAAGGGACTATCCAAGCGTGAAAGTATTGGTAGATTTGAGCATATAAAAATTAAAAATACCTGTGTCAAAGATAATTAACAAATCATTGAGCAGAGCCATTTATAACATATAATTTGACCATAGGTTAGTGTCTTTAATATGTAAAAACTTAAACAAATCAGTAATTTAAAAAACATCAATTTTAAAGTGGACTAAGATGATGAACTGGAAAATAATGAAAGAAATACAAATGGAAAAGTGGTCAGCCTCATTATTAACTAAAGCATGGTGCCATTTTTTTACCTATAAGATGATAATAAACCATTTTGATGAGAGTAAGAGAAAATGTGTACTATCTTACTGCTGTCCATGTTAAAAACAAAAACAAAATATTTCTGAAAGGCAGTTTTGCTATGTGTGTGAAGAATTTTAGATTTAAAATACCCATGACTTTGACCAGACAGCTAGTCCAGTTTTAGAAATTTAAGTAAAGGTGTACATAAATATTTAGCTATAAAGAAGTCCACTGCAGCATTATTTACAGCTGGGGAAAAGTGGAAATAATTAAATGTTCAACAATAAAAGGTTATATATTATTCATCTACACAGTGGAATATTCTGCAGCATTAAAAATGTGGGTAGAAAATACTTATTTTATAATATCGAAATAGAGTATAGGATAGTATGCATTATCCTATTTTGTTTGAAAATGTATATATGTATGTATAAGAACAATCTGAAAGGATATACATTAAAATATTAACACTGGTGGGATTGTAGGTGTGTTTTCTTTTCTTTGATTATTTGTATTTCTAACTTTTTCTGATTTTTGTCATAAACATGTATTGCTCGTGTAGTCTTTAAAATGAGAATAAATTAGTGGCAGTGGTCAGTATGCGTCTTGCCTTTGGGCCTGACTGATGCCCAGTCTCATGTGTGTCCTGTTTCTAAAGCTGGGCCCCTGCCTCCTATCTTGGAACCACAGTTCCCCTCTCCGTTCGCTCCTGCTGCTCGTCCATGCCTACTCTGTGCCTGTGCTCTGTTAACTGGGCTTCTGCCTTTTCTATTATTCCCAAATTCTTTTCTCAGTGACTTTTTTTGAATCCCACATCTTTCAATACCAGGACCCAGATTTCCTATCACTAATCCCCTTCCTGGGGATTGATCCCCTGTGCCAAAATTCCAAGCTGAAATCAGCAGTTCAGATCCTCTTACTGGACATCTTTGATTTTGACTGTCTCTCCTACCTGCTTTCACCTCCAGGTAGAGTGGTCAGGACACCCAGCTTCTAACATGTGTTGGACTGCCACTTGTTCTGCTGCTGCTAACCTCTTCTAGATACCTTGAATCACCTTCCCCCCACCTCTGACATGCCCACTGCCAGCTGCCACATCCCAGCAATGAGCCGAGTTTGTTTCCTGAACTTTCCAAACTGCTATATGCCATGTAGTTACCAAGGGTCCCACCTCTACATTCTTTATCTTAGTAAATTTCTCCCAGTTGGTTCTTTTTTCCAGATAGAAAATACACTAATCAACTGGGTAATACAGAATCAACTGGTAGGTAGCAGCTAGCGTTTTCTCCTGTTGTTCAAGGCTTCTCGGTGACCTAACAGTGAGAAACCTTTGGATGGACTTGGCCATCACACTTGGCTATCTACTGTAACACTTTCCACAGGTGTACCAGTAGAGGGCACTCTTCCCACTGGCAGGTACTGTGCTGAACTTGAGGGAGTCTATCTACCTCAGTACCTCGTAAGCAGACATAGCAATGAATTACCTGTTATAAAATAGTGCTTAATTGTTTGTTTTTTTCCAATCTTGTACCCAGGTATTACTTTGTTTTTCCCGAGATACATCTGTATTGAGTCATTTTGCATACAACAGTGCTTCACCACCGAAATCATACATAAGAGGTAAACTTTATACTTAATTAAAGGAAGTATTCTTTAGCACTTACATAATCATACCAAGACTGCTCATTTTATAGCATATATTATGTTGTCAAAGGTTTTATTGTAAATTATTTAAAAAGATGTCTCTCAAGTTATTGTAACCATCCTTTTACTTGCAAGCAACTTATCACAAATCACCGGAAAGTGGATCTCCAAAACAGCGTTTAAAGTTACCTTCTTTATTTTTCCTGTTTGCTCTATCCTCTGGTGCAGTTTTTGTCATATATGTTGATTTTTATTCCCCCTTCTCACTATGACTTTATCATTTGAATTTGCTTTTTCTACTTTTTTTTGCCTTCTTTATTCCTTCTCTCAGTGTTACACCACACTTAAAAGTCTGATATAATTTATATGCAATTAGCATTCTGATTTCTATTTAGTCCTTTCTTATCTTTGTCACTAGCTGCCTACAAGGTAATGCTGTTTCAGTATCTTGCTGTCACCTGACAACTAAGCTAATTGTCAGCTAAAAGACTTTCCCCTGATTTCTCCTTTTTATTAAGTAGTGAATTCCCAGCCCTGAAAGCCTGTAAACCTTTTGTGTATGGTTTTTCTGCTGTTCCCGTAAAGAAAGAAGCTGTTTGCCTGTATCTCCTAAGTCCGACTGTCTGCGTGATTCCCACACCCCCTGCCCTAAGACAGGTTCACATTCCCAGTGCTAGGATCAGGCTCCCCCCAAACTTGGGGGCTCTACACTGAATTGATAGAAACATTTGGTTTGCTTGTTTGTTTCTTTGACATCATCTGCTGAAAACTGATTGTAGAACTTCATTATCTAAGCGACTCACCTCTAAAGTCAGCCAGGATTTTAAGGCCCTAGGAAATATCAAGGATTTCAGGAGCTCTGTGCCAGCAACCAGGGGCAGAGACCAATTATACATTCTCTGTTATCTCTTTCTCACCAAGTTCACTAATCTCTCATCAATTTCCCTCTCCTCTAAACCTCTAAAACACTTAAAGCCTGTGCCAGAAAATTCAGCAAACATATCTTAATGTTCCCTGTTTTAGTCTGGGTTATAAGCCCTATGGTGCAAGGACCATTTTACATCTATTCTGTTTGCCTCTTGGCACCTAGCCCAGTATTGAGTAGTCAGCAGGTATTCTCTATCATCCATCCCTCTAGATACCTATCAACCTACCATCTATCTATCGTTTCATTTTCTTCTTACTCACAAGATCAATCCTTGTTGTCTCCACCTTAGCCTAAACTGCTTATCCAGTTCTCCATTTTTTCTCTGCCACCATTCCCAACAAGAAATACAAAAATTGTTTTAATTAAAATCTTTCCTTAAAGTCAAATGCAAAAATGCATATGTCTTTTCAGTAGACTCAACAGTGTTGGAAAAACTGTCAAGATAAACATTACCTACTTTTTCACACTTCAGTGGAAGGTGGGAAAAACCTCAGACCTTTAAACGTTTTGAGGAAAAAATTTTTAAACTCCTTTAAACATTTAGTTATGGTGAATATACTTTAATTTTCTGAGACAATAGTGATTTCAAATATTTATTCTGTGACTCAGACAGCAAAGAATCTGCCTGCAGTGCAGGAGACCCAGATTTGATCTCTGGGTCAAATCCCCTGGAGAGGGGAATAGCAACCCACTCCAGTATTCTTGCCTGGAGAATCCCATAGACAGAGAAACCTGGCGGGCTATGGGCCATAGAGTCACAAAGAGTTGGACATAACTAAGCAACTTTCACACTTCAGACCATATTAATTGTTTAAGGACTCAGAAAATGTGACCACTGTTCAGTGATAGATATTTAATTTAAACTCTTCTGCCCATTCCATAAAAATGGTAAACTAATGAGGTATTACAAAGCTTAGACTTACTTTAATGACAAAAATAAAATTACTTATAATTAATACAACAGTTCTGTGCTTACAAATAGATGCTGCTCTTCCTAAGTGCTTAAGGAGCTCGAAAACGTTTGTTTTTTAAATTATTTGCATTACTTACCTTGTACTTAAGTTTTCATTATTAACCTTTATTGATGAAAGGATTTGCTGATACCAAAAGATTGGCTGGCATATTTTCAAATTAATTTCTTATCATGAAATGAAAGGAGAGTGTACTATAGTAGTTTTTAAAATTCCATTAATTATTAGTATATTCACAAAATGAGTTAATTTTTAAAGTTTTTTCTATTTTATTTAACAATATTGGAACTCTGTGTGTTTTTTCTCTTACAGGAAAACTAGGACTAGAAGAATATGCTGTCTTTTATCCACCAAATGGTAAGAGTAATGTTATTGCTTCCTCTAGTGGGAAATAGGAAAATTACAACTTTTATAATAGGAATGTGACTTTATTATTCTCCGTCTTTAAATGAAGAATAATTTATCATCTAAAATAAACCTTCTGTAGAACAACTATTCTAATGAATTTTTCCATATTTGTGGTAGGTTTGTACTGAACTGTGCATGGCCTTTCTGATTTCCCTTGAGACCAGTAAGAGTATTTGTGAGCAAGCTAAGAAGACTCAGGTGTCTCAGTGCAGGGCATTTAGCTTCCCTCTGAAGGATACTAAGTCATCTGCCCAGTACCTTCCTGTGACTTTACTGGAGCAGCGCCCTAATGAGTGGATCGCCGTGTGTTGCACTTTGTTGTTCTCGTGGTTTGACAAGTGTGGTGCTGGCGGTGGTGATTTAGTCGCTAGGTCGTGTCTGACTCTTGAGATCCCATGGACTGTAGCCTGTCAGGCTCCTCTGTCTATGGGATTCTCCAGGTGAGAATACTGGAGTGGGTTGCCATTTCCTTCTCCAGAGGATTTTCCCCACCCAGGAATCAAACCCAGGTCTCCTGCCTTGCAGGCAGATTCTTTACCGACTGAGCTAGGAGGGAAGCCTCTTGACAAGTGTAGTATTTTTGAAATCAAAAATATTTTAAGAAATGTAATTCCAAAAATGTGTATTTTGGTTAAAGTAATCAAATGTATGATGACCTCCTTTTGAAATTCTTAGTTTTAAAGATATGGTTCTTGGAAAAGCACTATATCGCAGTCCTTATTATGATAATATAAAGTGGCATCCTGAAGAAGTTATTTTACTCCAGCAGAGTTGAGAACACGGGCTTTGTAATCCTGTAGACCTGGGTTCAGATCCCAGTTCTTTCAGCTCACCCTATGACCTTGGGTAAGTTATGCATTTCGCCAGACTTCAGATTCGTCGTCTGTAGCACATGGGTAACAGACTAAAGGAGATAACACGTAGGAAACAGCACAGTGCTGGCTGTGTAGTGAGTGCCCAACAAACGCGACTTAGAGGCTGCACTTCGCTTCTTCAGGGACCAGCCCCATGAACCTCACAGACGGTGCCGGGAGGGTGCAGGCTGTCTCCTTGCACCTCTCGGGGTGCAGTCCCACTTTTGTCCCAGGCCACCCGCCTCTGCTCCTCCTGAGCGCTGGCGTTCCAGGGGCCCGCCCCACCCTCGTTCTGCTGCTCTTCTTTCTTTCCCCGGGGTAGCTCTTCTTTTCAATCATTTTCCTAGGACTTCTTATCTGCTCTCTTGCTTCTGTTTGTTAATTGTTCTTCTATTTATTAATTCAGTTCTGACTTCTACATTATTTAACTCAAACTTAACATGTCTTAAGCTAAAGTAAGTTAATTTTCATATTTATAAAAGAAAAAAAAAGCAAAATTAAATTAAAAAAAACAGAACAACAACAAAAAAAACAAAAATAGTGAACTATTCCTCTCTCAGTTAAGTGTGCCTGCCAGTTGTTCAAGGCCTAACATCTGGTAGTCATCTCGATTCTTTTCAGTTTTGGATCCTCTTCCTCCAACAAATCATGAGGACATTCCAATTTTATCTTCAAAACCCATCTGGGACCCTCGTGGCATCATCGTAACTACTACCTTGCCCTCAGTCAGCCTTTAGACACCAGTAGACACAGAGTACATCATGAGAAATGCTGGACTGGAGGAAGCACAAGCTGGAATCAAGATTGCCGGGAGAAATATCAATAACCTCAGATACGCAGATGACACCACCTTTATGGAAGAAAGTGAAGAGGAACTCAAGAGTCTCTTGATGAAAGTGAAAGAGGAGAGTGAAAAAGTTGGCTTAAAGCTCAACATTCAGAAAACTAATATGGCATCCAGTCCCATCACTTCCTGGCAAATAGATGGGGAAACAGTGGAAACAGTGGCTGATTTTATTTTTCTGGGCTCCCAAATCACTGCAGATGGTGATTGCAGCCATGAAATTAAAAGATGCTTACTCCTTGGAAGGAAAGTTATGACCAACTTAGGTAGCATATTAAAAAGCAGAGACATTACTTTGTCAACAAAGGTCCGTCTAGTCAAGGCTATGGTTTTTCCAGTAGTCGTGTATGGATGTGAGAGCTGGACTATAAAGAAAGCTGAGCGCTGAAGAATTGATGCTTTTGAACTGTGGTATTGGAGAAGATTCTTGAGAGTCCCTTGGACTGCAAGGAGATCCAACCAGTCCATCCTAAAGGAGATCAGTCCTGGGTGTTCATTGGAAGGACTGATGCTGAAGCTGAAACTCCAATACTTTGGCCACATGATGTGAAGAGCTGACTCATTAGAAAAGACCCTGATGCTGGGAAAGTTTGGAGGGGAAAGGAGAAGGGGACGACAGAGGATGAGATGGTTGGATGGCATCACCGACTTGATGGACATGGGTTTAAGTAAACTCCGAGACTTGGTGATGGACAGGGAGGCCTGGCGTGCTGCAGTTCATGGGGTCGCAAAGAGTCGGACACGACTGAGCGACTGAACTGAACTGAACTGAGACAGGCTTTTCTAGCCTTGTTCTGTTTTTTGCAGTGCTATCTGAGTTATATATCTAAAAGGAAAAGCTGAAATTTGTCATTTTCTCCTTAAAGTTTTCTTAATGGCTCCACATTTCTTTATAAACAATATCCAAGCCTCTCAGCAAGCATAAGAAGGTCAGTCTTGACTCTGGCCCCTATTCAGTCTAACTTCTAGCTTCATTTCTCACAATTTCCTATTTTACTTTTTAAAAAATCACAAAATATCAAATTAGTAATTCTTTATACAAGCATACTCTCACAGAAGCAGTATGCTGCTTCCTTCCTGTTCCTGTGATTGCAGTAGCCCACTCAACCTTTCTTCACCTGGCTGTCCTCCAGGTTCAGCTCAGGCATGATCCTCTTCAGGAAACTTTCCCTGGACCCCCAGGTGAGGTTAAGGACGCTTCTTCTAGATTCTCATAGTACCCACTGTGAAAATCTTTGCTATCTCTTATTATATTTTCTTGGCATTGGTTGTTTATGCTTTATCACCCCCTCTACATTGCAGGCATTGTGAGGTTCAGGACTGTAGCATTCACTTTTGTTCCTCCAGGATCTCATTTTAGTAGGACTTTAAAGAGCATTTAAAAAGCCAAATTAGAGACTTTTAAATTTTAACATGTATGTGTAACCTTTGTTACATCTATCTCCCCAGAAACTTAATTTTATAGTTATATAAGGATTGAGAAATAAAAAATAATTATCTCTGAAGGGCCAAATGAGATGTCCATGGAATAAAGTTACTTTCCTCTATTCATAGAAGAGCTTTACCAACTTAGTTTTATTTGACACACATGCCTAACAAACTTGGTTTACGGGTTTTTATACCCCTGTAAAAAAAAAAAAAAAAGAAGAGTGAAAAGAAGCTGATACAGATAGGAGAATGACTAACAGCAGTAGAAGTGAAAATCAGAGACCTCACAGAGGAAAATAGAAAAGCAATAAAACAGCATATAAAAAAGCACACCCGCAAATCAGTCTGGGACCATTTTATGTAAAAGCCAATAGCCCTCTTCCCTTTAAAAAAGTATCATTAGGTTGTAACACATTATATAGTAATTTGAGACTTTTATAATGAGCTTAAGACACCAAGAAATAAAATATTGTTACAGCAACAATAGTGATAGTAGTTATCAGTATCAGCTAACATTTTCCTTGCAGAACTATGTAGTGTGGAGTGCACTAAGTACATGTATTAATTTATTTAATCCTTAAAAGAACCTTCTCAGGCAACTACTAGCATTATCTCTACTCACAGATAGAGGAGCTGAGGCACAGACTGTTAACTTGCCCAACTGGTGAGTGGCAAAGCCAGGCTTTGAATGCAAACTCTTTGACTTCAGAAGCAGTATTCTTTTTTTTTTTTTTTAATTTTATTTATTTATTTTTGGCTGTGCTGGGTCTTCGTTGCTGTGTGAGCTTTTTTTTTCTAGTTGTCGCAAGCGGGAGCTGCTCCAAGTTGCCGTATGTAGGCTTCTCATTGCAGTGGCTTCTCTTGTTGCAGAGCACAGACTCTAGGTGCCTCAGTAGTTAGAGCGCATAGAGTAACTGGCCCACGGGCTTAGTTGCTCTGGAGCATGTGGGATCTTCCCAGGTCAGGGATTGAGCCCTGTTCTCCCGCACTGGCAGGCAGATTCTTTACCACTGAGCCACCGGGGAAGTGCCAGAAGCAATAATCTTCATCACCATGTCCTACCACCTCAGAACAATGTTACTGAATTCATTGAGTATCTTTTAGAAAATTAAGGAGCTTATATATTGAAAAGGTGTGTGTGTTAGTCACTCAGTTGTGTCCTGTTCTTTGCAACCCCGTGGAGTGTAGCCAGTCAGGCTCCTCTGTCCATGGAATTCTCCAGGCAAGAATACTGGAGTGGGTTGCCATTCCCTTCTCCAGAGGAACTTTGAGACCCAGAGATCTAACCCAGGTCTCCTGCACGCAGGCAGATTCTTTACCATCACCATCTGAGCCACCAGGGAAGCCCCATTGAAAAGGTGGTTGTTCAGTTGCTCAGTCGTGTCCGACTCTTTGCAACCCCATGGACTGCAGAGCTTGCTCAAACTTATGCCCATTGAGTCGGTGATGCCATCTGACCATCTCATCCTCTGTCATCCCCATCTCCTCCTGCCTTCAGTCTTTCCCAGGATCAGGGTCTTTCCCAGCGTCAGGGTCAGCATCAGGGATTGAACCTGCTCTCCTGCATTGCAGGCCGACTCTTACTGCCTGACCGCCAGGGAACTGAGATTGAAAAGGTATGTGTATGTTATAGGTTCTAGAAACAGTCTCGTCCAGAAAAAAAAAAAATAGCTTAATGCTTAATGAAGTAAACTCACTGCCGTTCATAACCTTAATACTTAAGGATCACTTCTTTTCTCAGGTTGTTTTAGAACCTTACCAGAATCAGAGAGGACTCTTCTCTGAGGATTGAGTCTGAAATTTCAGATAAAAAGAGACGGAGCACTCAGTCACTGTCCGTTTACTCCTAAGGCAATACTAAGCAACATTTTTATATTATCCGCCCTGTTTTTCAACCTCTGCCAAAGACAGGATTACTTTGAACTCTCAAGGATGCCTCTGCCACCACCACCACCACCAAAAGTGGCCTGGCTTTATGGTCACAGAGCTTCACCCAGAGAGTTTGCTGCAGCTCACAGACACACCCTCCATCCCTGACCTGGCAGGTGCTTAAAAGGGGGCAGAGGTTTGCTCACTCGCTTCCCCTCCTGTGGTCTCCTTTCCTAGGATGGAAATAAATAACAGGCCCCTGTGGCACTGGACGTTACAGTGGAAAGACTTTCTCTAGGAGGTTCATTAGACAACTAGTGAGCAAAAATTTCTGAGCTGAAGGAGGCTCATCATGGGAAATTTTTAAGCCTTCCTTTTTATTTTTAGTTCAACATGTGTAACTTGTCCCTGTTCATTTAATGAATACTTATTTGGCCCTGTTCTGCCTCCCTCTTCTAGGTGGGTGAGCCACAGTAAAGGGCACATATAAAGTCCCTGCTACCAAGGACCTCACATTCTAGTGAGGGAGACGTCCTATAAACAAGTACACAACTGTTGTTGTTGTTGTTCAGTTGCTCAGTCGTGTCCGGCTCTTTGTGACCCCATGGACTGCAGCACAGGACAGGCGTCCCTGTCCTTCACCATCTCTCAGAGCTTGCTCAGACTCATGTCCATTGAGTTGGTGATGCCATCCAACCATCTCGTCCTCTGTCATCTCCTTCTCCTCCTGCCTTCTATCTTTTCCAGTGAGTGGGCTCTTTGCATTGGGTGACCGAAGTATTGGAACTTCAGCTTCAGCATCAGTCCCTTCAATGAATACTCAGGGTTGATTTCCTTTAGGATTGACTGGTTTGATCTTTTTACTATCCAAGGGACTCTCAAGAGTCTTCTCCAACACCACAGTTCAAAAGCATCAGTTCTTCAGTGTTCAGCCTTCTTTTTATGGTCCAACTCTCACATCCATACATGACTACTGGAAAACCATGTAGTCAAAGGAAAAACCTTTGACTAGACAGACCTTTGTTGACAAAGTATTGTCTCTGCTTTTTAATATGCTACCTAAGTTGGTCATAACTTTGCTTCCAAGGAGAAAGTGTCTTTTAATTTCATGGCTACAGTCATCATCTGCAGTGAATTTGGGCCCAAGAAAATAAAGTCTGTCACTATTTCCACTCTTTCCCCATCTATTTGCCATGAACTGATGGGACTGAATGCCATGATCTTAGCTTTCTGAATGTTGAGTTTTAAGCCAGGTTTTTCACTCTCCTCTTCAACCTCCTTCAAGAGGCTCTTTAGTTCCTCTTCACTTTCTGCCATAAGAGAACAAGTAGCTAACGTAAATAAATAACTGAAAATAATTTCATAGAGTGATAACGTGAACAATTAAAGGGAACAGAAATTGATAGGAGGTAGGGAGGTGGGGAGGGCAGGGCTGTTACAAAGAAGGGAGTCAGGAGAAATGCCTCTGGGGAGGTAGAATGTGAACAGAGCCCAGAATATGCAGAGGGAGCAGCGCAGAGACGGAGGAGAGCACACCCCACGGGGAACGCACAGCACTTTTAAAGCCTGAGAGGAGCACGCTCGGTGATCTGAAGAACAGCAGATGGTCACTGTGACTGATGACAGTGAGCAAAACAGAAACTGGTACAGGATGGGGTAGGAGAGGGAGACGGGCCCGGGGCCAGGTCAGGTAGGGAGACAGTCAATCTCAAGTTTTATCCATGGTGGGAATGCAAACTAGTACAGCCACTATGGAAAACAGTGTGGAGATTTCTTAAAAACCTGGAAATAGAACTGCCATATGACCCAGCAATACCACTTCTGGGCATACACACTGAGGAAACCAGATCTGAAAGAGACACGTGCACCCCAATGTTCATCGCAGCACTGTTTGTAATGGCCAGGACATGGAAGCAACCTAGATGCCCATCAGCAGACGAATGGATAAGGAAGCTGTGGTACATATACACCATGGAATATTACGCAGCCGTTAAAAAGAATTCATTTGAATCAGTTCTAATGAGATGGATAAAACTGGAGTCCATTATACAGAGTGAAGTAAGCCAGAAAGATAAAGAACATTACAGCTTACTAACACATATATATGGAATTTAGAAAGATGGTAACGATAACCCTATATGCAAAACAGAAAAAGACACACAGAAGTACAGAACAGACTTTTGATCTCTGTGGGAGAAGGTGAGGGTGGGATGTTTCGAAAGAACAGCATGTATATTATCTATGGTGAAACAGACCACCAGCCCAGGTGGGATGCATGAGACAAGTGCTCAGGCCTGGTGCACTGGGAAGACCCGGAGGAATCGGGTGGGGAGGGAGGTGGGAGGGGGAATCGGGATGGGGAATATGTGTAACTCCATGGCTGATTCATGTCAATGTATGACAAAACCCACTGAAATGTTGTGAAGTGCTTGGCCTCCAACTAATAAAAAAAATAAAAAAAATAAAGTTTTATCCAGTAAGTCCAACATTTGGGCTTCTTTAGGGACAGTTTCTATTAATTTATTGTTTTCCTGTGAATGGATTATATTTCCTTATTTATTTGCATGCATAATAATTTTTTTGTTCTTGATAACCAGATATCTTGTGGTAACTCTGAAAATCAGATTTTCTCCCCTCCCAGAACTTGTTGCTGTTGTGGGCTCTTGTTGTTTATGCCTTTTCTGAACTGCTTTTGTAAAGGTTGTCTTTTTTTTTGTATTGAGTGCCCCGTGAAGTCTCTGTTCTGTTAGCTTAGTGACCAGTTAGAAATTTGACAGAGATTTCCTTCTCAAGCTAAAAAAAATTTTCCCAGTCTTTGCTGATTAGACCATGTAGAGGGTCTGCCAGGGCTTAGGCTGTTTACAGCTCTTCTTTAGCTTTCACGTCCTGCTTGCATAGGGCCCAGAAGTCAAGCAGAAACAAAAACTCAGAGTCTTCTCAGGAAAGATTCTTGGAAGAAATAACAAATATATATCATTTTAAATCTTGTCAGGTTGATAAATAGCAATATACTTTGTTATCTAAATTAAATAAAAACATCTCATAATCCAAATTAATTTCATGGGTAACTTTGGACAATAACTGAAACACTGGTTGTTTAAAATATGATTTCTAGATGTATATTTAAATATGGTTATGTTCTGTTGTTTTGGGAACTTTTAACTACTAAAATAAAGTAACAAAATCATATTCTGAAATTCCAATTCAGAAAGGTAGCAGAAATAGTAGAAAACAATTTGACCGCTGTCCTAGTGCTTACACTTACTGACCTGTAGGCTACATGTGGAATGAGAATAAACAAAGGAAATGATTATCTCAGCAAATGAATTTAAATAAACTGTACTAAGTAATCCCAAATGAAAGAGTGTAAAAATTTGCTTTCAACTGAAGAAATGTTAAAGTGAATCAGATATTAGTGTTATGGTACAACTATAAATGCTAAATATTAATAGAGATGATGAGAAAATTAAGGGAAAATATTTAGTAAGTGCAAAGCATGTTAATAATTTGGGGTATTTTCTGAGTCATATTTACTATTTATATCTCATCCAGTTCAAGATTTATTTTTGTTGATGATGTTTACCATTCTGGGCTATGTCAAAGGCCCATTGAATCATTACTTTATAAAGTTATTTCTGTTGAATGGAGTAGGCAGTTAATAATTTAGGCTTTCTTCAGTTGGATGAAGGTAGGCTAGGATCTTAAAATAACCATTCATAGCAGACTTGCAGAACTCTGAGGCCAGATTAGAGATGGTGTCCCAAGCATCCTGATGCTGGTTACAAGTACACTCTTGGATGAAGGCCAGGTGGATGAAACTTGACCATTGAAACACTGAAGTGGTGAGAGGCAAAGGAAAGGATTTTGAAAAACTGGCCAAGAACATGACAGGCTTTGAGATCAAAGAAATGTTTTAGGTGGTATGTGCCCTAGAGTGTTAATGAATTCATTGCTTCTTATGCCTCCTACTTTTGTTTGTCAGAATCTGACTTTGTGCTTTTCAACAGAGCAGTCTATGTACATTTTTCTGGAATCTTAAGTCCAGGTTAATCTTGATTAAGCAGAAGTAAACCTCTATTTAATACTGTTGAAAGAAAGATTTTCTTAGGTTTAAGCTGATGCTCAAATGTGGTACTCTCCCTTTATAGTATAAAATATAATATAATTAGTGAGCACTGACTATGTGCTAAATACTATACTGTAATGCGCTTTGATAACATTAACTAATTGGTGCTTTAGTATTATACAGCCCAATGAAGGTAGTATTATTTAACCTCACTTTTAAAAATGAAAATAGAGACTCAGAGTGTTAGTAACTTTCCTGGAGACACACAAGACCCAAATTCATGTCTGTGTGACTTAGTGGGCCATTTTTAATTTCAACACTGAGTTATTGAGAGCCTCTTGTCTTATATGTTAATTGCTTATTCATAAATGAATCTTACACTTTAATATCATATGTAAGCCTTAATTATAATTGCTTAAATTCCCATCATTAACAGCATACATTGAGCATCTCACTTGTAGAAGACAGTATGCTGGATGCTGAAGATAATACACAGTATGAATTGTGGCCCTTGCCTCAAATATCTTATAACCTAGCTGTTTATACAGCAGTTATAGATTTTATAACTTGGGGGAAATGTGGTAAAAGTGTGATTAATCATGAGTCATCTTAAACAGCATTCCCTTTTGCTGTTTGGCAGTTGACTAATTCATTTGCTCTAAGCTTCATAACCAGTCCATCCTAAAGGAGATCAGTCCTGGGTGTTCATTGGAAGGACTGATGCTGAAGCTGAAACTCCAATATTTTGACCATCTCGTGTGAAGAGTTAACTCATTGGAAAAGACCCTGATGCTGGGAAAGATTGAAGGCAGGAAGAGAAGGGGACGACAGAGGATGAGATGGTTGGATGCCATCACCAACTCAATGGACATGAGTTTGAGTAAACTCCAGGAGTTTGTGATGAACTGGGAGGCCTGGCGTGCTGCGACTCATGGGGTCGCAAAGAGTCGGACACGACTGAGTGAACTGAACTGAACTGAAGTTTCATAATGAAAAGTGCTCTGTCCTGATTAAGGTATTCCTACACTTAGGACATCTTTAATTATTATCTGTAGAAGACAAAGATAATGATAGTAACGTCTTCATTTCTTTCTGCCTTAACTTGCTTGTTCAAATGTTTCTGCAGTACTGAACAGAGGAAGTAAAAAGTGTTTTTTCAATGAGAATATAGGGGTTTTGTATAATAGCAGCCAGCTTTAATATTTAGTTTTTAGAAGGATGTAATACATACTTCTATTTCTGTAAGGTCAAAATATGCCTTCTATTTATGAATTTATTTTTCTTGCTTAGTTTTTCTTTCACATGTTAACATGATTAGATGAAGATGAACTTTTAAATTTGTTAAAAGTTTATAGCCAGTAAAGGAAATAAAATGAAGCTGCATTTAGGGAAGATAGAAAAAGATGGGTGTTCACAAGAGAAAAGAGACTTAACCAAAGATATAAACAGAGCGAGAGATTAAAGAAGAAAAATCGTCTTTGGGCCCTCTTAAGTGTTCCCTTGAACTAAAGCTGGAGGCTATAATGTCGTTAAGAATATTGACCTTCAGCGTGTATCTAATCTGGTTTTCAATTTTTTGTTTTTCGAAAGCAAAAGACCTTTAGTGGTAGTAGTACTGTTGTTCGCTTAGTTGTATCCGACTCTTTTCAATCCCACAGATTATAGCCCGCCAGTCTCCTCTGTCCATGGGATTCTCCAGGCAAGAATACTGGAGTGGATTGCCATTCCCTTCTCCAGAGGATCTTCCTGACCCAGGGATTGAATCTGGGTCTTCTACATTGCAGGCAGATTTTTTTATCATCTGAGCTATAGGGAAGTCCTTAAAGGACCTTTAAGTTGGTAAAGAATCTTACCATTCTCATGGTACGATCCTCATATGTTCAGTTTACTTCAGATCTCACAAATTTTTCTATATTTGCCCTAGACATAATTGTTAAATGTAGAATTCTAGAGTTTGAAGATATTTCGGAGACAATTTTAGTCCCTTTTTTTCTTGTTCAGTTGCTAAGTGTGGTCTGACTCTTTGTGACTGTATGGACTGCAGCACACCAGGCTTCCCTGTCCTTCTGCTATCTCCCAAAGCTTGCTCAAACTCATGTCCATGGAGTCAGTGATGCCATCCAACCATCTCATCTTCTGTCATCCCCTTCTCCTCTTGCCCTCAATCTTTCCCAGCATTGGGGTCTTTTCCAATAAGGTGGCTCTTTGCATCAAGTGGCCTAAGTATTGGAGCTTCAGCTTTAGCATCATTCATTCCAATGACATCAGGTCTTCCAATTAGTCCCTTTTAATGACAACCAATTACTGAAGCTCATGAAGTTTGATCACTTTCCTAAAGTTATCCAGCTAGTTTGATAAGCCCACAATGGAATCCTCATCTCCCAACTAGAGACCAATAAATTTCTTGCTCCTTCTCTATCATTTACTTATTCATCTACCCTTCACTCATTCAGCAAGGGAGAAGGAAATGGCAACCCACTCCAGTATTCTTGCCTGGAGAATCCCATGGACAGAAGAGCCTGATGGTCTGCTACATGGGGTCGCACAGAGTCAGACACAAGTGAAGCAACTTACATGCATGCATTGGAGAAGGAAATGCCAACCCACTCCAGTATTCTTGCCTGGAGAATCCCAGGGACTGAGGAGCCTGGTGGGCTGCCGTCTGTGGGGTCATACAGAGTCAGACGTGACTGAGCGACTTAGCAGCAGCAGCAGCATTCAGCAAAAGTATATTCATTATTAACCATGTTTGTGGCACCATAAAATGCATAAAAGGTGCATAAAATGTATTTACTGCCCTCTGGAACATTCTGTTAAATTATAGTGATGGAAATATGAACAAAGTGCCATAAGAATTTTTGCAGAAGAATCAGTGTTTAATTAGGATTAAGAGATTGTGGTATGTTTTTCTGAGATTATACTTATCCTTAGCAAGGTTTTGATAGACATTAAAGCAATTCATTGTACAGAATTACTAAGTTCAAAGCTACCACAGTATGAACATGCATGATGTGTTCTGATGATGCGTAATCTAGCATGGCTGTACCACAGTAGGTACAGAATCAAGATGACAAAGGAGAGGCAGATATATCTCAGATTGCCATCATGAATGGTTAAGACCAGATCAGAGTTTTTGAATTTCACTCTGTAGACACTTAGCCTATATTATAAGGCTAGAATGTGAATTCCATAAATAGAAAAAATGTTATATTCAGTTTAATTTCTCCAGAGACTACAGAGTAGTTCTTTAAACACTGGTTAATTGGGTGAGTAGAAACTCAGCAAATATTTGGTGTGTGGGTGAATGGTAAGGAGAAAATCCTCGATGAATATAGAGGTCTTTTTCATGGCCTTATCGACATTTTAGAAGATAACCTGAACCATTACAAAAGTTTGTTGGAAGGTAGAGAGTTTTGGGAAAGGGTTTCCACTTTGGAGGCTCTTACAGACTATAGGTAAGAGTTCATCAGAGCCTGAACTCAGTCCTGGCAGTCGGAAGGAAGTGAACAGTTGAAAAACGGTAGAGGTAGATTCTCTAGGACTTCATATATTCATTCCACAAACACTGAATGAATATCTTTTGTATTTTGGGCATTAAGCTTGCCTCGGAATAGAGATAAATAAGGAATAGTTTTTGTACTCAAGTGATTTATTACATTGGAAGAGAGAAAAACAAAAGTAATTATAGTATAAGAGAACAAAAACATCATTCGTTAAGTTCTGACTTTGCATCTAGTGTTATGCTAGGCATATAACATACATCCTCTTATTTAATCTTTACAGACTCAATGGTATTGTCCTAATTTTGCAGATAAAGGAAAGTCTGTTCCTAACTTGGAGGGTCCAGGCCATGAGTACAATTGGAAAGTGAAAGTGAAAGTCACTCAATTGTGTCTGACTCTGCGACCCATGGACTCTATAGTCCATGGAATTCTCCAGGCCAGAATGCTGGAGTGGGCAGCCTTTCCCTTCTCCAGGGGATCTTCCCAACCCAGGGATCAAATCCAGGTCTCCTGCATTGCAGGCGGATTCTTTACCAGCTGAACCACAAGGGAAGCCCAAGAATACTGGAGTGGATAGCCTATCCCTTCTCTGGCAGATCTTCCCAACCCAGGAATTGAATCAGGGTCTCCTGCATTGCAGGAGGATTCTTTACCAACTGAGCTATCAGGGAAGCCCAGTACAATAGGAAGCCCACCTACTGTAAGTCTAGATTTTCAGAAGTTATAAGTCAAGCTAATAAACTGCTTAGTATATTCTACTTGGCTTTCTTGTCTTGAAAAACATACCTTTATAATAACCTGGGAGATGAGTTTCAAATTCAGAATTCTTAAGACTCCTCAGAAGTCCCTAGCTTGTGGTATCTCCCACCCACTTCTTACCATGGCTGTATCCCATACCTGGACAGACAGGTCCAAGCTCTGTTCACATCCTCCACAAATGTTCACCCTTTGACCACCTCTCCATCCTGAAGACAGCATCCATCAGAAGAGTAGCTCCACTGAAGAGGCTGTGGAGACCCTGGAAGCTGGCTGAGGGCCTTTGGGCTGGGGATTTCAAGAGTCTTAGGTACCTGCGTTTTGGTCTGAAAGGAGGGACATGGATTCTGGGTGAGGGGTATAGTCAGAGGAGAGCCATAACAGGCCTCTTACTCCAAGTCTCCCTGCCTGGGTCTAAGAACAGTACTGGATAAGGAAAAAGGAGAAATAAGCAACCTGAGCATGCACAGGTAGGAAGTGGAGCCAGAACTGTGCAGGGTTGTCTAGGTGCAGAGAGGAGAAGGGGCGCCTCGATCAGTCAGGGCAAGTCAGCCGATACGAGAGTGCTGATTAGTGAGTGATTGGGGATGGAAAGCAGGGGTCTGTCAGGGGGACCTTCTAGAAGGAGTATTGCTTAAAATCTCTAAGGGGTGGGGCTGGGACACGGCTGCAAGTGTAGAGGAGCATCTACAGCCCTTTTCCTAAGGTCCAGAAGCTGAAAGGCTGGCAGTCAGTTTGGCAGGATTAGAATTGTGCTCGTAGGGAAGAAAAATGAAGCTGTGTTAGACAGCGGCCAAATCCTGAAGAGTTAAGCCTTCTTTATCATAAACCGACAAGAAAGGAACACAGTCACATTTAGGTACAAGGGCTGAGGGAGGACTGGAAAGCACAGCTTTCCTCCTTGACGCCTAGGGAGGCAAGGAGTTGTTTACAGAACTTGACAGTCCAGAAGGAGGCGCAGGAAACTGGGCTTTTACTGTTTGAATTATGGGTTAATGAGGAGAATGCTAGTGGAAGGAAAGAGAAAACTAGTATGGCAGAGTCTTGGAAAGTAGGCATATTTAAGAGCTGTGCAGTAGAGAGAACTAGCCCGAAAGACAACAAAACAAAGCCAAAACCTGAGCAGCAGAAGCTTCTGAGGCAGGGAGCCTGCTCTGTGCGGGGCCTGGTGGGCTCAATCTGGAGAAGGGACTTTCAGCTGCTGGGGGGCCAGGACACACACACAGAGGAGACGTTAGCAGTCAGGAGTGGGGTTGAGAGGAGTGGAAACCAGATTATAAGGAATTGGGGCTACATGATGAGAAAGTAAGGGAAGTGAATTCAGATCATGTTTTTAGAATTAAGCTTGACTTCAAGAGGAGAGAGATTAGACATTTGTTTGACAGGAATGTAAGGTCCAGGAAAAAGCTGG
Organism: Muntiacus reevesi; assembly: GCF_963930625.1. Lineage (NCBI taxonomy): Eukaryota > Metazoa > Chordata > Mammalia > Artiodactyla > Cervidae > Muntiacus > Muntiacus reevesi. Next base: position 43,850,925 of record NC_089264.1, read on the forward strand.
ACAAGTCCTCCTCCTCCTCTTCTTGTTATTAGTGAAGGTGTTTATAATGTCTTTGGCTGAAAGTGGCGGTGAAAATAGAGGCTGGAGAGAGGAGTACTTCGGGAAGACCTAGCCAGCCCTCTCCTCTGCTCCTCCTCTAGCAGGAGTGAGCGCCGACGCCACCACTCTCTGCCTTCAGGCCGTGCACCTCAGGACACTTATCCCGGTTCATGGCAATCACCACATGAAGCCCGGGGCCTCCAGGTCACCCCTTACCAGGTGACTCTCCCCTCCAGAGCTTCAGGGCCTCTTAAGACCGCCTCCCTCCCCTGGCCTTATCCTCTCCGCCCCCCTTGCCTCCATTATTCCTCTTCATGGCTCTTATCACTGTCTGACATACGCGCTCTTATTTCATCATGACTTCCCTGTCCTTGATAAAAAGTAAGCTCCAGATCTCAGAGCAGTGTCAGGCACATAGTAAAAACTCAGTACATATTTGTTAAATGATGAACATAAAAGAGGGGGGAGGAAAATCGGTGGGACAGAATTCCAAAGCAGAGGTTGGCAAACTTTTCCTGTAAAAGGCCAAATAGTAAATATTTAAAATTTTGCTGACTACAAGCAGTCTCTACTTCTTAATACTCTTTATTGTTTTCTAAAATAATCTTTCAAAAATGTAAAATCCATTCTTAGCGCACAGACCACACATAAACAAGCCACAGATCTGACCTTAACATCTGTGAGAAAAAGTGAAGGAAACAGGATTAAGAACAAAGGTGAAGCTCTGGTAGCTTCTGAAACAGTAGCTCTGAAGAAGGGAAAGGAGACGTCTCCCTCTGAAGACTTCCCTAAAGAGAAATGAGAAAAAAGATGAAACGTGTGCAAAACCTTTGAGGTAAAGAACAGACAAGCAAGAGAACTTATTTCAGTGGCATCAGCCTCAGCGTGGGGGGAAATGAATTCTGCCGTTGGGTGTGAAGCACTTGAAGAGTAGGACAGTTCTGAGAGAACAGGGAAGCTAATTACATAGAGATAAATAAGGAAAATGATAAACATGGTGGGATTCAGGCAGAGTTGAACAACATGAATCTGTGTTGTGTTCTGGAAGACAAGGGGAAAATGGGAAAAGGTAGATCCTGAGAATTATTGCTTATGAAGTTTGAGTGATGCTGCACAAAATTTTAAAGGTGGTTGGCCTGGCATACTAGTTCAGAATAATATTTTGTTTTCCTCATACTCTTTTTTGATAAAATTACTTCTAAAATCATCATAGAAATATGAGTTAATTTGTGAATAATAATATCAGTAATTGCCTTTATTTATGAATGGCTAAGCTATAGCTGTATATGCATGTGTACTCAGTCACTTCAGTCGTGTCTGACTCTTTGCGACCCCATGAACTGTAGCCCACCAGGCTCCTCTGTCCATGGGAACTCTCCAGACAAAAATACTGGAGTGGGTTGCCATGCACTTCTCCAGGGGATCTTTCCAACCTGGGGATCGAAACCTCATCTCCTGTATCTCCTGAATTGCAGGTGGATTGTTTACCCGCTGAGCCACCTGGGAAGTGGTGGTCAAACTGTAGTCATTATCTCTCATTTAGTCATTTATGTAATTCTGGTATTATCTCTGATTTACAAGATGAGGAAATTGAGATTTAGGGGAGTTAAGAAACGAGGCCCACAAGGGTCTTAAATGATGGAGCTATATGAACCCAACCAAGTCTGTCTGATACCTGGCCTGTGCTCTTAATGTACCTCAGTAGGATGTTGATGAGTGGATTAGTGTCAGTGTGGAAGGAGGTCTCTAGTGACAAGTCCTGTCCTCTGTCTCCTTCAGCATTTTTTGATGCTCTAGATGAGGACATAGATGGTGCATTTATCAAACTTTCCGGCAATGCACACCCAGGAAGAAGAGGGAATACATTAGATAACAGGATGAGGATCCAGAATTATCTCAAATTGGAACGGTTCACCAAAGAGGAAATGTAATAGATATAAGAATACAGCCCTTTACTTGTCAGAAACAACTGCACAAGTGTGCTATGCTTTAGCTCTGGGGCGTGTAGGGAAGAAAAATGCTTGAAGGCTTTCGTCACCTCACTTTGACTGTGGTGAACTATAGTTTGTCCAGAAGAGAATGAAATAGAGAAATTATTCAGGACTACTTCACCCAGGGAACTGTTAAAGGAACTCATAAAGTCTCAGAACAACAACAAGAAAAACAAAAAACACACACCGAAAACCCAGCCTGGTGGTGATGGTGTTGGGAGTCGGGGAAAGAACAGTCAGTGTACTCCAATGTTTCTGAAAGTTTTCATGGAAGATAAGTTAGGCTTGTTCCATGTGACCTTTGTGGTCAGAACCAGGAGTAGTAAGTTGGGATTACTCGGAGCCAGAGGTTGACTCTCTATGAGAAATAACTCCCCCTAAATTAAACCTGTTCAAAATTTTTAACTGGTTTCACTGGGAATTAATGTGTCTCCTATTGCTGAATGTGTTTCAGATTGAGACTGGACAATCATTTGTTAGAACTTACTCTAGACGACCCCTCAAGGCTCTGCCAACACCTCTGATTTTGCCTCTGAAAATGTCAGATGAATAAAGCATTTCCATACCTTTTTTCAAAATAGTAAACTTATTTTTCTTCTGTGTTTGCAGCCTGATCTAGTACTGTGTTAGATATATTGTGGTGTGTATATTACAGAACTTCTGTTTTGAACTTAAGCTGTCCAAGTTCTAATTTTTCACTTAGAATGTGACAAGATGTTTAGCACACCAAGTCAGGCTTCAAGTATTTTTTTTTAAATGGATGTGTTCTTTTGTATAACTCTTGCCAAAGATTACACTGAATTTGTACCACATTCCTACCAATGTTTTTTCCAGATCACATCCTATGATGTAATTTTTGGTAAGTTTAAAGGGAATATATCTATTCAAGAGGTACCTTGAAATGCTCACTTATCTTTTAACAAATTAAATCTAATATACAGGTTGAAGTTGTTTCAAGGACTTAATCTATTGACTTTCTGAGACCATTAGTTAGTTCTTAAACTTGGTTCTGTGGTCTGCCTTGTTCTGTTTTTGTAACACATATATTCATAGTCTTAATTTTCAGCTTTATCAATAAAAAGTTAACTGGATAAGTATTGAAAACCTCTTGATTGCTTCTCTAAAGCTATTAAAAAGCACATCATTTTGTTGGTTACCATCACTAAGTCTTTCTGACATTCATGAACAAAGTTGAAGCAAAAATAGGAACGCTCTCTATTTTTGGTTTTAATCCCCTAAAGTTTACTTAATAAATAATTCAGTGGGTATACTAATTGAAAAGAAATACTTTTTTTTTTTAGGTGTAATCCCTTTTCATGGATTTTCAATGTATGGTAAGTTAGGCTTTTAAATATTCACTGTTTCTATTACCCTTTAGAAAATTTGAACATGAACCTCACCCTTTGTATTGCATCACCCACACACTCAACAATGTTATTGTGAACTTTTAAACACTGGGTTTGGTATTTGTTTATATATCCAATTAAAATTTTGCTGAGATGATGATTGCTTGCGAAATTAAACATACCATGAAAATGGTTCTATGGTTTACCATTTTCTAATTCACTAGAAATTAGAAATACAGACTGGTATTTAGTTTTAATAGCTGTAAAAATTCTTAAACTAATTCCCGTAAGTCTTTTTAAAAAATACTGGATCAGAAAAAATGCAAAGGGAAGGACAACACCGCGTGAGCTCATGATTTCTTCAGACTGGCTGGTATGCAGAGCAACAGTCACACTGAAGCATGCGGTCATCCTGAAGCACACACGACAAACACGTGTGCAGGTCTGAGAGCCCTGAGCGCCTTCTGCCTCACGTGTCTTTGAATGAGGAACGCAGGAAGCGTCACGGAAATAAGCAAGAAGGAGAACGCTCTCTGCCTTAATGCCGTTTAACTTTTCATTTATCTGCATTACATATGAACTTGTTGAAGATTCTTGTCCCAACTATTCCTCCTCCCCAACCTTTATACTAAACAAATATAAAGTTTATCTTTGTAAAAAGAATCAGCAATAAATTAACACTTTTCTTTGTAAAAAAAAAAAAAAAAAAAAACCCTTGAGTGTTCAGCATCAGACCATCATGGTGAATGACATAATATAAACTTTTAAAACCAGCATACAATGAAAAGGATTCAGAGTGTCTAGGAATTTTGCATTATGCTTCCCTTGGGTTTATTCTCTTGAGCCTCCAAAATTTCATAACATAATACATATCGTTATAGTGAGGTTCCAGCACATTTCTTTTTTATAAATATGTGAGGAATTTAAAATAGAAAACCTAGCAAGGTTAAGAATATAAATTTTTACCTCTAATAATAAAATGTAAGCCCTTTAATCCTTTTATTTTAATAATCCCAACTGCAAGCATTTTTCAAGTAAATAGTTTTTAAAAGGTGTACTTGAGCGATTTAGAGAACAGTTAATGATGTCAGGAAGTTTAAACTTTCTAACAATTCTCAGGGTACAAAATACATCATTGACTCCTGCCTATTCACAGATGAAATAATCATATTGTCAGGTTGGCATCTGATTTTAAAATCTGACTTTCTGACATTCAGCTGTGGACTCTTTGGTTGAGCTGACCCACCTGTGCTTAATTGCCACAAACAGTGCAAAAGAAAACTTAATTCAAATTCATTAGAGAAACAGAGATTGTTATCACAAACACACAAAATTCACTAGAGAAATACATTCTTAGAGTTGTTTTACTTTAAGCCTATGAAAACTGTCTAGAAACATATTGGGATATGCCAATGTTGACCAATAGCCTGTTAATCAGAATTTTAATTTTCAAATTTCATCAGTTGAAGACCAACTTTCTAAAAGCTAGTCATAAATAATTTTATATTTTACTTGCCTGATGTCAAAAATTAAAAATTTTGAAAGATGCTTTGTGGGACAAAGTAAAAATGAATTGCCTGGATGTCACTTTCTTATTACTTCAATTTAAAAAGAGAGAGATTTTATGTAATTTTTAAAAGTTACTTTGAATTTTTAATACCCTTATATGGTTCCATTGTGTTATTCTACTGTTGGGATTATAAAACATTTTATAATTTACTCCATTTAAAAAAAATTTTAATGACAGTTTTTACATGTGCATATATTCCCTTTTCAACTTGAAAAAAGAATATATATGATTTTAAACTTGAATGAATATTATTACTATGAAATATTTATTTATTGTTTATGTTTTGTGAACTTATTTTTTCAATTATAGTAGTTCTGCAATATTATCAATTAATTTTTTTTGTTCTTTCAGTTGCACCACTTTGTTTTCTATACCATGAACCTTCCAAACTGTATCAGATATTCCGTGAGATGTATGTGCGTTTTTTCTTCAGGCTTCATTCCATCTCTTCTCATCCTTCTGTAAGTTCATAAAAATTGAATCAAACCAAACTCTGATTTGTTCTTTTTTACCTTAAGAAAAACAAATTGTGAAGCATCACTTTCCTATGGAAAAAAGGAAAGAATAAATTGATACTTAAATAGTTTTAGTAATAATTACGAGAAAAAGTCCTTTATCACTTGCATTTAAAAATTATCTTTTATATGTTGAAAGAATAAACATAGCAATGTCTGTATTGTTTTCTTTGACAAAGATGGCTACTTTTTTTGAACTTTGGTTTCCTCATCTCTGAAATGAGGTTAATGCTGAGTTTCTGTGGTGCTGTAAAGAAGAGTATGAAGCCCTTGGGTAGTACTTGACTCGTGGCAAGTGTTCAGTAAATAGATGGCTGTTGTCTTTATTGTCATTATCATCATCATCATCATCTTTGTCAATGAAAATTAAACATGTATTTGTCCCTTATTTTTCAATATCATGCTTGACTAATTATCCTTTATCAAACTAGATATTTTCTTTGTGTTTATTCAATAGATGACTCCTTGGCCTTAACAAGAAATTCAAGGAGAAACATATTGGGAATTGAATATTCGTATCTGTCTTATTTTGCCAATCCTTTATCGTATCTTCCCTCCCCACTCCTGCCCCCCTTAACCTGAGTGAAAACAAGTATTTATTTCAGTTATACTTTTTCTATCTTTGGCCTGCTTTGGTCTGCTTGTGAGTAACTTGACTGACACTCCCAAAGAAACATTAAAATTGGAATGTGTCAGAGCTACCAAGTTTTCTGAAAGAGAAGATTGTCACACTGCTACTAAACTAAATAGCAGTTCATCATACCTCCTCCCCATTTTAATCCTCTGTGTTCCTAGGCCACCTTCCTCTGTCTCTAGTGTTGCTCTCAAACATTGCTGCTGAAAGCTGGCAAATAACAGAAATCCAGGATGTCACAGATGAGCAAATGAGGGGTACAAAATTATCACGGGTCTCTTCTCTCTGAGATAACTTGATTTAGTGTCTATATTACAATAATGTTTAATCTAGAATAACAAAAAATGTATTAATAATTCTCTTTTCTAATGAGTCATACTTAGCATCAGATTTCTTATTCTCATGTTTTATTTTCACACATCAGACTTTAAAAAAATTTTGTTTTCAATTTTTAAAACTGGCTATTCCTTCTGTGCCTCCGTGCTGACCCTAAGCTGTCCTCTTCCTGCTGACTGATTGGGACAGCCCTGCCTCTGCCCTTTCTTTATTCAGTGAAATGAAGACTTACAGGCGGTCATCTCCTTTTCTGGCTTGCAGCCAGACTGAACTGTTTAGAACCACGACAGCCTTACTTCTTTAGAAACTCAGAAACTCAAAAAGAGGATTAGAACTTCCTTACAAAGAACAACCCTGAGGAATGCTGAACTGCAAGAAAGACTTTATTCAGAGTTGTCAAGTAGTTAATGCACTTGAAAACCCATCTGCTTTGTACTCTACAATGCCCTTTTTTAAAAATAGATTTCAGTTTTTTAAAAAACCATCCTTATACTCAGTAATCAAACATTCTTGTTTGATGGCTTCCTGACAGAAATTTCAAGCAGTCAATCTTTCCCTGGGGACGGTTTTCAATGAAAAAGTAAAAAAAGCAGGAAATATTTTCCCTGATGGGTGAGGCAGCTGAAAGAAAGGAACATATGGAGGAAGAAAGTGAAGGGTGTGGCTACAGCGCTAGAGAAATACCTGGAAATTGGACTGCATCCAGAAAAAACTAATTTTGCTGAGCCTAAGTGATAATGTATGACTTACAGAGTAGCAGGCTTTCTAGAAAATGATGTTTTTCTTGAATTCTGAACACTACTATATACCAGCTTATGCAGCAAGCCTCTTGTTGTTAAAAAGGAGGCTCCTTAGCATATTTATAAGAGTGAGTTAGGGATAAACTTATTTTTAATGTTTTAGAGATCATTGGTGCATTTCCTGTCTTTGGCTCTTAAACAATACTGATGCTGATCATCTTTTCGTCATTTCTATTTGAGTAATTTGATGGCAGAGTTCATTTTTAAATACTAAGTTATGCTTTTCTCTTGTGACTTATTGTATCCAGGGTATTGTGTCCCTCTGTCTGCTGTTTGAAACTCTTCTGCAAACTTATCTCCCCCAACTCTTTTATCATCTGCGAGAAATTGGGGCTCAACCGTGAGTATTTTTCTCTCCTAATTGAAGAATAGATTGACATCAGAAGGCTCTTTTTAATCATCAAAGATGCAGTGACTTTTTTCAGAGAAATTAACATTTTCCCCAATAAAACAATACTTGCTGCTGCTGCTAAGTCGCTTCAGTCGTGTCTGACTCTGTGCGACCTCATGAACTGCAGCCTACCAGGCTCCTCTGTCCATGGGATTTTCCAAGCAAGAGTACTGGAGTGGCTTGCCATTGCCTTCTCCGAGAAAGAGATACAGAGTAGTTGGTTTAACACAATGAGGTGCCAGCGAACTTTTAGGATCTAATACATAGGGTAAAGGAGTGACCTAATGATATGCAGGTTAAAAAGTTCATTCTTAAAGTCTGAGAAATTGACAGAAGCAGCCTGTATGTGCAGGTTCCTCTGTCCCTGGGATTCTCCAGGCAAGAATACTGGAGTGGGTTGCCATTTCCTTCTCCAAAACAATAATTATCAAGTAGTAAATTATAACTCAACATTGTGCCAAAAATTCTTGGAAGGCTTACCAAAATCCTGATAAATTCTTATTTGCTTGGATTTTTGTGCTTGGTACAAGAATCACCAGAGAACTAATTCGTGTTCATAGTGAAAGATGGTGACCAAACTAAAGTAAAAATCTGTGGAAACGAATACTGCCTGAGAACTATGATAATACTAAAATTGTCAGTTTGGGCCAGATTTATCAGAAGACAACTTTGAAAGCTAGATCGGTTAAAGTTTGCTATCTTTCATTAAATGAAAACTAAATCAATTATCTACTAATGGTTGTACACTGTGATTTTTCCTTCCAAAAGCTTGAATTTTTGTTTATTTATCTCAGTATGAGTTATCAGTAAATATCCCAGTACCAGTTATCAGTGAATAGGTCAGGTACCTGTGGACCTCATTATTATTGGTTCTCTTTTCTCTTTTTCAATTAACAATGTTCATGGCAACAGAAATTTCCAAATGATTTATCAGTGTTTTGTTATTGTCTTCCTCTCTGTGTACCTCATATAATTTATTGATAATACCTGACAATCTTTCTTTTATGGCCAATAAAAAATAGAATTCTGTTTAAAATTATTATTATTAAAATTGTGGCAGAAATATCATATTACACATGTATTTTTTTTCTTGTGATAAACTGGCCTAATTTTTTATTATTGTGAAACGAATATTTGTATATATCTATGCTTTTCTGTACTAGACATTTAGTTTGTTGTTATAACTAAAATCCTGATATTTTCCTAGTCTATTCATATACTTTAATCATTAAAAGGAACAAATTTATTTTAATAAATTATGGTAAACATAAAAATTCTAATGAACGGTGTCAGGCGAGTATATGCATCTCGGTTCTGGTCTCCTCACAACAATGATTGGGAGCGACGGACATTAAAGCTCTTGGTGCATTGCAGCTCTTGGGTCTTGGACAAACGGTGTCATAGCTCTTAGACAAATCAGTGTTACAGCTCTGTTTTATTTAGAAGATAGCAGGAGAATCCATCCTCAAAGAAGAGAAGAGAGTGGAGGAGCGGGTATAGGGAGAGAGAGCGCGCTTGGCTCCTCCTTTTATATGGTTTTTTCTCCCCGCTGGGCCTGCCCTATGCAGATTGGGCTCAGCCAGGAGTGCTGTTCTACCTGAAGTCCTCACTCCCGTCCTCGGAACTTTCTTTGACCTTCCTCTGTTCTATTCTTTCGGGCTTTTCCCTTCCTTGTCTTTTAGCCACTGCCATTTTGGACTCTTTTCCCCATCCTAACTACCTAACAAAAGGAAAGTAAAAAAATTTCAGTTGTCAGGCTAGAAATCAATTATTAAAAGACTCATACTATGAATTAAAACTAATGCTATAGGAAAGTTTTAATTAGAATTTAATTTTTTTACTAGATATAGATCTTTTCAGGATATCTCCTTCTACTTGAGTACTCTGTGCATTTTATCTAAGTTATCATATGTATGGACATAAATTATTCATAATATTCCATAATTATTCTTAATTAGTCTTTTACTATCTTTAAAATCAGAGTGACACTATCTGTCTCATTCCTGAGATTGATATTTGTATCATGTTTCTTGATTATTCTGGTCAGAGGGCTTATTTATTTTATTCTTTGAAAAAAATCAGTTTTGGTTTCATTGATTTTCTGTTTTTCTATTTTCAGTTTCTTTGATTTATCCTCTTTTATTTGTTTTTTCCTTCTGGGTGCTTGTTTTTGCTTTGTTTTGCTCATCTTTCTGCTTGCTTAAGGTGAAATTTAGAGAATTGATTTCAGATATTTCTTTCCTAATATAAGCAACAGTAATGTTATAAATTTCCCTCAAAGCACTGTTTTACCTCCACTCAACAAATTTTGATATTTTATGTTTCCACTTTTATTCAATCAAAATGTTTCTTAATTTCTCTTGTGACTTCCTGTTTGACCATAGTTTATATAAAAGTACATTGTTTAATTTCCCAATATTTGAAAAAATGTGGTATCTTTCTGTTATTGATTTCTATTTTAATTCTATTACAATTAGCCAACATGCTTCTTAAGATTTTAGTTCTTTTAAATGTTGTTGTAGTTTGTTTTATGACCCAGAATATGAGCTACCTTGATGAATCTTTAATGTATACTTGAAAAGAATTAATTTTCTGCTAGCGTTGAGCAGAATGTCTATAAGTGGCAATAAAGTCAAGTTTTTTTTATAATGTTCAAGACTTTTCACTGTTAATTTTCTGTCTACTATTTCTGTTGATTATTGAGAAAGAAGTGTTAGCGTCTCCAGTTATAACTGTGACTTTGTCTTTTTGTTTCTACGTTGCTATATATATATATATATATATATATATATATATATATATAATTTCATGTATTTGACACTGTTTTTAGGAGAATTGATGCCCAGATAGGGGCATCATCAGGTTCAAATTGGACCTCAGTATTCTCGGGCTTCCCTTGTGGCTCAGCTGGTAAAGAATCTCCTTCAATGTGGGAGACCTGGGTTCGATCTCTGGGTTGGGAAGATCCCCTGGAGAAGGGAAAGGCTACCCACTCCAGGATTATGGCCTGGAGAATTCCATGGACTACAGTCCATGGGGTCGCAAAGAGTTAGATACAACTGAACTATGTCTGATATAGCCATTCCAACTTTCTTTTTATTAGAATTTGTATAGTGTATTCCTTTCTGTCCTACTTTTAGTGTATTGATTATCAATGTCTCTAACTTTTCAGGTGGCTTTCTTATCAAAAGTATATTCAGAAAAAAAAAAAAAAGTATATTCAGGTCTTTCATTGTGGCAGTGTATCTTTAATTGGTGTGTTTATTCCATTTATATTTAATGTAATTGATATTGGGTTAAAATAATAACAGTTGATACTATTTACTATTTTGATAGACTTTTTTGTTTGTTCCATGTGCTCTTTATTCTTTTTTTTCCTCTTTTCCTGCCTACTTTTGAATATTTTTTATTCCATTTTAGCTCCAGTATTATTATTTACACCTTTTAAAAAATATATTTTGATACTGTCTGTTTTAGTTCAGTCTGGTACAACATATTACTATAAATTGTATGGCTTATAAACAACAGAAATTTATTTCTCACAGTTCTGGAGACTGGAAGTCTAAGATCAAGTTGCTAGTATGGTTGAGTTCCAGAGAGGACCTTCTTCTAGATTGCAGACTGCTGACTTCTCATTGTATCCTCATGTGATGGAGAGCAGAGAGGAAAAACACGCTGTCTCAAGACTTTATGAAGTCACTAATCCCAATCATGAGAACCTATTTCATAACTTTATCTAATGCTAATTGACTTCCAAGGGCCACATCTCTTTCCTAATACTATCACACTGCAGGTGGTTTCAGTGAATTTGGAGTAGGGGTGGGGACACAGGCATTCAGGCTGTGACAGTGCCTTGGGCTTCCTGATGGCTCAGCAGGTGAAGAATTCGCCTGCAGTGCAGGAGACATGCGTTTGACCCCTGGGTCAGGAGATCCCCTGGAGAAGGAAATGGCAACACACTCCAGTGTTTGCCTGGGAAATCCCATAGCATTATCACTAAAAAATGTACATGCCTTAATTAAAAAATACTTTATGCAGGACTTACAATATACATCTTTAATTTATCACATTCTATTTTCAAATAAACTCCAGGCCTGGAGGGCTTCACAGGCAAATTCAACCAAACATTTCAGGGAGAAATAATATCAATTATTGTTTTTCTCTGACTGCTATCAAGGACTTTGCCTTTGTTTCTCAACAGTTTATGATGTATCTGGACATGGATTTCTTGGGTTTATCCTGTTCAGGGTTTGTTGAACATCTTGAATTAGAGGGTTATTTCTTTTGTCAAATATAGGAAGTTTTCAACCATTGTTTCTTTTTTTAGGTTTCATCTTCTTTTCCCCAAACTTTTAACTTTTTATTTTGTATTAGGGTATATCCAGTTAACAATGTTGTGGTAGTTTCAGGTGAATAGCGAAGGGACTCGGCCATACATGTACATGTATCCATTTTCCCTCAACAATTATTTCTTCAAATTTTTTTTTTCTTCAAATATTTTTTTTCTGTACCATTCACATTCATCTTTTCTTCTGGAAGACAAATATTAAAGCTTTTGGTCTTATCCCACAGGTTTCTAAAGCTCTTTTCATTTTATTTTCAATTCTTTTCATTCTGTAGTTCAGATTGGACACTGTTTATTGACTTATACTTAAATTCACTGGCTCTCTCATTGTTTATTTCCATTTTGCTGTTGGATTCATCCAGTGAGGGTTGCTTTGTTGTTGTTATTGTTTTTGTATTTTTTAGTTCTAAAATTTCTATTTGGTTTTAACAAAACTCAGAATTGTACATTAATAAGAGCAAATTCCACTATATATAAATTATACCTCAATAAGCTTTATTTCTAAGACACTGATTTTGTGCTAGATATACTGGGAAGCAGGGAGGCATGGTATGTGGTCCTGTTGGTCTAATAAGACACAATGAGAGATCCATAAAATGAAACTAGTTGAAGTTAATAATTTAGACTTAAAAGTGAATTTGTTTTGTTTTGGGCCATGCTGCATGCCTTGTGGGATCTTAATTCTCCGACCAGGGATTGAACCAGGTCCCCTGGAGTGGAAGCATGGAGTCCTAAGGGCATGCCAGGCAATTAGTGAACTTTTTAAATTTAAAACATTCACTGGCCAAAAGTTTTTTGGCATCTATAAACTGATATTCTAAAACCAACCAAGAGACTTGACTTATAATACTACTGCCTACATGTACTTTGTTATATTAGAGCAATAGTTATATAATATTGAGGAATTTCTGAAATTTGGGGGTCCTTTTTCAATCTTAGGAAAATTAATATGACATCAACAAAGGCAATCTCTGGATCCCATTTTCTCTTTTAAGAAAAAGTACTGGTATTTATATAATATTATGACAGTTTTAACAAAGAATTTGGCTAAAACCTCTCAGGGGCAGTCAAGTGACATTTAATTGCTAATATATAGTAGAGAAATATGAGAGAGTATTTTCTCTTCAGGCACCAAAGCCAGGTTTGTTTCCTGATTCTAGAGATAAAATATTACTGTAACATAAGCTTGTTATGAAACAGTAGGATCTCAAAAAAAGAAAAAGGAACAGTAGGATCTCATACTTCTTAGGATTTTTTTTTTTTTTTTGGTCACAAAATAGAATTAATTGAATTTTCTGGTTGATCTTTCAGAGTTCTGATGACCTCCTTTTTAAAACTAGTGGGTTGAAATCAGAATTCTATTTCTAAGTTCCCTTATAGCTTTTCTATTTTATTTTTCTTTTGCTAAGTTGCTTCAGTCATGTCTGACTCTTTGCAAGCCCATGGACCAGGCTTCTCTGTCCGTGGGATTCTCCAGGCAAGAATACTGCAGTGGGTTAAATTGTTATAACTTCACACCTTTTTGAAACCTGCCCTACAAAATTTGTTTGGCTTAAACGTCAAAGCCGTGACAATTTGTTCTTTGATGTGATTGTATTTCCAATTTCTTGTTCATGTAAGATTTCAATAAAACTCAAAAATCTATTCAAAACATTACTTATTTCAAAAAAAAAAAAGAATACTGCAGTGGGTTACCAGTTCCTTCTCCAGGGGATCTTCCCGACCCAGGGATCAAACCCACGTCTCTTATGTCTCCTGCATTGGCAAGTGGGTTCTTTACCACTAGCACCACCTGGGAAGCCCCTTATAGCTTTAAAACTATTTTTCCTTGTCTTTTTTGTATCCTTAGTAGCCATTTGAGTGAAATTTAGGAATATAGTTTATTGAATTGGAAAAATATGCAGCTATAAGTATTTATTTGACTCATTGGAAAAGACCCTGATGCTGGGAGGGATTGGGGGCAGGAGGAGAAGGGGACGACAGAGGATGAGATGGCTGGATGGCATCACCGAGTCGATGGGCATGAGTTTGAGTAAGGTCCGGGAGTTGGTGATGGACAGGGAGGCCTGGCGTGCTGCGATTCATGGGGTCGCAAAGAGTCAGACACAACTGAGCGACTGAACTGAACTGATAAGTATTTATTTAAGAATCTTGAATAAAAATTCAAATAATCTTGGCTTGCCTGGAAGTCTTAAGACTATAAGATCACCTCATTGATAGCTAATTAGCACACACCCTGAAAAACAAAATGTAGAAGTGAGTTTTCTAAAGAATGAGCTACAACATAAAGTAGGGCTCGGGAATATAATTCTTTCTCTTAATACTTTTGAGAGCACTAATTTGGGAACTCAAGGTTTCTCAGCTGAATTTTTACAACTGTTAATAGAGTACTTGAATTTTTTAAAATTTATTTTATTGAAGTGTAGTTAATTTACAATGTTGTGGTAGTTTCTACTGTATGGCAAAGTGGTTGAGTTATACATATATATTTTTTTTTGTATTCTCTCCCATTGTGGTTTATCACAGGATATTGAATATAGCTCCCTTTGCTATACAGCGAGACCTTGTTGTTTATACATTCAATATATAACAGTTTGCATCTGCTAATCCTGAGCTCCAGTCCATCCTTCTCCTGTTGGCCTTGACAACCACAAGTCTATACTCTATTTCTATGAGTCTGTTTCTGTTTTGTATATAAGTTCATTTAAGATTCATATTTTAGATTCCACATATAAGTGATATCATATGGTATTTGTCTTTCTCTTCTGATTTAATTCACTTCGTATAGTAATCTCTAATAATGTTGCTGCAAATGCCATTATTTTATTTCTTTTTTAAGGCTGAGTAGTATTCCATTGTATATGTGTACAGTACTTGAGTTTTAAATGCCTGTGATTTTTAAAACCTGCAAAGGAGTTACTGTCATTGTAACTCGTTGAGATCTTCTGATAATTGCTTTTTGATGAGAAAAACTTCCACTGATAAAATATCTTGTTTTTCTTTGTTTATAGACTTCGCATATCATTTAAATGGATGGTTAGAGCTTTCTCTGGATACTTGGCTACAGATCAACTCTTGCTTTTGTGGGACAGAATCCTAGGATACAACTCTCTGGAAATTCTTGCTGGTAAGAGTAAGTGCTTGTTCATAAAACACATGTTGTTTCTATAGTAAAACTCTTCTTTTCTTTCTAACATTTACCATCTATAATTGGAATTGGAATCTACAGTTGTCTGTCATCTCTAATTCATGAACATTTAGTCGATTTATCTGCCTTAGAAGACAAGGACTGGTGTTCTGCAATCCAAATACGCCTGTGGAACTGCCCATCACCAGTTTGTTCCTAGTCTTCCTTCACTGCTTCCAGGAATGTCAATTTCCCCTGCCCTGATTCTAGTCGAGCCAGAGCGTTTGTTCATATCAGCACCTATGAGGTTTGTGCAGCAGAGTGTAGGTCCACGTCCCTTCTTCTCCTGACTCCTCTGATTATCTTCTAGTTCTGTTCTGTGCCCCTTCTCAGCTACTACCTAAAAGCCAAACCAAGACTGAGCCTCCCTGCATAGTTGAAATCTCTGTCTGTGAGTAATACATAAAAGTTTCCCCTTTTACTTATCCTCTTAAGTAAAAAAAACAAAAATCAACATTTTTTCAGAAAGTCACAAACTCATCTCTTATTTAATAATTAAGCAGTTCTTAGAGCAGATATACACAGAGGGCAACTGTATGATAACACACATGGCACAGATTTCTTATATTATTTTGCTTCTCTGCATGTAAAATAGCTTCCATTGTTTCTATCACCAGGATTATCAGGGAAGTCAAATAAATATGACAGGGTTTTCACACGGGTGGAGAGCTGAGAAGTTGCCAGAGTGCTGGTTCCAGCCTTCTCCAGTTGTGTGATATGAGCAAATTATTTAAGCTGTGAGAGCCTTTATTTCTTTACCCAGTGACAGCATTGTAAAGTCACCTCTTTGGCCATTTGGAAATAATGCTTAATTGAAGACTCTTCCTGGAAAAGACTCTCTAGGTACCATATTAACATATTTTTGAGTGCTGAGAGGTCTAGAGTAATTAGGTGGTATTTTTTAAAGGAAAGTTAGCGTAATAATAAAGTGCCATGAAGATAATAACTGTTGCCCCTGGTGTAATCAGAGTTATCATTTACCAAAGTTTTTAATAACTCCCAGTATCCTTCCATCTCAATTGTTTTTAAAGCCAATATAAATTTGAGTTGGGGGAAGAAAATGGTCTGTCATCACCTCTTTTGGCTGAATGGCTGTGATACATACCATCTAGAGATAGAAGGAATCCTAGCGATCATCAGGTATAGCTTCTTTTAAATATTTCTGGCAGGTAATGCTTATCCTGTGTTTGAACATTCAGTGTTAGGTAATCCCTGTCTTACTAAGTGGCCTATTTCATTTCTGGATAGTATAACTTGTTAAAATGTACTACTTTTGCACCAGGGTCATCATCATGTTTTTTCTACTCTCTCACCCCCTTCTTTCCTCAAAGTCTTCTATTTTCCAGGCTTAGTAGTCTTGTTTTTTGCTAACATTTCTTGGGTGACAGGATTTTAAGATTTTCCGTGAAATAATTCTTCTGGGTGTTCATAAATTTTGAAGAGCATTGTATTAATATGTAACTTTTTGTATCATTTCAAAAAGATATTAGAGCATGTTAAAGAAATGGGCTAAGTATTAGAAAGTACTTTCTAATAATATAGGACTTTCAAAAAGTAGAATGGGCTTTTTAACTGTCATCTGAAGGGTTAGGAGATTTTCTATCGTGAAAGAAATGCTAAACTAGAAGACCTCAAAGCCTCTTCCAATTTAAATTCCCCCTTTCTGTGACTTATCATGCCCTCAGCAAACTGAAGTAAAAGAGGAATGAATGTTGAATGCTGCATTTGCTCTAAGCAAGGCACTCTGCCGCATGCTTAATATGTTAATAAGTTATTGATTCATAGGTAGAACGACAGTCCACAGTGTTACATCTCACTTTCTCAGAATGTTTTTTAAAAAACCAACAGGGAAGAATTGTAGAACATCTAGAAATGAAATTAGACTGATGGGAATTCCTTCCATGGAATTCAGATAAAGAGACCTAAGGCAAATAATTGCATGTAGATGCCTGGAAAATTCCATGGACAGTGCAGCCTGGTGGGCTGCACTCTATGGGGTCTCAAAGAGTCAGACATGACTGAGCATGTATACACATGTATACAGGTTAGTTTTGATCATTTTATACATTTTTTTCATCTGAGTATATTAGAATAGACTATTTTGAGACCAACTTTTTTGCTCAAGTGAGTTTATATAATCTTTAGAAATATTTTAGTAAATATTACTGGTTTCAACTGTGAACTTATTCAGGTCTTTTGAAGAACAGTTTAAAGCATGGGTTTCTTAATGTTCATGATAGAGTTGCTTAAAATTAATGAGAACAATATAAAATACCAAAAGTAAGTATTTGAGTTTCTATATTTCATGTAAAACATAAGTTCAGTTGAAAATATCCCAAAGTATAGAGCTTTTCTCCTTGGCAAATAAGCCTGCTCTTTTGAAGGGCTGGGCAAACCAAACATGAAGCAGACAGAAAGGAACTTCTGTGATGTGACACCAAGATAAATAAAGGTTATGAGCACATAAGCATTTTGGATGCTGAAGTTAATTAGTAACTACTCTTTTATTCTCCCTCTTATCTACCTTTGGAAAAACTATTTCCCAGCATGTAAAACTCTTTCCTGCTACAGCAGAAAATTTGACCATCCTGTGAAGTTTTCACCAACTCCATTAAATTACACACAAAAAAGGAAATAGTGACTACATCCCTTAGCTTATAAAATGTCTCCATTGTCAAATATGATTCTAGATGTTAGAAAACTTTAAAGAAGTTGCTGGTCCACAGAAATGGTTTTCTTGGATATTCTTATAAAAGTGGAAGCTCAGGGACTTTAAAGTACTTAAGTTTTCACCATTCGCAGTTAAAGGGTAAATTCTTTGTTCCAGGTCTCTTATGTCCATCTTTATATATTAAATAATTCCAGCTGACTTGACTTTTTAAACAAATCTATTCATTTTACCACAACCATCTTTTTTCCTCCAGAATTTTCCTAACTAGTTCTAATACTTCTTTGGCGAGCTTTCCAAGATCAGACGAGATCGGGCGCGTTCAGGGTGGCATGGCCGTAGACTTGGCGAGCTTTCCAAACTCTGTTGTCCCCTCAAAAGTTACCTGTGCTTCCCAGTCACTCTGCCTTTACCTGGGAGATTAAGAAACCTGGATCCTGACATCTGCCCCCCAGGAGCAGCCACCTACCAGGCGGTCCAGAGCACTGATTACCATGCACCATCCTCAGTCCATCTCTGGCAAACCATTATTTTTTAAAATTGAAATATGTTGATTTACAGTGTTGTGTTAATTTCTACTGTCAAAGTGACATGTATACATTCTTTTTTATCTCTTCTCCATTATGGTTTATCCCAAGGGAAAACCATTGTGAGGGTCAGGAGAGAAGACAGTTAGGGAAACCATCAGTTTCCATATCAGGGATGAGTCATTACTGCTCACCTTCAGTTTCAAAAGTTTTATCACACAGTGGTTAAATGCTTGGGCTCTGGGACCAGAGTTGAGTTTTCTCTCTATTATTTTCTACCTGTATGACTCAGAATATGTCATCCAAACTCACAGTGCCTCAGTTTCTACATTAGTAAAATGGGGCTAATAATAGTAATAAACTCAGAGTTGATATGAAAATTAACTGCTCTTATGATTAGTATTTCCATAGTAGAAATGTATTTTAACAATTATTTGCATTATTTATGCAATATACTTAGGAACCAGTCTTCCAAATAATTTTAAAGATTCCTTACCATTCATTTCCTAAACTTCAAGGACTTGTTGGGTAGGGAATGCACTATGCACTATGGTGATGAAAAACATAGGGAGAAGTCAAGTCACCTCTGGGCAGTACCGTTTCCTTATCAGAGTTGCCAGAAGCTCTTACATGAGTCCTTCCATTGTTCATGATGACTCATTCCTTTTCATGAGGTTTTATGGTAGATTATATAATAAGACATAATGCATATCAGCATTACTCTCTTTTCATATGCATATGACTAATGGGAACAAAAATCTAGATGTTTTCTATTCAGTATATATTATTGACCTTCAAGAGATTCTATAATGGTTTGGTTTATTTTTTTTTCCAAGTTTCAACTTCTCTTTTCCTATAACCAACATTAATGTAAATGTCAGGATCAATCCCCACAGTAGCCCACCCAACAGACATACCCATTTATGACACTCTAGGAAAGTCAATAAATAACAAAATAGTATAACAACATTTTTAAGGAAAGACATACTTGTTGCCACATTTTCATATAGATACTACCTTGATATGTATGAAATATTATCTGATATATTTAAAAATTCAGTCTACATTTAACTTTTCAGAAGCCTTTCTGTTGCATCAGTAAGAAACACCTGCATCAAAATAAATCTTCATAAGGCAGTCATTATAGCTACCATTTAAAAGCTGTTATAATTGAAGCCATAGGTACAAAGGAAACAATTTATAAAATGGCTTTTTAAAGACCACTAAAATTTTCGTTTTTTCCAAAGAAAATGAAATGCCCTCAGATACTGATCTCCAGAGAAGAAAATTTCCATTCCTCACCAGACCTTAACTGACTGCAGTTGTGTTAAGCACTAGGTCTGAGTTCTCATTGTGGATTTTGGGTATAGCAGTAAAGTTGTCAGGCTGATGAATAGGCCAGCAGTTAAAATAGTGTTCATTCTTTTCCAGTCCTGGCAGCTGCTGTGTTTGCTTTCCGAGCAGTGAACCTGATGGAGGTGACATCACTGGCTGCAGCTGAAGTAAGGATAAGCTTCGCTGAGATGGGATGGAAATAGTTGCTGAGAGATTGCCAGGCTTGGGTACTTCAGTCTCCAATGCATAGGACACACATTACTCATAGCCTAATTTTTTAACTTGAGTAATGCCTATAAGTTTTAAGCTCAGTAATATTAAATATTCAGTATTCCTTAATTACTTGAAAACAATGTTCTTGTGAAGGGGTCATAAACAAGGTTATTATGGGAAACCATTATAACTTTTATGGGAAACAAGATACCTAGTAATTTTGATAGAAACTATTGAGGCTTGTGTTGCATTTTCTTATGATTGTTCACAGTCATGTGTTATGCTCATAGAACAAAGACACACTAGTTGGAAGAATTAAAGAGCATACATTTGGTTGATAAGTAAAGATACGTGGTTTTTGGTTATTTTTAGTAGTGAGTTAATTATTAAGGCTGGTTTCTTTTCAATAGTATAACTTATACCTGAAACATGGTTCAATTAAGTAGTGACTTACAATATTACTCTATTTGTTATCTCTCATAGAAATGCAATTTTATTCTTAAAATAGCTGCCTACATTCTTTGTTTAAAGGGAAGAGGATGTTTATGCATCTTACAACTGAATAAACATTAATTCCTTCTTAAAATGATTTCCTAAAGTCAGTTACTCCTTACACTAGTATAACAAGACTAGGATTCATAATGTATGTTTATTTATAGAAGCAAGTTGAAATGTCAGACCTCTTATAAACTCATGCTACCTTGTATATTTGAGGAAGGCTAAAGGCTAAAGTCCAGATTATTTTCTACTGCACATTTGAGCATTTTGCACACATTCTAACATTAAGATGTTCAGAAAAGAGAAAGAAGGTTGGTAACTTCAGATTTGGGACCAAACTGAAACGGAGTGTGTTGATGTCAGAAGTGCATTGTAATGGTTTTTCTGTGTTTATTTCAGAGGCTTCACTTTGCTGATCAGAATGCCGATACTAATCATTCCTTTTGTTTTTTGTTTCAGGCAGTTCTTGCTGATCTTTCTACTTTAAAAGTTATGCCTCTTCTTCAGATTTTTCTGTTTGCTACTGTCACCTGATCTTCTGCAAGGTCACTGACAATACATCTAGTTTTTCATTAAAAAGTAATCATGAACTATGCAAACTCTGCATAAAACCAAAATTAAACTTTGCATATAAGCCAATAAAGATCATGTTCCCTTCTCAGTTAAACCTAAGTAGTTTTTCACTTTTTGAAACAATAACTCTGCACACCGTGTATTGCACTGCATGCTGTTGATTTTCAAGAGAGAAGCAATAGATATAACTTCTGCTAAATCGAGCGTACTATATAGATAATCCTGACTTGTAAAAGGCATGTAACTATATATGCAATAAGAACTAAAGATATTGTAATAAACTTGAATAGGTAATGTAGCCTCTGGGAGAATTCTCTTATGTCAGTTTGTAAATTTATCTCTAGATAATGAATCATTTTGTCTTATAAATTGCTCTTCACTCAGAGCAGGGGTGGGATAAGATGTGAGAAGACTTGAAAAAGATAATGCTTTTTAGTAGGAATGCAAATGTACTTTGGTGTTTTTGACAACCTGTCTCTCATCAGAGGTCTTCTAGATCTCTCTCCATTTTACTTCTCCCTTAAAGGTCTCTCTTGGAGAAGGTCAAATACAGTTGTTTGCACCTGACTGTTTTAGTCATCACTTTCTGAAAAAAAGACACTTATGGAATGATCCCTTCAACTCTCTCAACTTTCCAAATCTTGATTAGAAGACTTGACACTGCTGAGGTGTTTTGCCAGATTCTTTTACTTCGCAAGTATCCAAAGGGGACACCCAAGGACTCAGCGAAGGGAGTGAAAAATCAAAACCATGTGCGCTTTGGCTGAAGCTTGGTCTAACAAGATTGACTTCTAGGGCAGAGCAGCTTAGAGAGACCAGAAGTAGAGACTGAAGACGTTGTGCACGGCATCAATCTTATTTTGGTCCTGTTACAAGTGGAGGGTCTTATTTTACATTACTTCTTGAAAACCTAGCATTTCTGTAGCATGGAATGATAGATTGTGGGAAGAAGTCCAAAAATCAATGTCTTTCAATTTTATACTCAAATTCAAAATTCTAATCATTTCAATAAAATTCTGAATCAATGTATTGATAGTCTTACTAAATGTCTAGAATTGTATAAAGTTTTATCCAAATCTATTTCCCGAGTCTTTCATTTAGAGAGTATATTTTAGGAAATGTATGAGGTTTAGCACACCACAAGTGTGGTGGAATTTTATATTACTACTAGTTATTAATTTGAAATTCTATATAAATGCTTTTATTCATCAGGTATTTGTTGACTTTTGAGAACTAAATAATGACTAGAAGAAGCAAATAACCATTTATTCAGTAATTGATTCTAATAAGCTCCACTTTATTGCTTTTGAAGGCAATACGGTTATGATCACATGCTTTGCCATTCTGTGTCCACAAATGCGCTTTCATCACACGGACACGCACACACCTGCGACTGTTAGGAAGCGTTCTGAGTGGTTAAGGTCACATGTGTACAGATACACCTACCTTTGGTTTCTTTCTTTAGGAGAATATTCATAAACTGTTTGAAACATAGCAATGTGGTAATCTATTAGGAGAAGCATTCCTAGCTTTAAATCCCTAGATAATGTAATCTCTTTTATGTGTAATTTGACTGTGGGTTACGGGAGACAGGACAGGCAACTGGAAGTTTTATATTTGCTCTGTCTACCTGTCAGGGTTGAGTAAAACCAAATGAGAAAATATATTTGAAAGTTATTTTTTTATTATCATTATAATACTACAAAGCACCAAACAAATACAAGAGGTTGTCAATAATTGATTTTACATATGACATTTTAAGGTCAAGTTGTAGAAAATAATATGTGAAGAGTGCCCAACTTCATTAGCATTTGTGTGACTTCATTTGATAGTTTGAGACCTTATATCTAAAAGAAAAAAAAATTTTAATGAACCATGGCATAGCAGATCCTTTCAATAGGAGGAGTGGCTCTAGCCAGTAGTTCTGAATCTGAATTCGAAAGCCAAACCTGAGAGGCTGCCACACATGCCCTCTCAGCCATGTGCTGCTCCTGGCTGCTTGTTGAAATACTGCATGGAAGACAGGTTGCCTTGCCCACTCCATCTCTTGTTGCGCTCCTCTTGCTACTTCTCTTTGCCTCCTCCCTCCAGAATTCCCCCACGCCATCTCCTACCAGCCCCCGACACTGCCTCACACAGGCTCGGCCAGTGATCACAAGGATCTGAGTGACCCGTGATAATTGCATTGTTATCCTACCTGTGGCGTTCTCACTTGGGCGAAATAGCCTAGTAGATTGTATTTGGCTCTTCTGGATTTCAATTCGCCCATTAAGGTAGTATGTGTGACCTCATATTATGGAAGAGTTTACTGAAGAACCTTTTTGATCAGAATGTTTCGGTAATGCAACCTTCTGGCTCGTTGAAATTTCCAGTGTCTTAACTGCATAGCACCCCCTTACATTTAGCACCTCCTCTCTCTGCCTATTTCATAGAGGAAATAGAGAACATTAACCTTGAACTCCCTCAGCCTTCCACTTCACAACTTAGCTTTATTCCCCTACGCTTGTCTCCTTCTTCCCAGTCTCAGAAGTATCTAATCTGTTCCTACAGCTCTCTAAATACAGGTTCGGTTGTGTCACTTACATGCTTACAAATTAAACAATACCCTGTTGCCTAAAGGATAAAGTTCAGGCTCTGTAGCAGAGTAGGGGGAATTCACCACAGCTTGATCTTTCCATTCCTGTGTTCTTAGGTTGATCCGTTATCCTGTGCCTCACCCTCACCAGATTACATGCTGCTCCTCAACCAACTATGGCCATGTACTTTATCTTTGCCAGTGGACCTCCATTTTTCAAGGCCCCACTAAAAAAACTCTCCTCTGTTGTGAAGATACCCTTGAGCCTATAAACTGTAATTAATTACACCCTTCTCTTTGTTCTCATAAAACTTCTCATTTAGTAATACGGTGCTTAGAGTTGTGATAGTTTTTTGCATATATGTTGTCTCACATCATTTTATTCTGAAGTCAGTTTTCATTGACTAGTCTTAGGAATGGACGATGAAAGAAGAAATCTGACCATGTGTTTGTACCCCCTGCCTTGTTCTAAAAATTGTTGGAATTTGTTAGTTCCTCCTCAGGACATATAGTCTCCCTTCTTTTACAAAGACTCTAATTTTTATCTGGAGATCTACCTGTTCCTCCATGTACTTTAGATGAGGCTGACTCCCGCTTCCAGGACCTCTGGGTCCTGGCCAAACCATCATTATGTATCATCCCTCTGGCTACAGGGATCCAGTGCAAAGTCTAAGGTTGTGCAAAATTAGTGAAACTTGATTATGAGGCTTTGGTTTAACCTTTCAGGGAAACTGGATATGAAAAAAGACGATATAAGATCTGAAGCTGCTGTGGCCTAAGAATGCAAAGAGTGAGAAGCTGCTCTGATGACCTTGTTAATTCCCAGGTCACACTCTACCAGTCTACCCCTGGACTGTTTTGTTACATGAGCCAAAAGATTATCTTTGCCACAAAAAGGATCCTAACTGACGGTGTAGTTATTTTGCTTTTTAGGAGATCCTCTACAACGTGAGTATCACTATTTGGTACAGGACTCCTACCTGCATGCTGGTTAAACTAGAGGAATCTTTCAGAACTTTTTTTCAGTCCAGACACTCCATGACCTTACAAGGATGAATTCTGTGTTCCAGACCCACTAAGCTTCCTGCAGAACCTTAAAAACATGCTGTCTCTCTCACCTCTGGCTCTTTGCCCACATAGCACTCTCTGCTTGGAATGCCTTCTCGTCTCTACCTAATTCTTACTTGTACCTCAAAACCCAGCTCAGGTTTTGCCTCATCAGGGAAGACTGCTTCTCTTATGAATTCTCCTCATATCTTAATTATACATAAGCAATACCCTAATCCTATGTTAGCTTGTCTTTCTTTTCCACTAGACTCATTCTGTTTCCTTAAGGGGAAAAGCTGGTTTCTTTTTCAGCTTTATATCTCTAGAACCTGGCATAGTGCTTGCCATAGTGGGTTTTAGTAAATGCTTATTGAATGAACAAATGAAGTCATCTAACCTAATTCACTCCCTTTCCTGATGAGGAAAATTGCTCAGTTCAGAGTAATAACTTGCTTGTTCCAATGTCACTCAGCTATTTTACCTACTAAGTTGATTTGTGGACTTGCCTCTGGAAATCCAAAAAGGAATATTTTGAGAGAAAAAATGTAAACGCTTGGGCTCACTCAAGTTTTTTCATTTAAATCAACTTTATTAAGATATAACTTTGTACAATAAAATGTATGCATTTTAATTATACAATTCTGTAAAATTTGACTAATGTATGTACTCACATCAGTCAAGTTACAGAACATTTCCATCACCTGGATCAATTCTCTTTATGCTCCTTCCCATTCGATGTTCCATATGCACATTCACTCCAAACAACCATTGATCTGCTCTGTTCCTAAATGTTAGAATAGTCTTTCCTAAGTTTCATGTAAATGGAATCATGCATATGTACTCTCTTGTATCTGACAGCTTTTGCTTAACATGATGTTCTGAGATTCATCCGTGTTGTTATGATTAGTTTTCCATTTCTTCTTTTGACTTGGTAGGGTTTCATAACAATTTATTTACCCTCAGTGATATCCATGTTGTTCTCATGTTCTGGTGTATTATGGATACAGCTTCTAAAAACATTTGTGTGCAAGCCTTTACATGGAATATCTTCATTTCTTTTGGGAAATACCTAGAAGTAGAATTGCTGAGTCATATGTAAGCATAAGTTGAACTTTGTAAGAAACCCCCAAATTTTTCCTGACGTGGTTCTACCATTTTACATGTATACGAGCTCCAGTTGTGCCAAATCTTCACCAACACTTGATATGATCATCTTAGTCATTCTAATAGGTAGTTTTAATTTGCATTTCTCTACTTACTTAGGATGTTGAGCACCTTTTCATGCTTATGTGCCATTTATAATACTCTTTCCCAAGTGTCTAAATCTTTTTGCCAGTTTTTAATCAGTTACCTGAACTTGTAAGAATTCTTTATTCTGTTTACACTTCTGTTATGTAAAATTTTCTCTCAGCCTGTGGCTTGTCTTTTTATTTTAACCATCTTTCAAACAGCAGAAGTTTTAATTTTGTTGAATCAGTTTATCCATTTTTTTTATGGTTCATATTTTTTGTCTCCCATCTACAAAATCTTTGTATAACTCAAGGTCACAAATTTTTTTTCCCGTATGTTTGTTTCTAGAAACTTTATAGTTTTAGCTCTTACATTTAGGCCTTTGATTCTTTTTTTTTTCAGTTAACTTTCATGTATGGTACAAATTAAAGGTCGAGGGTCACATTTTGCATACGGATACACCATTTGCTAAAGAAACTATCCCTTTACGTCCACACCTCTGTATAAAATCAATTCACTCTATCATCTATGGGCTTATTTCTGTACTCTCTACTCTGTTCCATGGATTTATGTCTATACTTATTCCAACACCACACTGTCTTGATTTTTGTAGCTTTAGAGTAAATCTTGAAATCAAGTAGTATAAGTTCTCTAATTTTGCTCACCTATGTCAAAACTATTTTGGCTATTTTAAGTTATTTGATTTCTAAATAACTCCTGGAATCAACTTTTCCACTTGTACCCAAAAAAGGCTGCTGGAATCTTTTTTTTTATATTGAGATAGCATTAAATCTATAGATAGACTTGGGGACAATTGATATCTTAACAATGTTGAGTCTACCAATCCATGAACATGGACTGTGTCTTCATTTTCTTTAGGTCTTATTTAGTTTCACTCAGTATTTTATAGTTCTCCATGTAGAGTTCTTACACATATTTTGTTAAAATTATTTTACTTTTTTATGCTATTGTAAATGATATTTTTAATTTCAATTTCCAATGGTTTGTTAATATATAGAAATACAATTGCTTTTTAAATATTGACCTTGTATCCTGAGATCCTGCTAAACTTACCACTTCTAGTATCTCTTTTTGTAGCTGCCCTAGGCTTTTCTACGTATACAATGTCATCTATAAATAAAGATGCTTTTACATTTTTTTCAAATCTGTGTTTTTTAATCATTTTTCTTCTTTTGTTCACTGACTAGAACCTGCAATAGAATACATAAGTGCTGCAGCTCATCTAATTTTAAATTAAATATACTTCTTTCTTGATTAAATGCAACAAATATTTTCAATATATGTCAATTTATTAGTTTGACCAATTTAGGGATAATGTAATGGAAAGGAATGAAATAGACTCAGAATGAAGTGGGAAGACATACAAAGTCAAGATAATTTTGCTCAAAGCTTTATGTTGCTGATGATCCAAATGGCTTCTTCAAATTATTAAGCAATTGGCCCCAGGTATTAATGTCTTTGTTAATTAGGTAGTTATTTCATGTTACTTCAACTATTCTTTATCCATAAAACTTTTTTCTTAGATATGTGATATGCATATATTTATTCAGTAAACATTAAATGCTTACTCAGAACATGAGACTATTCTGAGTGCTCAATGTTTATATATATTTGTGTGTTTGCTTTCTCAGTAATAAATGTGGTAAGAGACTGCTTCTTATGCAACTAGAATACTAACACCTCTTTTTTGAAGTAATGGTGCTATCCCTCCTATGAAGAATAATGGTCCCGCAAAGATTTTCATATCCCAGTCCCTGAATCCTGTGAATCTGCTACCTTACATGACAAAAGGCACTTTGCTTGTGTGAGTAATTTAAGGAATTTGAGATGAGCTCTTATCCTGGATTATCTGGTGAACTCAGTGTAATAGCGGTCTTTATAAGGGAAAGAGGAAGGCAGGCAGGAGTCTCAGAGTCAGAGAAGGGTTTGAAGATGCTTTGCTATTGGTTTTGAGAATGGAGGAAGGGGCCATGAGTCAAGGAATGCAAGTGGTCTCTAGTAGCTGCGTAAGGCAAGGAAATAGATTCACCCCTAGAGCCTCTAGAAGGAACTTAGCCCTGTTGACACCTTGATTTTAGGACTTTCTGACTCTCAGAACAGTAATCAATTTGTGTTATTTTAAGTCTCTAAGTGTGTGGTAATTTATTACAGCAACAACAGAAACCTAGTCCACCTCCTCTCAGATGAATTGGATTTATCATATTGACTGTTACCTATGACAGTAAGTCCACATTGCTTGAATTCTCTTATCTATAAGATCTATGATTCTACCTGTCCAATTCCTTTCGTGATTTTTATAATATTCAAATAAGATAAAATTTGTAAAGTATTTTGAAGACTAGCTTCTACCACTATGGTGCTGACAGGGAAAAGATTCCCCAAAGTTGGACTTTTATAAGGCAAGTGTAATAGAGGTTTCAAGGGATATATATGCATTGCCGAATCCTAACGTTTGTTTGCCTATAGAGGGAGTTCACTGCTGTAACACCCCTCACTCCCTCTTCTGTGGAGAGGAGTGAATTGTGTTATCGATGAGGTTGGGATCAATGAGTGGCCATGTAAATAAAGCCAACCCCTTTCTCTCACCTTTCTTTGAGGATCCAGCAGCCCAGAGCAAACATATATTCTTTACTGTTGCTCTGTTCCCTAGCTTTAGAAAGTCTGGATCCCTTGGTATGGGAGGAAGTGGGGTAAGGGGAGTAGCTGCAGTTGTTCAGTTCATCACTGGGCAGATAGGTCCAAGACACAGTTTTGAAAAACCTATCCTTGTCACAAAACTAAGTCACATTCCCCAGGATTAACTTTATCAATAAGAAACATGATGCATCATCTTCATCTGCTTTTATTGCCTAGATTTTATCTAACCACTCAGAACTCAGGCAGGAAGAAGGGTGCTCCTTACTGAACCTCCAAACTTCATTCAATGGGGCAAAGAAGTCAAGGTTTGCAATGCAGAAACTATAACAATGAGTCATGGAATATAAACTAGGAAAGAAGTGAGAGGTAAGGAGGGGTTGACAATAAGTATGGATAAAGAGAGCTGAATGGACTGAAAGTCACAACAAAAAGTAAAAGCACTTTTGAAGAAAGGGTACTTCAGCAAGTAGCTTGGAAGGGTAATCTTTGTAGCCAAATGAGATATTTACATTTGAAATTTTGGAGACTGTGCCAATTTAATTGATACCAAAACCTAAGGTATGGTAGATATCTGAGGTAGAGTAAAAGAACACATCATTGAATATATGGGAAGTCAAGAAACCAGGAGTCTGTGATACTAGATGAATCAATCAGCCTACATGTTGAAATTGACAAAGATGATATGGGTAGACATAAATAGAAAACTGAACTGCAGGTTCATTTTACTGAGAATGAGGAAGAAGGACCCAGAGGCTACTAATTAGTGACTCTACCATGGAGGAAGAAGAGTGATGTGAGCCTCAGAGGAGCAGAAGGGGGTTGCAAGAAGGAAGGGGGAGTAAAACTCAACTAGCTTTGAGGAGTAAGGCTGGTAGTCTGAGAGAAAAGAAATAATTCATTTGAGAGGGCTGCGTAGAATACCATGTCTCCAGGAAACAGCCTGCTTTTCGTTAGGAGGTGAATACATTCTTCAGGGAGGAGGTTAAAAATTACAAGAGCTCTTTGATTTCACAGGGCATTGCGAATTTTAGAGACAGAAGAGGGAGAGGAATGAAGGATAGGTGGGAATTAGGTCAGAATAAGGAAAGAAAGTTTAGGTAAGTGATGACTGAGAAGCTTCATGTTCTGATGGAGAGTAGAACACACAGGGAAGCCTCTCAGCGGTGACTGCTCTGTACCAGACTATTTTCTGTGGTGGGGCGGCTGCTTCCTCAGGCAGCCTGAGGTTGGTATGGTCTAATTATAGTCCGCTGCCGCTTCAGACAGCAGCACTTGTGGTTGTCTCTGCATTAGCACTGCTCTCCTTTGGTGACTGAGCTATCTTTTCCCCCACCCAGAGAGTTTGGTTCTCTTCTCCCTCTTTCAGCTTTTATCTGTTCATGTTTCAACTTATTCATGGCTTGAGAGATTGTTTTAATTACCCAGACAAAAGGATCCTTTTGTTATAAGTGGAATCAAGCAGAAGAAAAATGACGAAGGAAACCTGGATCTGCACAAAGTAGTGGCGAGCACTAGAAATAATAATTATTTAGGTTAATATAAAACTTTTTACCTTTATCTGTTTTTTAAAATAAACCATGTCAAGCAAGAATAATAAGAAATTACGAGGTTATATAGAAGTAAAATATATGACAATAGCACAACATCAAGTAGGGTAGAAATGTAGTGAACATACAGTTTAAGGTTCTCCACATGAGTGGTATGAATATCACTGGGAGGGATACTATGATAAATTAAAGAGGTATACAATAAATCCTAAAGCAACCACTAAAATAAATCACCAAGTTATAGTTAATAAGCCAAAGGAGATAAAATGTAATCATAAAAATGGGCAGTTCAAAAGAAGCCAGGAAAAGGAGTAGAAAAGATACAAAACACGGAGAAAATAGCAAAATATTCAGCCAAATCGATAATCACATTAAAATGTAAGATTTAAATGTAAACAATTCAGGTGGTCCAGTGGCTAAGACTCTGCTCCCAGTGCACGGGGGCCTGGGTCCAATCCCTGGGGAGGACCTAGAACCTACATGCCACGACTAAGACCCAGCACAGCCAAGAACAGGCTGCAATGGCAAATGTAAACACTGCAATCAAAAGGCAGAGATTGCCAGATTAGATCTTTTGAAAAGACCAAACAATTATTATTTTTTAATAAGACAACTGGTTTATTTATTAATAAAAATGAAGACCTTTCAATTGACATTTTGAAGGCATATTTGCAAAAACAATATTAGTATAACGATAAAAGGTGAATTCATCAAGAAGATACAACAGTCCTGAACATTTATACACAAAACGGTTTCTAAAAATAGGAAGCAAAACTGACAGAAGTGCAAGGAAAGAGACTAGTTTAAAATCACAGAGATTTTAGCACTCCTCTGTCAATGATTTGCAGAAAAATAGGCAAACAAATCAGGATGTAGGTGTTGCTTGTTTTGTGTTCATCTGAAGTTCGTGCTATATTCTTTCAACACCTAATTTCAAAAAAGTTTTTAATTTCAAGAAAATTTTCTTGAAATACAGGGTTTAGTATTTGTTCTGTTTCCTTATTTTGGTTTACTTCTACAGGAAACCCTGGAGAAGTAGGTCACTTGTTATCTTGACGTAGTTCTACCAGACAGGCCATCTTATCTCCACTTTTCAGTTAACGAAACTGATGATCAGAAAGGTTTTGCAATTTTGTCAAGTTTCCACAGCTTGTAGAAAGAGAACTAGACCTCTGGCCTGCTCGGTGTTCAATCCTGAGCTCTTTCTTTTACACTACCCTGCTGCTTGGGTCCACATGTTACACAATTGGCCTTTCTCTGTGTTTATTTCACTGACTTTCTTTCCCATGGTCACTCTCGTGTGTCTCAAAACCTTCCTTCTCAAAGTGAGGTCCTTGGACCAGCAGCATTGGCATCACCTGGAAACTCGTTAGGACAGCAGAACCTCCCTTGCTTCAGGACTGCTGGACGAGAATCTGAATTTTTACAAGATGCCATGGTGATTCCTGAGTCATTAAAATTTGAGAAACACTGCTCTAGGAAAAAAATCTGAGGGCACTTTATTCAGTGGCTCTCAAATTTTACTGCATGTTAGAATCATCCTAGGTATGTCCAGTCACTCGGTCATGTCCGACTCTTTTGTGACCCCGTGGACTGCAGTCCGTCAGGATCCTCTGTCCATGGGATTTTCCAAGCAAGCATACTGGAGCAATTTGCCATTTCCTACTCCAGGGAATCTTCCCAACCCAGGGAATCGAACTTGTCTCCTGCCTCTCCTGCATTGGTGGGCGAATTCTTTACCACTTGAGCCACCTGGAAAGCCTCCTTGTACACATTTAAAAATCCCGATAGCCAGGCCACAACTCCTAACAAGTCAGAATCTCTAGGAATAGAGCCCACACATCAGTATATGTTATTTTAAAACTCCCCCAAAGTAAAGCCAAGTTTAGAAACCAGTGCTTATGGCAGAGCTTTTTAGCCCTTAAGGCTCCTAGGAGTCACCTGGAAGCATCTTGAACAACCGATGCCGATTTGGAGAATCTGGGGTGGGAGGTTCTGAGAGTCTGTATTTCTAATAAGTTCCCAAATGGCAAGTGCTATGGGTCCAAGGAGTTCCTGGAGCAAAATGAAACTACCTGGGGTTTCTTTCAATAATACCAATAAATGCAAATAGCACAGAATCAAGGCAAGCTTATCTGCGGCACAGCCTTGGGCCTGCTGATCATCAAGTGAGATAAAGCAAGGAACTCTGGGAGATGGGGAGTGGGGTGCCGCAGGCTCTTCCGTGGCCTTCCAACTTGCTTCCCAGCTGGCGCTGGGCTGGGCAGGGCCCCTGTGCCTAGCCAGGCCAGGCGCCTCCGTGTGGGCTTAGCACAGCCCCGAGGCCTTGCTCGCCCTGCCGTGTGTTTACTCAGGCCTTAGACCGACTCAAAGCTGCAAAAGCTCAGGCATAACACCAAGGAACTGCAGCCAGAGCAAGGGCCACAGGGACGGGTCCCTGGGAGACTCCGCGAGACGGAACTTGACTGCGGCTCATCCTGGCTCCACGCACAGCAGGCGAGATTTGGGCTGCTGACTGTAGCTGGCGGGACTTCACATGTACCGCGTTTTCTCCAGCTTATAATTTACATACTGTTCTCCCTTGGCAAGATCCCAGCACTGTCATCAGCAGGTTGGAAGAGACTAGCTGAGGCTGAGGCCGGCCTGTGTCGGGTTCAGCTGTGGCCCAGTTTTGACTCAAATCCCCTGGCCTCCAGCAGTCGGGGCTGGGATGGCTGTGAGGTGAAGGTTGAGTATGGGCTTCCCGCCTGACAAGCCACAGCTAAGGAAGGCCCTGACAACCTTCACTGGCCCTGTTCCTAAGATGACAGGACGCTTACTTCAAATTCCAATGGCCCTCAAATTAACCTACATATTAAAGCAAACTAGTTCATGTTTCTCTGGGGTTGACAGGAAGAACAGTGGGAAGGGAAGGGGGATCCTGAGATCTCAGGATGTCTAGGGCCAAGGCAGCCAAGCAGGCAATTCTTTCTTTCTCACCGGGATTATCCCGGGGTTTTTATTTGGGGCTTGTTCACTGACATTTTTTCTAAGCCCTACTTACAAGGCATTTTACCACATGCCATGTAAAACTCGACGTCAGAACACAACCTGTTTACCCTCCGCAACAACGTTTACCCCCACCCCCAGATTCTTGAGGCTCTCTTTAATTTCCTGCCAGTTTCTAAGAGTTGAAAGAAAACCACTCTGGGACCTAAAAGAGTTAATGTAGCTCAAAGGAGGAGCAGGTTTCTCCTCTCTGCTGACAGCATAATTAATCTTTATTGTTCCCTGAAGGATATCCAATGGAATGCTTCATTCCCCAGAGGAGGGGGTTCAGCAGCCTCCCCTAGGCTCTGGCCCCAGCTACTAAGTGGCCAGACACCCACCTCACATCCTGCGGGTGGGACCCAGGCTCTCAGATGGGCCTCGGGTCTCCCACAACTAATCTAAGTAGACAGGTTTCTCTTGTCGATTCCCCAAGCCTAACAATACACCCCCTCAGGGGCACTGTTGAAATACAGGGCATTGGAGGGTGGAAACAAAAGAAATTTCCTGGCTGGTAGGTGAGTAATTGGCTTAGTGAAACCTCACCTGAGGGGTAGCTAATTAACCAGCAGAGAATAGCGGAGGAAGCTGTAAGCCCTCATCATGGAGAAACAGCCCAGTGAGCGAAGACTGCACTCCAAGGGACTGGCAGTTTCAGCCTGGCCGCTGGGACCCTCTGACAGCCTTAGTGAGTCAAAGAACCCAGTCATGTCCGACTCTTTGCGACTCCATGGTCTATACAGTCCATGGACTTCTCCAGGCCAGAATACTGGAGTGGGTAGCCTTTACTTTCTCCAGAGGATCTTCCCAACCCAGGGATCAAACCCAGGTCTCCCGCACTGCAGGCGGATTCTTCACCAGATGAGCCACAAGGGAAGCCCTAAGTAGCCAATAAATTAGCAGATCTCCTTAAGGGCTCTCAGACCCAGGCCTTGAACCTCTTCATTGGAAAGTCCCAGAATTAAGGTTCTACCTGCGCCCACTGGTTCTCTGTGTGGTCACTAAGGAGGAATTTGTTAGAAATGTGCATTCCCAGGCACTGTCCCAGACCCGCTGAGTCTGAATCACTGGCGGTGGCATCCAGTAATCCCTGACTTAACAAGATGATTCTGGTTCAGGCTCAGGTTTGAAGACCACTGCCCATCATTAGTTCAGCCCCTTGAAATCAGGCTGCTTTGGGACCATCCAGAGGTAAGGGAGCTGGGTCAAGTTGTCAAGGTCTGAATATGAGCTCTGCCACTTCCGAGTCATGCGACCTTGCAGATGGGTCTCTTGGCTCTTAAGATGGGGGAAATAACACCTCTTCCACAAGAGATCATGAGCACACAACAGCTTCTCTTTCCCACTCCTATGTGTCTGATAGGAAATTTATAGAACTATAGAACAAGACCTACTACTGTCCTTAGAGTAAAAGTCTGTAAGGTAGTACAGGGTACTAATAATACTGTTTAATTAACATTTTTAATGATTCTACATTTAAAAGTTCAGTTCAGCCTTTGAATCCTGAGGAAAGGCTTTTTTTTTTTTTTTTTTGAGAAATAAATTTCCTCATGCTGACTTTCATGCAAATAGTTTCAAAGCTTAGATTAAAATTTTCCTAAAAAGTGAAATTTAATTTTATGCAATGATACTTCATTTTTTTTTTCTTCTTCTTCTTCATTTTAAGAGAGAGAAGGCCAGATCCTGTGAGGCTTGATTTGGGCTTTTTGTATGTGTAATTCAGGATCAGGCAAAGATAATTTGTGCATTTGATTTGAGCATTTTTCTTTTCTCCTACTTAAGGCACCATACTTTTGACTCTTCATTGCATGCCACATTATTTTTTACTTACATATCTTTATAGCAAGAATTTTAGAAGGTACAGAAAAATACAAAGAGAAAGAAAAACACCCATATCCTTCTGCTTAGAGATCACCACTTAATCACTGTTTAAGTTTCAGTGTATTTCTCCAAGATTTGTTTTTCTGCTTGCAAGTGTAATTATTAATAGGTGGACATACAGAAAAACTTTTTCATAGGATCGTACTGTATTGTTGTGATCACCCTACAGGGAAGAGGAACTCCTCTCTCTCAAAATTTGCTTCAACGTCAAAACTGATGATGCCACAAACACACCAGAAGGATATGAAAAAGTTTATTACTCACATATGAGGTTTTCCGGGGAATGCAAGGCAGGCTTCCAATGAGGTCCAAAAATGGTTCAAAAGAGCATGGAAATGAGACTGGCTTGGGGGCTTTTTGTGTGGTTGGAAGGTGGCGCTGGGTGAGGGTTCCTGCATAGAGACTGGGAGACTGAACTTGCCTTTGGTGCCAAAGCAGGTGGTACCTGGGCTGGATTACTCCATTTGCCCAGCCTGGGCCCAAACAGGAAAAGATGAGAGGGACTTGCAGGTTGGCATCAGATAAACCTCAAAACTGGAGTTAGACTCCATCACTTGCACAATTTTGTATCTCTGTCTTAAATTCAGCATTGTGTGTTATACGGTTAACAGAGACCAAAAGCTTTACTGTCAAATTCCTTTTGACACTGGTATCTTGTGGCAATGCCAGTTTTCCATGTAACTGAAAGTTTATTTATCCATATTCCAGAAGGATCTGTAGGTTAAAAAACAACATTGACTTTTTTCTTATAAAACAAATTTTAAAAAATGATGGAGCGTATACACACTACTATATATAAAATAGATGAACAACAAGGACCTAC
Organism: Muntiacus reevesi; assembly: GCF_963930625.1. Taxonomy (NCBI): domain Eukaryota; kingdom Metazoa; phylum Chordata; class Mammalia; order Artiodactyla; family Cervidae; genus Muntiacus; species Muntiacus reevesi. The sequence continues at coordinate 43,886,681 of NC_089264.1, forward strand.
TTATTGTACAGCACAGGGAAGAACTATACTCAATATTTTGTATTAACCTATATGGGTTAAGAATCTGAAGAAGAGTACGCATATGCATAAAACTGAATTGCTGTGCGGTACAGCTAAAACTAACACATTGTAAATCAACTACACTTCAATTAAAATTAATTAAAAATAAAAAATAAAATGCAAATTGAAACAACGAAAAAAAATCATGAAGGAATAAAGCATAGCGTGTATCCTGAAAACAAGACATTAATAAGCTTTCCTTGAAATTGAATACATCTTGCTCCAGGGAAGAGAATACAAATAATTTTCTTGCTTGTGAGTATATTTGCACTTTTATGATCACACATCCTACATTCTACAGAACGTGTGAGTCACATATCTAATCTGCTTTTAAATATTGGGCCTAAAGACCATAGGTGCTTATAATCCTACAGTTGGAGTCCACACCCTGTGACAACAAAGGACAGCTCAAGTCAGCTTCAAACAGGAATCAAAACTAACCGCAGGGCGATTTTTTCCATCTGTAATGAAGAATGTTCCAGCATCGTTAATGACCGAAGATAATCCTCTGTCGTCATCTTGTGCATCTAGGTTATAAAAATATATACACCGCTTTGAAGAAAGGTTCTGGTCCACTGATGTTAAGTGAAGGTCAGATTATGGAAAACTGGCATTGTTACAACAAGAAATTAAGCCTGCTTATGCTTCCCTTGGTATTTTTGAATAAAGAATCTCAGTACGTAAGCCCCAACTTGAAGATTTAATTAAGGGCATGAGGAGTGATGGATTCTAGATGCTGATCAGGGAAGATGACCTGCCATGCATTAGAGAAACACCTTTGAAATCTGTGAGGGAAAAAAGTCTTGGTTTCAGATTGAAGGTCTACTGGAAAACATTTTGAACAGACCGGGAAGAGCAGGACAAATTGGAATATCTTATTCCAAGATTAAAACACACACACACACACACTTTTTAAAAAAGAAACTATTTGGTGGAAACATTAGCCAATCCTATTTTTCCCCCTTTAATTTGAAAGAAATTGTCAGCCCGAGAAATAAAGTGTTTATTTTTTCTGAGCTAAAGTGTAAAGACTGGCAATACCATGTCAAAACAATAGCTCAATGAAGGAGATATAAGATAGCAGAATGGAGGCAGGGGGAGTCAGTTGGGTTAATTTAGAGAGATTGTGTTCCTCATGCTTTCCCTAAGAAGGATGGCTCACCAGCAGTGGCAGAAATGTTCCCGGAGCATGTCTTCTGATGGCTGGCATTTCCAGGAAGCTCCCCCCCCCCCCCCCGCTATATTCCATGCAATCACCAATAATTCCAATAATGCACGCACAGCAGTTAACACAATGTCTGTTACACATACACCTTTGCAGTGAAAGATGTCAGTATTACTGTGAAAATGATGATGATGACAGTAGTAATGATGACATGGTGACATTCACAGTCTAGGGGAGGGAGCATCCTAGTAAACAGGTGGTCATGATACGAGGCAATGAGATAATGGATGAAGGGTGAGCAAGACTAAAGAGAGAAATCCACCAAGACTGGGGGCAAGGGTGCAGGTGGGAACCACACCATTCAGTCAACACACAGATGTGTGGTGTGGATGTGCATGAGTGGCTGTCAAGCGACCGCTTGGTTGTCCATCTGTCTGTGTAAACAGGAACAGAGTTGGGTTTAGACAACTGCTGCTTTATTTGTTTCCTCTTCTTTGTGTTGCATAAGGCCAGGATCTCCAGGAGCTTTAAAAAATGCCACTTTAGGATGCTGTTGAAGAGTAGTTTGGATGTGTATTCCAGTCATTAGAGCTTTCATTGTTATATAAAGGGGCATACAGGATGGAAAGAAAAAGAATTATGGTTGCTTAGGAAACAGAGCACTCTTTGCTGTGATTACAATCTCAAGTCTAAAGTTTCATGCTCACTGTGGGATTTTCTTGACAGCAGGGTGTACCAATCAAAAGATTTTTGAAAGAATATAAAACAAGGGTTCTTTGGGTTTCAGGAGACTCTTGCGCTGGACTCTTGTCTGTTGACCTTTCTTGAATGGACTTCCCTGGCCCTGGGTACTTGAAGACTTGGCCTCCTGGCTCCTGGTCATCTGGAAACATGGCTTTTATCTTCACAACCTGCCCATCAAAGGGCAGGGTAAATATTCAATCATTATCCAGTTGTTAGTAAGTATTCAAAATGTCCAAAGTGCTGTGGTAGGCTTTATGAAGGACACCTGAGCTCTGTCCTTTGTGATTCCAGTGTGGTGAGAAAGGTAATGTCTACACTAGGAAAGAATTAGTTCCACACTCAGCTGTTATGGGGGGGGTGCAGATACTGAGGGTCACAGGAGGCTGGAGGTGGCAGAGAACCGCCTTGCTTCACATAGGCGTTCGGGGGAAGGAATAGAAGGATGGTAGATGGTCGGCTGAATGGGTGGACGGGAGGGTGGAGGGGCGGGCGGACAGATGGGTGTCTGCAAACAGGCATGGGTATCACAGCATAACAGTGGCTTTAAACCCAACTGGGCCAGAGTGGCTGGTCTGTCGTTGACTGGTGACAGGACCTTTGGAGATTTCATTAACAGCTTCAAATTATTTCACCTATAAAATAAGGTGATAATCCTTACCTTGCAAGACTGTTGAGAGAATCAAATGTGATAAGGTGTGTAAAGCAGCCTGTATATGGTAGACACTCAATAAAGAGTGAGCTTTCCAGATGGCACTAGTGATAAAGAACCTGGCTGCCAATGCAGGTTAGACGTAACAGACGTGGGTTTGAACCCTGAGTTGGGAAGATCCCCTGGAGGAGGGCGTGGCAACCCACTCCAGTATCCTTGCCTGGAGAATCCCACGGACAGAGGAGCCTGGCGGGCTGCAGTTCATAGGGTCGCACAGAGTCTGACACGACCAAAGCGACTTATCACAATAAAGAGTGACATTTGTATTCGCGATGATCTAGATGTGTTTCCAGGTGGGAGTGGAATAAAGGCAGGCCTGGAGAAAGGATGGAATTGAGATGGATTGACAGGAGGAAAAGGACCCTCTGATGGAAGAACCGCATGATGAGAGCAGGTACCTCGAAAAATTGGAGCACGTTCAGCGTCACTAAAGGAAGCCACCTAGAGCCATAGTTTCCTGAGATGGCAAAGGCACTCTGAGGCTGAAGCTCAGAGGATTTGCCACGCTAAGGAGTTCCGGCTTCTCCCTGGAGGTTGGCAGGGGATACCGGATGTTCAGAGGAAGCAGAAAGGCTCCCTCTGGGCCCCCTTTCTTCCTCAGCCCGACCTTGACAGCATCCGGACTGCCTTTGAACTTGGAGGCTCTCGGTTTTTACAGTATTTATAGTTCCCCTTACTTTTTACCAGGAGCCCCTGGACTTTCCGTGCCCGGCACAGCTGCAGGCCCTGGCAGCCGGCCTCTCCATCTCCAGGGGAGCAGCTGAGAGGCTGCTCACCACACAGACCCTCCCCTGACAGTGAAGCAGCAAGTGACTTTTAAAGATTAGCTGCCACAAAGAGGAACAAGGCCCCTTACACCTCCTTTGTCAAATAAATGCACCCTGTGAATCAGAAGAGCTCCTGCGGTGACTCACTCCTACCCAAGGCTCGGAGGAGAAGTAGGCCATCTGCCAGCAGATCCGAGGGCCCGCTGCCAGGCAACCAGGGGCCCGGCTTGCGGGGAGGGGCTGGGCTGGTCAGGGCCGCGCAGACCTCCTGGGGGCCAACCCCAGGGCCCAGAAGGTACCAGGGAGGTTTCCTTCCACAGGAGGCGACAGAGTCGAGGGAGAGCGGTCCTTCACTGCCTTCAGCAAGCCAGAAAGTGCCCAGAGTCAGCCGATCTTAATGACGGGTCAGGGACGCTCTTCAGGAAGTCCGTCAGCTCCTGCAGAGTTCGGTGACTTATGTGCATTTTGTGGGGAGGGGACCCCTAGTTTTAGCTAGATAGTTTTGGTTCTAAATCCCCCCTGGAAGCCTTGATCACGTCTCAACTCCTCACTTTGCCCAGAGAGCATGAATGAGTGACTTCCTAAAGTTACTCCACCAGTGGGCAGCAGAGAAAAAGGGTGGAAGTCAGGTCTCCAGGGCCCTTTCTCCAGGGCCTCCCTGGCCCCATGAGAGAGCCAAAAATAAGATGACAGCCTGTGATGTTCCATCCAGGGCCCCCTGGATGGAAACTATGCGCATCAAGAAGGACTACTTTGAAAGTCTTCATGTGACTTTAAATGTGGCCTCTCCTCCTTCCGGTGAAGCCCTCTCCCCACAGACCAGCCACCTGTCAGGCTGGCTTATTATGAGGACAGCGTGCTCTTGGTGACAAGCGTTTGTGATGGGAGGATCGCTGAGGCTGGCTCCCTGACTACTAAGCATCTGGCAGGGAGGGGAGGGGTGGGGTGGGGGATGGGACCCTTGCTGGGTTTCTGGCGCTCCTGGCTGTCCACTCAGAGAAAGGAGCAGGTTGAGAGTAAGCAGAAACATGGGAGCACTCTGGGGGTCTAGGAGTCACTGCTGCTTTTTTTTCATTTATGTGCGTGGCTGGTTGTCACTCTGCCCTAACCTCCATGGAGCATCGTCTTAGCTGTAGTGATAAAGAGCACATAATCTGGGGACTGACAGCTTGGCTTTGAATCCTGGCTCCATCACTATTTACTGATATAATCTTGGGAAATTTTTTAACCTTCTAGACTGCGGTCTTCTCCTGTGTAAAACAACACACTGGTGCCCACTTTGGCAAAGAAGATCAGTGCCCACTGTTCACACACAGCCAGACTGTTGTTACCAGCCCAGTCTCCCTCCAGGCAGGCCTGCCGTGGGACTGAATTCTTCAGTGAATGCATTGTAAGGGGAGTGATGTGCTCTGATTCCAGGCCTAGGCCAGGGAAAATTCCTGGGTGGTACTCCACATTCTCTCTTATCCCATCCACTAGCTGAAGGTACCTAAGACGACTCTGAGGCATTGGGAGTGATGGATTACCAGAGGGAAGGAGCCTGGGTCCCTGAGTCAGAGTGGAGGCTGCCTGCCAAACACCTGCATGAACTACTACTTGAGTGAAAAACAAATTTTTACTGTGTTAAGAAGCTGAGAATTTAGAGTGGGTTTCTACAGCAGTTAGCCTACCTCATAAGGTGGTTGTAATAAATGAAGTAACATATGCAGAACTCAAAACAGTGTCTGGAATATATATAAATAAGCTACATACATGATTGCTATTATCATGATAGGTGGATGAATGGATGGATGGATGGATAATTAGAGATTGAGAGTGAGGGAGAGAGCCAGAGAATTATGTTTAAGGGTTGCAAAGAGACTTTCCCCAGAATCCTTCCCCAGTTTTGCTGAGCTATGACTGACACACAGCACTGCATAAGATGTAGATTAATTATAATCTATATTTGCCTGATATATATTGTAAAATAATCTCCAGAGTAAGTTTAGTTAACATTCATCATCTCATAGTGATATAAAAAAAGAAACAGAAAAACTTTTTTCCTTTTGAGGAAAAGTCCTGGGGTCTACTTTTTAAACAGCTTTAAAATATACCACATATCAGTGTTAAATATAGTCATCATCAGTTCAGTTCAGTTCAGTCACTCAGTCGTGTCCAACTCTTTGTGACCCCATGGACTGCAGCACACCAGGCCTCCCTGTCCATTGCCAACTCCCAGAGTTCACTCCAACTCAGGTCCATTGAGTCAGTGATGCCATCCAACCATCTCATCCTCTGCCGTCCCCTTCTAATCCCGCCTTCAATCTTTCCCAGCATCGGGGTCTGTTCAAATGAGTCAGCTCTTGGCATGAGGTGGCCAAAGTATTGGAGTTTCAGCTTCAGTATCAGTCCTTCCAATGAACACCCAGGACTGATCTCCTTTAGGATGGACTGGTTGGATCTCCTTGCAGTCCAAGGGACTCTCAAGAGTCTTCTCCAACAACACAGTTCAAAAGCATCAATTCTTCGGCGCTCAGCCTTCTTCACAGTCCAACTCTCACATCCACACATGACCACTGGAAAAACCATAGCCTTGACCAGACGGACCTTTGTTGGTAATGTCTCTGTCTTTTAGTATGGTGTCTAGGAGGGTCATAACTTTTCTTCCAAGGAGCAAATGTCTTTTAATTTCATGGCTGCAGTCACCACCTGCAGTATTTTGGAGCCCCTCAAAATAAAGTCTCTCACTGTTTCCACTGGTTCTCCATCTATTTGCCATGAAGTGATGGGACCAAATGCCATGATCTTAGTTTTCTGAATGTTGAGTTTTAAGCCAACTTTTTCACTCTACTCGTTCACTTTCATCAAGAGGTTCTTTAGTTCTTCTTCACTTTCTGCCATAAGGGTGGTGTCATCTGCGTATCTAAGGTTATTGTTATCTCTACCGGCAGTCTTGATTCTAGCTTGTGCTTCCTCCAGCCCAGCGTTTCTCATGATGTACTCTGCATATAAGTTAAATAAGCAGGGTGACGATACAAAGCCTTGATGTACTCCTTTTCCTATTTGGAACCAGTCTGTTGTTCCATGTCTAGTTCTAACTGTTGCTTCCTGACCTGCATACAGCTTTCTCAGGAGGCAGGTCAGGTGGTCTGGTATTCCCATCTCTTTCAGAATTTTCCAGTTTATTGTGATCCACACAGTCAAAGGCTTTGGCATAGTCAATAAAGCAAAAGTAGATGTTTTTCTGGAACTCTCTTGCTTTTTCTATGATCCAGCAGATGTTGGCAATATGATCTCTGGTTCCTCTGCCTTTTCTAAATCCAGCTTGAACATCTGGAAGTTCATGGTTTACATAGTGTTGAAGTCTGGCTTGGAGAATTTTGAGAATTACTCTGCTAGCGTGTGAGATGAGTACAAATGTGTGGTAGTTTGAACACTCTTTGGCATTGCCTTTCTTTGAGACTAGAACGAAAACAGAACTTTTCCAGTCCTGTGGCCACTGCTGAGTTTTCCAAATTTGCTGGCATATTGAGTGCAGCACTTTCACAGCATCATCTTTTAGGATTTGAAATAGCTCAACTGGAATTCCATCACCTCCACTAGCTTTGTTCATAGTGATGCTTCCTAAGGCCAACTTGACTTTGCACTCCAGGATGTCTGGCTCTAGGTGAATGATCACACCATCGTGGTTATCTGAGTTATGAAGATCTTTTTTGTCTATTCTTCTGTGTATTCTTGCCACCTCTTCTTAATATCTTCTGCTTCTGTTAGGTCCATACCATTTCTGTCCTTTATTGTGCTCATGTTTGCATGAAATGTTCCCTTGGTGTTTCTAATTTTCTTGAAGAGATCTCTAGTCTTTCCCATTCTGTTATTTTCCTCTGTTTCTTTGCATTGATTGCTGAGGAAGGCTTTCTTATCTCTCCTTGCTATTCTTTGGAACTCTGCATTCAAGTGGGCATATCTTTCCTTTTCTCCTTTGCCTTTCCCTTCTCTTCTTTTCACAGCTATTTGTAAGGCCTCCTTAGACAACCGTTTTGCCTTTTTGCATTTCTTTTTCTTGGGGATGGTCTTGATCACTGTCTCCTGTACAATGTCATGAACCTCCACCATAGTTCTTCAGGCACTCTGTCTATCTTGAATCTATTTGTCACTTCCACTGTATAATCATAAGGGATTTGATTTAGGTCATGCCTGAATGGTCTAGTGGTTTTCCCTACTTTCTTCAATTTAAGTCTGAATTTGGCAATAAGGAGTTCATGATCTGAGCCACAGTCAGCTCCTGGTCTTGTTTTTGCTGACTGTATAGAACTTCTCCATCTTTGGCTGCAAAGAATATAATCAATCTGATTTCAGTATTGAACATGATAGTCATCGTGTTGAGAATTATATCCCTAGAACTTATTTATTTTATAACTGGAAGCTTATACCTGCTGACTGCGTGCATGCTAAGTCGCTTCAGTCATGTCTGACTCTTTGTGATCCCGTGGACCGTGGCCTGCCAGGCTCCTCTGTCCATGGCATTCTCCAGGCAAGAATACTGGAGTGGGTTGCCATTTCTTTCTCCCAGGGATTTTCTCCACCCAGGGAGTGAACTCGCATCTTTTACATCTCTTGCATTGGCAGGCAGGTTCTTGATCACCAGTGCTGCCAATTCCTCCTCCCCCACCTCACCCTCTGGTAACCACAAATCTGATTCTTTTTCTATAAGTTTGGTTGAGGGTGTTTTGGTCTTTTTTTTTTTTTTTTGGTAGATGCAATATATGAGATCACACTGTATTTGTCTTTCTCTATTTGGCTTATTTCAGTTTGGCCAGAAACTTATTTCTCATATTATTGCCAAGATAATGTTAAAAATATATTTTTACCATACAACTGTAGAACTTGCATTTGGTGGCAAAAGATGGCATTGTAGAAAAATATGCTGAGGCATTTATTAGTACATTCATATGTTTCTTGAAGAAATACAAAAGACTACCACTTTCCTTAAAGAGATATGGTATGGATGAGACAATTGGATTTTTTTTCAACTAAATATGGTATTTATGAAAAAATAATATTTTTACTTTTCCACTAAAATAATTATTAAGATCATTTGCTTATTGAAATAAGAATGAAGGAACATCATAACTGAGCATAACTCAGGAATATCTCCCTTTCCAAATGGTATTTCCCTTGCAGGGGTAATACTCTTTCTGCCCCAGTCACAAAGGCTTAAACCCCAAAATCATCATTCGTTCTTTTCTTGATTATAAAAATGACATTCTTCTGGCCAATCTGCCCCCAGTTTCCTCTGCACACCACCCTGCCCACCCTCGCATCCATCCATCACACTTTCCCTGGAGAAACGAACCTCAGTGCTCATCTGTCACTTCTCTCTCTCCTGCTCTAACCTACATGCTCTGCCTCCTATAGAGAATCTCAAACTGTTCTAAAGAAGAGCCATATAGCCTAGTGGTAGAAGAGAAGAAACTCTGCCACCCGTTCTTCAGTCACTGAGTCAATTCATTCTAATAACACTTTTAAGTACCTACTATTAACCAGGGGATACAACAGTGGGGGGAAAAAGGCAAAAAAAAAAAAAAAAACAAACAAACAAAAAAAAAAACCCTCTGCCCTCAGGGAGCTTACATTAGAGTGCAGGAGGATAGAGAATAAATGAGTAAAATAAATCATGGTACACTGCATGATGATGAGCAGAAGGAAAAAAGTTAGGGATGAATAACAGTAGGTACAAGGTGTGGATGTAGTAGGGTGCTATTTTAAATAAGGTGATCACGGAAGGACTCACTGAAAAGTGATGTTTAAGCCAAGATCTGAGAAGATGAGGGAGCAAGGTATGTAGAAAGCTGAAGAAGAGCGTTTCAAAAGGAAGAAATCTGAGCCTAGAGCAGGCCTGGTTTGTTTGAGGAACAACAAGGAATCCCTCAGGACTGGCATGGAATGAGCGAGGAGAAAGAAGACAGTAGATCAAGTGAAGATATGAAATCCAACAGATGAAGTTTGGCTTTTCCCCTGAGTGAACTGGGAAGCCATCGGAGGGTTCCAAACAGAGGAATAAATGGCATGGTCTGACTTACACAGTGAAATGATAACTCTGGTTGCTAGGTGAAAAATAGCCTGCAGTGAGCAAAGGCAGAACCCAGGAGATCAGCAAGAAGTCAAGGGAGCACAAGCAAGAGACAATGGATCAGTGCAGCTTAGACCAGGGAGGCACCAGTGGAAATTCTGGGTGTAGTCTGAACATAGAGGTGAGACAATTTTCTGATTGATTGGATGTGGGGTGTAAAAGAGGAATCAATCCATTGTTTGAAGCCTAAAATTGTCAAAGATAGAGTTGTCATTTAATGAGATGGGAGAAGAATAGGTCTATTGTGGGAAGATTAGGAATTTCCTTTTTGGGTGCATTAAATATGAGATGTATATTAGATGCAAGTAGAGACAGTATGGCTAAGAGGTTAAAGCGTCTGCCTGCAATGTGGGAGACCTGGGTTTGATCCCTGGGTCAGGAAGATCCCCTGGAGAAGGAAATGGCAACTGACCCCAGTATTCTTGCCTGGAGAATCCCAAGGATGGAGAAGCCTGGTAAGCTACAGTCCACAGGGTCGCAAAGAGTTGGACACGACTGAGAGACTTCACTTCACTTCAATTCAGAGATGTTAAGTAAGCATTTGGAATTCAGGGGGAAGTCCAAGCTGAAGACTGCAGTTTGGACATGAACAAGCATGTAGATGGTATGTAAAGCCGTTGTTGTTGTTTAGTCTCTAAGTTGTGTCCAACTCTTCTACAACTCCATGGACTGTAGCCCAAAAGTTTCCTCTGTCCATGTGATTTTCCAGGCAAGAACATGGGAATGGATTGCCATTTCCTTCTCCAGGGGATCTTCTGAACCCAGGGATCAAACTCATGTCACCTGTATTGCAGATGAATTCTTTGCCATCTGAGCTACCAGGGAAGCCCATTTAAAGCTATAAGACTGACTAAGGTCACCACACCAAAGCATGTGAATAGAGCAGGTATCAAAGGACTTAGACTTGGAACGCTCCATCCCTTGCCCCCTGACACTTCCATGCAAAGTGGTCTGGGGAATGAAAAGAACCAGCAAAGGAGATGGCAAAGGAATGTGGGGTCCTGGGAACCAACTATAGACAGTGCTTCCAGGAGGAGAGGCCGGTAAACTACATTCAGCTCTGCAGTGGTCATGGGAGCTGAGGGCAGATAATTGACCGCTGGGTTTTAGCAACATGGAAGCTGCTAGGCAAGATGAAGTGGGAGCAAATCACTGGTGAGGTGGTTTCAAGAGAGAGTAGGATTAGGAGAAGGAGAGGCAATGAATTTAGACACAGCATTTTGAATGAGTTTGGCTATTAAGGAAGTCAATTAATTAAAGGGGCTAGAGCTGGAGGAGTGTATTGGATCCCAAGGGGGCTTTCCTGAGCATGGGAGAAATTGCATCCTAATTATATGACACCAGAAAACTGGGAGTACATTGGCTGAAGCAGCCTGCCATAAGCGTTAAACTCCTTTGAAGTCTTAAAGGTTCATATCAACTTTCCCTTTTATTCTGAAGAATATGTTTTAATTTACAACAGTTTACCCTCTCAAAATCTTTGAGTAAAATTGAACCTCAAAAAAAAAAAAAAAATCTGTATCTGTCCTTTTGCCCTGCAAGTACTCAAGTACTCAAAAGATAAACATACTCCATTATGATAAGCTGAATTGAGACCAAATTCTGGCTGTTTAGCCTGGCTTTCCAGGCCCTCTATGCCCCCTGAACACAGGTCCTTTCCTGACCTCCCTCACTCTCCACACCAACACACACTTTCCAGGTGAACGGGTCCATTAAGGAGGTAGTTCTGTGACCCAAACAAGTAAGCCATTCTGCCTTTCTCCCAAGTAAAAATATTTAAACTTCTAGCCAGCTTTTAAATAAAAGGGTTTATTTTCTGTTACCCTTAAAAAATACCAGCATTGAACAGACAACCAGAAGACTTGGAGAACCAAACCAACGTAGAAGTTGCGCCCTGAGGAGGCCTAGGCAGTGGGCCAAGAAAGAGGGAGGCAGGATGAGTGAGGGGTGCGACCCGGAAAGCCTAGAGTATGTGGGGGATCTCTGCCAGTGCCAGCGTGACCCCTTTCTACCAAGAGACATGCAGTGGCGACACAAACTGCGTCTATCCGGAGCGTGGCGTGTGTCAGAAGTCCAATTCAGACTCACTGGACAAAAGTGTAAATTTACTGGCTTATTGTAATGAGAATGTTCAAAGGAGCTGAATCAGCTCAGACATGACATGGTGTCATTGAGAATCCATTGCTTCTGTCTCCGTGTTCCTCTGTGTTGACTTCATCCTCAGGCTCTTTCTAGCGGCAGCAAAGACAGTCACCAGCAGCCCCAGACTCTCTTGCTTCACAGCACCTGAAATCTCAGAAAGACAGGCTCTTTCTTTTGCAACAGCGCTAGCAAGCCCTGGGAAGATATTTAATTGGCTCATCTTCTGTCCTATGCACATTCCTGGACCAATCACATGATCGGCTAGATACAGAGCTCTGACTAGCTTCGATCTGAGTCATGTGCTTCCATCCTTGAGCTTGGCAGGGAAATCTCATTGCCTAAGGATGAAGGAGATGTTGTCCTCAAAGAAAATTGATGGTCTGTTGCCAAAAAGAACAAGGATGCATATTATAGGAGTAAAAATAAATATTGACGTCCATTCTACACTACTAATTTCAATTTATTTTTGAAGAGAAAATTCCTAATTTAGTTAAGAAGTATTGTTGCTTAGCTCTTCACATTTTCCAACCGACTTTGTTAATGCTTTGGAGCTTAAAATTAATTTTCTTAATAAGAAAATAAGCCAACTGAACTAGGAAGATGAAATTAATGAGACAAAATCTAATATTATAGAAAAAGAAATCAAACAAAATAATGAAAGGATAAATAAATCCCAAGTTGAATTATTTGCAATGACTAACAATCAGACTTTATGAGCTTTATTAAGGATGAAAAAGAGAAAATATATATTTGAAAATAGAAAGGATATGTACAGAATATATATAGAAGAGATTAAAAGTCATAAAATGGATGTACAATGAAAAATATGAAGGAAATATGAGACTTTTTAAGCAAAATAAAAAATATCAAAATTAATCATAAAATAACTAGAAAAGTCAAGTATTAATTACCATGTGAAAGTGGAGACACTTAATCATGTCCGACTCTTTGCAACCCCATGGACTGTAGCCTACCAGGCTCCTCTGTCCATGGAATTTTCCAGGCAAGAATACTGGAGTGGGTTGCCATTTCCTTCTCCAGGGGATCTTCCTGACCCAGGGATTGAACCTGGGTCTCCCGCATTGCAGGCCGATGCTTTACCGTCTGAGCCACCCACTAGGGAGGAGATAGAAAAGGTGATTTTAAAACCACCATTGAAATAGACATTAGCATCAGATGGCATCACAATTAAATTTAAACTTTTAAAAAATTTCTTTATTTTTAATTGAAGGAGAATTGCTTTACAATACTGTATTGGTTTCTGCCATACATCAACATGAATCAGCTATTGGTATTTATGTGTCACCTCCCTCCCATCTCCCATTTCATTCCACCCATCTAGGTTGACAAAGAGCACCAGTTTGAGCTCCCTGAGTCATAGACAAATTCCCACTGGCTATCTATTTTACATATTGAAATGTGTATGCTTCCATGCTACTGTCTCAATTTGTCCCACCCCCTCCTTTCCCCACTGGGTCCACAGGTCTGTTCTCATGTCTACATCTCCACTGCTGCCCTGCAAAGAGGTTCATCAGTACCATCTTTCTAGAGTCTATATATATGCGTTAATATACAATATTTGTTTTTCTCTTTCGACTTACTTCACTCCGTATAATAGGCTCTAGGTTCATCCACTCATTAGAACTGACTCAAATGGATAATTAAATGTTACTTAAATAGTTCTAAGTCATAGAAAAAGGTAAAAAGTTCTCTAATTTAGTTTTAAAAGATAAAATTAATCAATTAAACTGAAATGCAAAACATGAAAATGAATCAGTCAATATAATCCAGCAGGGAATCAGAAGAATAACGGCCTCATGACTTGAGTTTTTATTCCAATAATTCAAGGCTAGTTTAGTATCAGAAAATCTATCAACATAATTCATTACTATATTTTTCCCAATTATCTATTAATACTAACAAATAACCTTAAACCCTGGAGCTTAAAGAAATAACAATGTAGTGTTGCTTGAGATGCTGTAGTTTGGGCTCAGAGGGGTGGTTCTTTCTCCCGTGGAGCTGTTGAGGCCCTCATGTGATTGTCTTTGGGAGTTAAGCTGGGCCTGGAGCATGGACACTCATCACGCCGTAGTCTCAGCTTTATTATAGCATAGTGCCTGGCTTCCAAGGGGGAGTTCTCAAGAGGACCAGTTCCATTGTGCAAGTGCTTATCAAGCTCTAATTGCAGCATGCTTGCTAATGTCCAATTGGCTGAAGTCTCATGCAGAACTACACAGGGGTGGGAATATTGGGAAGGGTATTCATTGGGGTTACCAATGCAACAGTCTACCCCAATATTAAAACAGAAAAATCAGAGGACCCTACCAAGAGTGCCAAAGCACATTTGATAAAATTTAGCAGCCATTTTTTTAAAAAGCTAGGTAAAAGAGGTGTGGAAATCAACAGCAAATATTTATATTGAATCATGTGAAGTAACTGATTTTTAATTCTTTTAGACCTATAAATCAAAAACTGTGAATGATTCAACCTAATATTAACCTGAATGCGAAGTGCTGAAACTATTTCCATTAAAACTAGAAACTTGATGTAAAGAACAGACTTTTGGACTCAGCGGGAGAAAGCAAGGGTGGGGTGATTTGAGAGAATAGCACTAACCAATGTGTATTACCATATGTAAAACAGATGACCAGTGCAAGTTCAATGCATGAAGCAGGGCACTCAAAGCCAGGGCTCTGGGACAACCTGGACAGAAGGGGTGAGGAAGGAGGTGGGAGGGGGGTTCAGGATGAGGGGGACACATGTATACCTGTGGCAAATTCATGTTGATATATGGCAAAATCATCACAATATTGTAAAGTAATTATCCTCCAATTAAAATTAATTAAGAAAAAAGAAAACCAGGGATTTGGAAGTAAAACCATCATCATTATTATTTAACAATGTCTTGGGGTTCTAACAAGCTCATTGAGACAAGAATATGAAATAATTGATGTAAATGTTGAAAGAGTCTAAATGATCTCTGGTGATGATATGGTTATATATCTAGAAAACCCAAGATAATCTTATAAAATATTATAGGAATTAATAAAAGAACAAATGTATTCCTTCTTCAAGCAATAAACCCTTGAAAAGCAAAATGGGGGGAAATGTTTCATTCACAATAAAGTCAAAACTTTTCTAGAAATAAATGTGATAAGAAGACACAGCCATAAATCAAAGTATCGAAGCCAAAATCTTAACAAATAGAGAAATATTTCATAGTCTTGGCTGAGAAGACAACATAATTTAGAAATCCAGTCTCCCAAAATTAAGATATAAATCTAATGTGATTACAATTGAAATGCCAGCAGTGTTGGGAAGATGAGAATTGGCTAAAATTATCTTAAAATTTGTACAGAAAGATAAGTGCCTTAGAATAGCTAAGAGAAAATTTTGAATAGGCAAAACTTTAAATTAAAATAAAGGGGAAAATAATACAGTGAAAAATGTTTTCCCATCATTGTCCCATACCTGCCCAGGTCCACCTCACCCCCCACCATATCCTTCCAGAATTTCTTTGTATATGTATAACGAAAGTCACTCAATCGTGTCTGACTCCTTGTGACCCCATGGACTGTACAACCCATGGAATTCTCCAGGCCAGAATACTGCAGTGGGTAGCCATTCCCTTCTCCAGGTTGTAAATGTATAAGCAGAAGCGAATACAGAATCTTGTTTTTTTCCACATTTTGTACATAAAGAGTTGCATATTTCACTCTGAATCATGTTTTTTTGTTTACTAAGACTCCAAGGTATTCGTAGTATAAAAAGAGACTTTCTGATCTTTACTGGTGGTTGGTGGTTCAGTGGTAGAGAATCTGCCTGCCAATGCAGGAGGCTCAGGTGTGGTCCCTGGGTCAGGAAGATCTCCCAGAGGAGGAAATGATAACCCACTCCAGTATACTCGCCGGGAAAGTCTCATGGACAGAGGAACCTTGCGGGCTACAGCCCCTGGGGTTGCAAAGAGTCAGACACAACCAAGCATGCAAGCACATTCTTTACTGTATAGCTGCTTCATGTTCTATTGTATGAATATACTATAATTATTTGACTATTCCTCTACTATTAAAAGCTGAGGTTGTTTCTAATATTTTGTTACTAAAAACAGTGTTGCAAAGTGTGTTTGTGTGTGTGTGTATATGCACACCTTTTCTCCTTAAAGAAAATGTATCTGTAGAATAACTTCCCAAAAGTACAACTGCCGGGAATATGCATTTGACATATTGCCAAGTTGCCTTACAAAAGGGTTATGCATCACCAGCACAGAGGGTTAGCAAGCTTTTGAATTATTGCCAACTTAAGAGGTAGAAAACAGTGTCTTGACACAGTATGTATTTTTTTCTTATTGAGTAAGATTGAGCATCTTTTAAAAGACAGTTGGGTTTTCTTTTCAAAACTCTTCATATCCTTTGCTCATATTTCTACTGGGTTGAAGGATAGACAAATGAATCAATGGAATAAAACAGGGTCCTGAATGGATTTAACCATATGTTTACAGTTTCAGGTAGGACAAAAGTGAGATTTCACCAATCAAAAAGGCAAATTTATAAACACAAAAAGCAGACCTGTGGTTGCCTAGGCTGGAGGGTAAACAGGCATAAAAAACATGTTGAGGTGATGGAAATATTCTAAAACTAGATTGTGGTGATTGTTGCCAAACACTATAAACACACTAAATATACTAAAAGTCACTTAATGATGGGTGAATTTTATGGTGTGTAAATTATACCTCAAGAAGCTGTTTTTAAAAGTGATTTTTCAATCCAGTAGGGAAAGATTAGGTATTAAATAAGGATGCTAAAACAACTGACTCTCCAGCCAGAAGAAAATTAAAATGAACCCGTTTTACCCATATGCAAAAATAAATTATGGGTGGATTAAAGACCTAAATGTAAAAAATTAAATAGGATAAATAATACTAGACCATCAGAAGTAAAATCTAGGGTGGGTGAAGGATTTTTAATCAAGACTGGAAACACAGAAGCCTTAAAGGACATATACATATATTAGACAAAATGAAAATGAGAAATGTTTGGAAAAGACACCATGAACTAAGTCAACAGACAAACACTAGACTGGGGAGCAGGGGAGGCCTGGCAACCCAGAGATCAGAGGGTAAATGGCTATAATATACAAAGAACTCTTACAAAACAAATAAGTAAAGCAGGGATGAACACCACAACAGAAAATTAAGCCAAGGATATGAATAGGAAATTCACAAAAAAGCAATTTCAGGTGGCCAAACAAATATGTGAACAGAGGCTCAAACTCGCATGCAAGCAGACAGATCACAAAGATCTCTCTGTGAATAAAATCACAGAGAGACATCAATTTACACGGGTCAGGTGGAAAAATTAGAGGCCAACAATCCATATTGCTAAAGGGGTTGTGGAGACTTGTGTACGTTTCTGGTTGGAAATATGTATTAGTGTTGTCTTTTTGGAAAACATTATGACAACATCTGTTAGTGATTAAAAATACATACATCTTTGACTCAGAAATCCTACTCCCAGAAATCTATCTCTTAGGAATGAAAGCTTCCAAACCTAAGGACATATTTTCACAAAAGTGGACTGCATTGTAAACACTGGTAAAAAATAAACCAAAAACTGGAAACAAAGTGAATATCCTCCATATGGGAATACTTGAATAAATTATAGTTCTGTCACTCCATTAAGTTGTATATGGCCATTAAAAATAATAAATTGAAGATAAAGCAGGTGAATTAAAAGAGATTCTATTAGGTTTTGAAGATTGTTTTTAAAGGTAAGATACAGAAAAATATAAAAATAATAAAACAATGGTAAACAAACGTGTACCTGTGCTAGTGTACATGGATATTTACAGATGATTATATGAATATGGATACAATAGTGAAAGGATAATATCTCAGTCAGCTAGGGCTGCTATAACAAAATACCATAGATTGGGTGGCTTAATCATCAGACATTGACTTCTCACAGTCCTAAAAGCTGAAGTCCAAGACCAAGGATCAAGAGATTCGGTTCCTGGTAAGCACCCTCATTTAGCCCTAATTACCTCCCAAAGACTCCACCTTCTAATGCCATCACACTCAAAGTTGGGACTTCAATACATGCATTTGGAAGGACATACACACAGTAAATAACAAGTATGTCCTAAGCTGTCTATACAGGTTGCCTAGGGTACCAAAGATGCATTGGGGATGCTACAGTACAACTAAAAAGTAGAAGGGTGGATAAAGAAGAAAATAAATCACAGGAATTATCTGTTAAAATAAAGATTTATCTTGTACCAGCAGATTTCAGTGCACCTGACCAACAGCTGTGGCATGGAAGGTTTTTCCCTGTTTTCAATGTGGAGAAATGCAGGCTCAGAGAGGATTATTTCCTGAGCCAGGGCCCCACAGCGAGGCAAATACTGAACCATAAATACCACCCAAGGCTCCTGACTTTCCCATGACTTGAATCGGAATCATTCCCGGATAAATATAACCAAGTCATTAGCATGAAATCAATGAACATAAACATATAAATGACAAAGGCTTGGCTTAACAGCCTGGGAGTTTGGATGTGGCCCCATGACTTAAGAGAGTTATCCAGTGTCCCTCGGCGGGGGTGGAGGTGAAGGTGGCTGCCTCTCTGCGTTTCCGAAGTAACAGAACAAAATGCGATTGTGGCTGGGGAGCCATGTGAATCAGCCCCACAGTCCCGCTCCCAGTTGTCTCCGGCCCATTTGTGGCAAACGGTGCATTTGGAGGGATTAACAGGGAGTGGGAGTGGGTGAACAGATGCAACAGATTAGAGAGGAAATCTGTTCCTGGGTGGCTCTTGGCAAACCGGAGGGGTTTCTGGCAGAACAGTGGAGATAGGATGGTTGGGGAAAGGAGATGGAAATGTCTCTCTCATTTTTTATTTTGCAAGGCCTTCTGAACAATAATTTTTCTGCCTGCATGCCCTTAGTGAAATGCAGCTACATTGTAAATAAAGGGCAGGGGGGAGTTAAGTTAGGAAATGTGAAATTTTCTGGAATTCAATGGATTCTAATGAATTCAGATGGAATTCAATAGGCAGGCTCAATTTCTCTTTCAGTGGACTTGTCTGGGAGGACCCACGGATCTAACTTGGGATGGGGGGCAGGGGAAGAAAGTAGCTAGCTGCATTTTTCTGCATTATTAAAAAGTTAGTAACTGGTAATCTCTGACAGCAGATCGTGGGTGTTAACCCTGGCATCTGAAAGTCTACATGTGACCTGACTCCTCCCCAGCCTTTCTCTTGGGGGAGCTGGTAGACCTCAGCTAAACTAGAGCATCATGAAAGAGCAGGAAAGCCACTTCCCAACCTTGGTTCACTAAGAGGGGCGCTGGCTCGCCTCTGATCACCATGATGACCAGGCACAATGGAGACCGGCGTGGCCTGAGCAGCTGCAGCAGAGGTCAGC
Organism: Muntiacus reevesi; assembly: GCF_963930625.1. Taxonomy (NCBI): domain Eukaryota; kingdom Metazoa; phylum Chordata; class Mammalia; order Artiodactyla; family Cervidae; genus Muntiacus; species Muntiacus reevesi. Next base: position 43,905,796 of record NC_089264.1, read on the forward strand.
TCAGGTTTGGGGGCCGCTCTCCCCTTCCTTGCACTCAGCCATCCACTTCACTAGCGCTCGCGCTGTGTGCAATAAATGGAGCTCTTAAATAAACGGGAAGCCGTAGACACAGTCCAGAGGGCAAGATTTATTTTTATTTAGAAAGGTTGAAGAGGAAAAATTTAAACCTGATTTAAATATTTACTCAGAGAGGAGATCTGCAGACAGTTGAAGCATTCTAACGCAGACTCAGGACAAGAGGCTGAAGACTGCTTTTCTGCCGTCAACCGCAGGCCACAGAGAAACCCCACTGGTAGAAAGAAAGAGGGCGTGAAGATTCAGGAGATTAAGGAAATCAAAGTACAGTCAGAGGTCATGTGGCCCAGCTCTGCAGCCCACAGATGCTTCATTGGACTTGCCATGAGACTCTGGGAGAATGACTGAGGAGCTCGCAACCCTGCTGTTTGCACCTGTTACAGCTGGAGAGGAAAGTACCTATCTCATAGAACTCTTGTGAGATTAAAAAAAACAGGAATGTGAAGTGCTGGTTCAGAGGAAGTGCTTAATAAAAGTAAGCTATTATTACTTCACTCTACACGAGGCGTAGGAAACTACAGGCTCCTGGCCGCCCCCCTCCCCTTACATGAAGATTCGGTTTGTCGGAGAAAAGGCCCAGGGATCTGTATTTTGAATATGCTCTATAGGTAACCAGGTTTGGAGACCAGAGTCTCATGACCTCACACAGAAGTGGCCCCAGCCCCTACAGTGGATGCCAGCAGGATTCTCAACCCAGGGGTCCTCATTTCAATTCAGCGTTCACTCACACATACTTATTGCTAACTATGGGCTTCCCAGGTGACTCAGGGGTAAAAAATCTGCCTGCCGAAGCAAGGAGACGCAGGAGACTCCAGTTTGAGTTGGACAAGGCTGAGCACACACACATTGTTAACTATAGTCATCCCTACACATAACTTATTTATTTTATAGCTAGAATTTCATTCTTTTTGACCACTTTCACTCATTTCCTCCACTTTCCCATCTCCCACTGCTGGTGACCATCAACCTGTTTTCTGTATTTATTTATTTTTATTAATGTATAGTTGACTTACAATATTGTGTTAGTTTCGGGTATACAGTAAATGATTCAACTATACATATATAGGTATATATCTATATGCTTTTAAAATTTCATTTCTATTGTAGTTTATTACAAGATATTGAATATAGTTCCCTGTGCTTTATATAATAGATAAATCCTTGTTTATCTATTTTATGTATAGTAGTTAACATCTGTTTGTGAAGTGAAAGTTGCTCAGTCGTGTCTGACTGTGACCCCATGGACTGTATAGTCTGTGAAATTCTCCAGGCCAGAACACAGGAGTGGGTAGCCTTTCCCTTCTCCAAGGGGTCTTCTCAACCCAGGGATCAAACCAGGTCTCCCATATTGCAGGTGGATTCTTTACCAGTTGAGCCACAAGGGAAGTCCATCTAGTCAAAGCTATGGTTTTTCCAGTAGTCATGAGTGGATGTGAGGGTTGAACTATAAAGAAAGTTGAGCACCAAAGAATTGATGCTTTTGAACTGTGGTGTTTGAGGAGTCTCTTGATTGTCCCTTGGACTGCAAGAAGCTCCAACCAGTCCATCCTAAAGGAGATCAGTCCTGAATATTCATTGAAAGGACTGATGCTGAAGCTGAAGCTCCAATACTTTGGCCACCTGATGCGAAGAAATGACTCATTCGAAAAGACTCCGATGCTGGGAAAGATTGAAGGCAGGAGAAGGGGATGACAAAGGATGAGATGATTGGATGGCATCACCGACTCTATGGACATGAGTCTGAGCAAGCTCCAGGAGTTGGTGATGGACAGAGAAGTCTGGTGTGCTGCAGTCCATGGGGTTGCAAAGAGTTGGACATGACTGAGTGACTGAACTGAACTGTTAATCTCATACACACTATTTATCCCTCCCCTCACTTGCCCTTCGATAACAATAAGTTTAATTTCTATGTGAGTCTGTTTCTGTCTTGTAAGTAAGTTTATGTGTACTATTTTTTAGATTCCACATATAAGTGAGATCATATGATATTTGTCTTTCTCTGACTGGTTTAACTTAGCATAATGCTCTCAAGTTCCATTCATGTTGTCACAAATGACAGGATTACCTTCTTTTTTATCTTTCAATAATATTGAGCACATACACAATATTATATACATATCTAATATATTTTGTATAAATAAATAGTATAATGTTTTATAGAAATAAACAATTACATATCTTGCATTTTTCTTATTCACTCCTCAGTGGAAAATGTATATTGTTTGAAATAGCGCCAGGCACTTAGTAACTGCTCAATAAATGTTAAGATGTGAGCTCATATTTGTCTCACTGAATTACAATAATTTATTTATGTGCCAACTTCTTCTGCAGACTATAAGATTATGAGGAGGTCTTACTCATCTTAATATTCAGGCCAACTGGCAGAGTGTCTGGCATAAAGACATCTCTACTAGGTTGAATAATATACCCCAAAATTCATGTTCTTGCAGAACCTCAGAAAGTGACCTTATTTGGAAACAGTCTTTGCAGATGCAACTAGGTGAGATCATGCTGGATTAGGGCAGACCCTAAAGCCAATGACTGGTGTCCTCCTAAGAGACCATGTGAAGATGCATACAGGCACAGACACAGAGGGAGAAAGCCATGTGGTGACAGAGGCAGAAACTGGAGTGATGCAACTTGAAGATAAGGAACACCAGAGATTGTTGGCAAATGCCAGAACCAGGATGAGGCATGGAAGGATTATTCCTGCTGGATTTCAGACTTCTATCTTTTAGAATTGTGAGAGTAATTTCTGTTGTTTTAAGCCACCCCAAATTGTACTTTGCTACAGCAGTCCCAGGAAATGGTTACGACTGCTGGTAACTGCTGACAGAGAGAGAGAGAATAATTCAAAGCCACACTGTTCAGATTCCCCTGGCACATTGACTCCCAAGAGAAGGCAAAGGCTACCCTTCTCCTTTCCCTGTAACATTACTACGGAGCTCTGCAGGCTGTTGGCAGACAGGTGTTGGCAGTCCTTTTGGGATATAGAGCTGGGGACCCAAAGTCCTTCCCACTTTTGACTTGGAGTGGGGAGATCAGTAACCACCCTGCTTCAGCCAAGGTTAGCCCAACATAAACTGAGTCACCACCTGCCATCAAGACAATGGCCTCTGTCCAAGGCAGGAGAAAGGTCTTCCACAACAAAAGTGGTTAAAACCCATCCATTGGTTCGGTGACATCGACTGAGTACCCCTGAGTGCCAGGTACTGAGCCTGACTCTGGGATCCCACAAACAGTGCTCTGCTCTCTCCTGGGAAACCTCTCACTTCCTCTCTTGAATCTCAGCTATTTATATAAACTTAGCTGCCTCGTTTTCCCAAGGGGGTCATTTGGCAAAGATAAAAATGGCTTGGCAAAAACCACAGACCAAAATACGTTTCTGATGAGAACCGCCCACCCCTCAATGTGCGATTTGCAGGGTAAGTCCATTCCTTCTCCCATCCATGGTGGGACATCATCAGTTCACATAGGACACAAGAGCACAGAGCTCAGTGGGTTTTTCTCTCTCTGGATCATAGATTCTTGGCCTTTTAAGGTCAACTCCTACATTCTCTAGGCCAGGTCACAGGGTGAGACGGTTATAGACTATATCAGGTTGATAGAACAATGGAGATTAATAAAAAATAATAACAGTTAATCATACCCAGGCACCATGTAACTGTCATTGGGGCTTCCCTGGTGGCTCAGAGGTTAAAGCGTCTGCCTCTAATGCAGGAGTCCCGGGTTCAATCCCTGGGTTGGGAAGATCCCCTGGAGAAAGAAATGGTAACCCACTCCAGTATTCTTGCCTGGAGAATCCCATGGACGGAGGAGCCTGGTAGGCTACACTCCACGGGGTCGCAAAGAGTCGGACACGACTGAGCGACTTCACTTTCACTTTCACTTTTCACACCCCATAGGGGTAAGGACTATTATGAACCCTGCTTCGGTGATGGAGAAACTGGAGTACAGAGATGTTGAAGAACTTATCCAAAGTTACACAGTAAATCAAGGACAAGTGACGAGCTAGAGTGTGATGATGGTGGTCTGGCCCCAGAGCCACTACTGACAGCAGAGCTGAAGGACACATATTTGGAAGAAGTATTTCATGCTACCATTGAGGACCCAAAAATGATTCCTCAGAGGGCTTACCTTGTTTGCTGTGTTTCTAAAAATAGCTAGTATCAACTTTCTTAGCGATAATCCACTAGAAACCTGTATCGAAGCACAAAAGAATATCGAATTTGGAGTCAGTGAGACAGAGATTTCATTCCTGGCTCTACCCTTACTAGATATGCAGCCTTGAGCAAGTTAGTTAGTCTCTCTGGACCCTAGTTTCTCCACCTGTAAGGTGGTGGCATTTACAAGTTGCCTGGCACATGGTAGGTACTCAGCTTATAGTTCTGTCAGCTCACTCTGCCTAAGTAGATTTCACATGAAATTCCACAGTTTAGGAGACGTGATATACCCACTATCTTAATCCATTTTGGCCTCTATAACAGAATTCCACAAACCAGGTGCTTAATAACAGCTGAAATTTGTTTCTCACAGGTCTGGAGGCTGGGAAGTTCATGATGAAGGTGCCGGCAGGTGGGGTGTCTGGCATGAGCCTGCTTCCTGGTATATTTTCACAGGACAAAAGTGAGAACTCCAGTCTCTTCAGACACTTTTAAGGGCACTAATCCCATTCCTGAGGGCTCGTGCTTATGACCTAACCACCTCCCAGAAGCCCCACCTCCTCAAACCATCTCCTTAGGGGTTAAAATTTCAACACATGAATTTGGGGGCGTGTGCAAACATCCCTTCCATAAAGCTACCTTGGCTCACATCTAATGTGAGATTATTATTAAACTGATCGTTGATGCTGTTGTTTAGTCACTGAGTCATGTTTGACTCTTTTGGACTGTATGGATTGCCCGCCAGGCTTCTTTGTCCATGGGATTTCCCAGCAAGAATACTGGAGTGGGTTCCATTTCCTCCTCCAGGGGAGCTTCCAGACCCAGGGATCAAACCCGAGTCTCTGTGTCTCCTGCATTGCAGGCAGATTCTTTATAGCTGAACCACCAGGGAAGCCCATTAAACTGATATTGGAAGCTAAAAGTGACCTCCAGGAACTGAGGATCAGGAAGTTTGGTTACTGATTCTAAACACCAGCTAAACAATTATAAAAGTGTTTGGTAAACACTTAGAATGTAGTCATTGCTGAGCACCAATAACCTTACTTTCTGGGAAGACACAGTGTACTGGAGTGAACCCTGGATGCTGAAGCAGAATAGATTTAGGCTCTTGGCTCAGCAGGGAATGGGTATTGATACCTGCTCTGCCCAGCTGGTCCACTTATTTTGAGATACGGATGTCTGGGTTCAAGGTAAAGTAACTGCAGCTCTAAGGAGCTCACAGGTATAAGGCATTGTTGGATAAAGCTGTGACATGAAATGGTGAGGCTTCCAGCAGCACAGACACCAATCTGAACAGTGAAAGTTACGGACTTCACCCTGTTGGGTGTACTGGACATCCTCTATTCGTCTCACCCCCGCTGTTCCCTCCCTGCTCGGTGCCCCGGAGACCCTTCCTTTGGGACCCACCCGGTTGCTGGGGCTTCCTGGCTCTCTGGCTGATGAACTGGGCGAGTGACAGGCCGAGGGAGCCTCTGCCTTCAGCCCCCAGTCTAACAAGCTATGCCTCGGCGGGGCTGCAGTTTTCTAGGTAAAACCACACTGCCCTCAGATAACCACTTTCCCTGGGCTCCAGCCCTCCCTTCTCTCCAAAGAACGCTTGGGTTAAGGACTTTTAGGCGAGTGGGGAGGTGAGCCAGGAAAGGGAAGGCAGCGATGCAGGGAGCACTGATGAGCTACTGGGTTCAGACCTTTGAAAACAGTGTCCACGAGCCTCAGAGGTGTCCCGCGGAACGGTGAGTAGGCCGGGGTCCCGCCTCGGGTACGCGAGGGCTCACTGGCTGCCCAGGGACACCAGCCTGCCCGGTCCACGCCTCTGCCCGACCGTCCCTTCATCCAGTTCTCTGCATTTTACCCCCTGGGTGCGCTTTCTCTTCCCTGCCTGACTACTAAACGCGCCTTGTTTCTCCAGACCATTCTATCTTAATAACCAGAGGGCTCCGATCCTCGCCCCCCGCCCCCGCCCAGCCCTCCATCACTAAAGCTCCGACAGCAGCAGCTTTGCGGCTCTGGCTGCCGGCTTCTCAGGCTGCAGGCTCTGCGGCGACTCCCACTCACTCGGAGCCACAGAGTCGGGAATCAAAGCCCCAGGGAGCCGCTCTCCAGTATGACGGAGCACAGTCCCCTGGCGTCCTCGCCCCTGGAGTGGAATAAGTCTGAAGCATGCTTTCCAGTTGTCCAGGGGTCTGGGCTGAAGTGCTCAGGGCGGTAACTGATGGTGGGTGCTCCCTGTGTTGGCGCCATCCCTCTGCCTGCCCACTTGGCCAACCCCCTAACAGTCCCTCTTGGGATCATCTCCCAGTGAACCTGCTGGCCCGTAAAGCCTGGTCTCAGAATCTGCTGCTGTGAGGACTCAACCGAGGACCCCAAGTAATCAGGTCCTGACCCCAGCATCATTGTGTGGGTGATGGCTCTATGGACTGAACTGTCTAAATTCCATAGCAAGATGGATAAGGTCCTCCAAGATCTTATCAAGATCTTGTCCAGCTTCACCTTTCCCCAATCCTTTCCCCACCACATCCTCCCGCCTGACTCCCACATACCAGCTATGCTCAATTATGTGTGGTTCTTGGAAAATATTCCAATCCTCAAGCCTTTGGCCCTGTGCCATGCTAGTCTCTGCCAGGAACACCCGTCCCCACCATTCATTACTCTCTCTCTCACCAGGCTGAGTGAGAGGTTGCAGGCTTCCCTGACCACCTCCCATAAGCTGGGGAACCCGCCCCTCTTCTGTTCTCCCAGACCACTCTAGCGTCACATCGCCTGTCTTCTCCCACTAGACTCTAATTTCTGGCAAGCAGGAACTCATCTTATGTATCTTCAAATCCCAAAGTTGAGCACCATACCTAGACAGAAGAGGTTTTGAAAAATGCTTGATGAGTTAATACGGAAAAAAGTAGTAAATGAACAAAGTTTTTAATTTTGGCAAGGGAATAAGACAAATCCTCTAATACAAGGTATGATATGGTGAGATCATAAGGAAAGTCTAAACCACTTTATGGGTGGCCATCGCAGAGACAAGGCAGCGATGACTTTCTGGTAAAAGAGGTGAACTTTGGCTTTGAAAGTCATCAAGGAGGGTGATAAACAGGCAGTGGAACTGGAGATGATGAGGAGAAGGGAGAGGAGTCATTCCAGAGAGAGGGAGACCTGAGCACGAATGGCCTGAGATTCCAGGCCAGCACTCAGGAGAGCTTTTTGGGGGGCAGTGAGGAAGGTGCTGATGGGGGTGCTTCCTCTGACCATGTAGACGCTGTCTCCAAACGTGTGACTTTACTTATTGTTTCATATACTGACCCTCCCCCGGCTCTGCCATCTTTCCTTCCTTCCTTGGCTTCCTCTGTTAGTGGGTGAGGTTTCCTGTTAGTCGTTCTGAGAATTGTGGTTTTCATAGCTTCAGAGACCGGGAATGCCTGCCAGCAAAATCACCACTGAAGATCCCCAAGAATTCCAAGATAGGATTCCTTGCTCTGCTAACCTGGGCACTCTAGGGAGCACCGGCCTTCCAGGGGGTTAAGCTGATCTCCTCACTGTGGGGGTCCATCCTTGATAGAGAATTCAAGGCCACTAAGGAAGAGTTCTGTGCCCTCCACTTTTTGCCCAAAGCCAAATTGTAATGACCAGGATGCTTGCTATTTAAAGGAATCCTGCTATGAATCATTTCCAGGACAGAGACTCTTGTAAAGTGAATTGCCATTCTTTTCTATTTTTTGATTAATAATTTGAAAACATACCTATATAAGGTAAATTTCCATTTTTCTAGAATCCAGATAATATATATGTATATATATGTGTGTGTATGTATGTATATAAAACTATGCAGTAAAAGAAAGACTATAAAAAAAAATCAACATTCATAATAATGACAGTAAAATACTACAACTCCTAGGATGACTTCTGAAAATTTAACTTGTTCAGTTGCTCAGTCATGTCCAACTCTTTTGCAACCCCATGGACTGTAGCCCTCCAGGCTCCTCTGTCCATGGGATTTCCCAGGCAAGAGTACTGGAATGGGTTGCTATTTCCACCTCCAGAGAACCTTCCCAACTCAGGGATCAAACCCACATTTTCTGCATTGGCAGAAGATTCTTTACTACTGAGTCACCAGGAAAAATTTAACTGCTAGTTAATAATTTCTTATCGACAGTTCAAAAAAACCATTTGGTAGCAAAACTTGACTTGAACTAATGATAAATTATTTCTATTTATTTGTCTCACTTAGAGTAAATACTCATGCCTTTTGCTGCAGACATATGAATGTGTATTGTTACAGAGTGCTGTCCTCAACCCTGCTGGGGGCGTTATATAACATGTAGTTCATGAGAGTAAAAACACTTTCAATTCCAGGATGCATCGGACCCACAGGGTTTCAGATAAGGGATTACGAGCCTGAACCCATATAAATTGTATTCATGTTTATTTTAGTGTTAGACATTTATTTCAACCCTGTGAAGTAGAAATAATGGCATTCCCTTCGAGTTCCCACCACTTTCCTGTCCCCTGCTGGGCCCATACTTCCCTACCCTGCCCTTTGCCATAGGTGGCCAGCCTATATCATAGGTGGCCACATATGTCATAGTGCAGACAGCCTCATTTCTGATGGCCTCTGGATGGCCAGTGTCCGGGGCTGGCTGGAGCACCAACGGAGAGGGAGGTTGGAGTGTCTCCTCCCCTCTTCCTCCCACTTCAGTGTCGATCACAGGCACTTTACCTGCCTCCCTCCCCAAGTCAGCTCCTGCTGGGTAGCCCGATTCACAGTCACAGCTCCAGCCACTAAAATCCCCCACTTGCTCCTTGCTTCAGCTCTTAGAGATAGTATTTGCTCTCTACTCTTGCAGGAGGTGAATGCACCCACCTCCATGTTCGTTATCTGTACCCTGCCCACACCTCATAAGGAGCCCATTTATTAGAGTCTCTCCATTTGAACCATCTGGAGTGAACGCTGTTTCCTGCTGTACCCCAACCAATATACCAACAAATCAGAAAGTCCCTGTAATGCCCTGTAAAATACACTGATCTGGAATCACGAGGCTCAAGTTTCAGGACTGACTGACTTTGGGCAAGTCACTTCACTTTTCTGCTCCTTAGTTTTCCTATCTTCAAAGGTGTGATAATGCTTATTTAAGAGAGTTCCTTGGTAATAGGACAGATCAGTGTATGTAAGTGTCCAGGAAATTCTACAGAAATGCTAAGAATTCAAGAATGCGTAGGAAACTAGAATATGCGGTTATTCCAAATAGCCTAATCGCTCAGATCTTCTGGATGAGAATGTCTGCTTCGTGTCACTTCAGACCGCTATAACAAAACAGCATGGGTGGCTTAAGCAGCAAACATCTTGGGATGTCTAAGATCAAGCCTCTGGAAGATTTAGTGTCTCGTGAGGGGACACTTCCTGGTTCGCAGATAGTTATTTACTCCTTATATCCTCAGCTGATGGAGAGAGAGATCTCATATCTTCTCCTCTTTCCATAAAGGCATTAATCCACCATTGGAACCCCACCCTCATGATCTCACCTAACTCTAAGTACCTTCCAAGGCCCCTACCACCTACTACCATCCCACTGCGGTTAGGGTTTCAACCTATGAATATGGGGGAGTGGAACACAGACATTAAGTTCATGACACTTTGTTAAAGCAAAGTCTACCTGTGCCCTGTGCTGAGACTGAGGCGATCAGAAAAAGGAAAGTTCCCAGCCTGCCCTCGTCTTCCTAACTGTGCACCTTCTTCGTTGCCTAAACTTAATTTTTATCATCCAGCTTCAGTGAGTGTCTGAGGCAGAAGCTTCTGTGCTTTAACCTTACAAGGGTAAATCTGTTTTTTCTTGTCCATCTTTTGCTGTTTTGTAATTATTTGGGTTTCATTTTTATGGTCTTCAATATTTTGTCCTGTTTGATGAACTTCTTTATCTGTTTTAAAGTCACATGTGTCCCCTCGAGTATAAAGTAATAATCTTTAATAAGAACTCTATCGGGCTCCCCTGGTGGTCCAGTAGTTAAGAATCTGCCTTGTAATGCAGGGGCATGCGTTCAGTCCCTGGTCAGGAAAGATCCCACATGCCACCGGGCAACTAAGCCCGTGAGCCATGAGCACTAAGACTGCACCCTAAAGCCTGTACTCTACAACAAGAGAAGTGCTCCGTAACTAGAGAAGCCCACTGCAGTGAGAAGCCCAGGCACCGGGCCCAGAGCGTAGCCCCCAATCTCCGCAACTGGAGAAAGCACACCCAGCCAACGAAGACCCAGTGCAGTCATAAATAAATAAATAAATTTTTTAAAAAAAGAACTCTATCACTCACTGAAATTCTCTTTACCACCTTAATCCAAAACTATTTCAGACAAGAATCTCCTGTGTATTTTTTTTTTTTTTAATCAGTAAGAAATTGTGCTTTGGCTTTAGAAAAATCTAGATCAATTTTTTACGTGTGGCCAAAATTTATCAGAAAGATCTTACTCTGTAATTTAGTCATATGCTGCTGCTAAGTGACTTCAGTCGTGTCCGACTCTTAGCGACCCCATGGACTGCAGCCCACCAGACTCCTCTGTCCATGGGATTTTCCAGGCAAGAGTACTGGAGTGGGGTGCCATAGACTTGACCTAAAAATCTGCTCTTTTCCTGGAGTTGGTAATTCTAGCACTAGATGGGTGTTCCCCATAAAATGGAACAATCAACAAGATTAAGTTACTTTGAGTTCTTAATTGGTTTGCCAGAACTTCCTCTTCCTGTCACAAAACATAGCCTGAGCAGCACATTCAGTTTTGCCTAATTCTGCCTGGACTTTAGTGAACAGGATACATTCTGGAAATAAAAGTGACTTCACATATAGATGACCAGTTAATACTTTTAACCTCCCAATAACCCTTATTATTATATGGGGCTTCCCTCATAGCTCAGTTGGTAAAGAATCTGCCTGCCCTGCAGGAGACCTCGGTTCGATTCCTGGTTTGGAAAGGTCTGCTGGAAAAGGGATAGGCTACCCACCCCAGTTTTCTTGGGCTTCCCTTGTGGCTCAGCTGGTCAAGAGTCTGCCTGCAATGTGGGAGAGCTGGGTTCGATCCCTGGGTTGGAAAATACCCTGGAGAAGGGAAAGGCAACCCACTCCTGTATTCTGGCCTGGAGAATCCCATGGACAAAGGAACCTGGCGGGCTACAGTCCATGGGGTCACAAAGAATCGGACACAACTGAGTGACTTTCACAGCCCTTATTATTTATCTTTACCAAATCTAGTGTAAAACAGCTTTGAGGGTTGTTCAAATTCTTTTGATCCCTGAGTTTCCTTTTACCAAATTTACTAGAAATAAAGAGGACATTCTTACAGGACTTGGAAACACTTTGATATACAAAAACTTTAATCACGCTAATTATGATAATATATTTAATTTCTGTAACTTAGTAAACTTTTCCTTCTTGGTAATTTATAGTTATATTCCAAAAACAAACAAAGACCAGAATTAATCTCTTTTTTGGTAAGACATTGCATGACACCTCTGTAGTGTATGTGGGAACCCAAATGGGGAAGCCCTACATATGCCTGGGTTCCAGGGCAGGAATGCAGGTGCCCCCACCTCCTAGACTTGCTATACCCCTCAGGGCCACAGAATGAATTGCCTATTTTAAGTTAAACAGAAGTCCAATTCAGCAGTGCTGTCCCCATAGGCCCTTTTATCAAGAATCAGCAGACTTTTTTATCAGGGCCAGGTAGTGAATATGTTAGGTTTTGAGGGCCGTGTTGTCTCCACTGCATCTTCTCAATTCTGCCATTATAGTGTTAAAAAAGTAGTCAGAAATAATAGGCAAGTAAATGGGCATAGCTGTGTTTCAATAAAACTTTATTTACAAAAGTAGGTGTTGGGCCAGATTTGACCTGGGGTCTTTTAGCTTGCCATCCCTTGCTTTATTTCAGAGCAATTGCTATGTTGTACTGTAATTATCTGAAACTTGTCTGTCTCCTCCATAAACATATATACTTCTAATGCAGATTCTCCCCTGTTAAACATTTTAAAAAATAAAGTCCAATCTTTGGGCAACCCTTCATAAAAAAAGTTGATTCAGGCGAGTCATCAGTAGATACTGAAACAAGTGGGAGAGTTTAATGAGAAACCAGATATTTACATGGTCTCTAAATATCTCCCCACAACATACTTATTAATTACAAAGAGGAAAATAGTTATTTTCCCATGGAGAAATCTAAAAAGAACCTCCTCAATCAAGTGATCAAAGTTAAAATACCTGGTCATGGGGTAAATCAACAGCATATGTCTCACTTCTGTGTGATTGTGATTCCTGCCAAAAAGAAATAATCTGGATTCCTGCCCAAAAGAAAGAATCTGAGTCCAGTTGTGCGAAAACATCAAAGAAACCCATTCTGAGGGGCATTCTGCATAATACTTGGACTGTATCCTTCTAAAGTATACAGCAGACACATAATTTTTCGAGGCAGAAGACTGGTGTGTGGTGTGTCTCCCTTTGCTTGGCAAAGCAATAAAACTGTTACTGCTTCACCACTCCCCACCCCCACCCCCTGCCAAAATATCAGTGCCACTAAGACAAAGACTGAGGAACTGGTTCAGACTGAAGAAGGGAAAAGAAACATGACCAGTGATGGTGACACATAATCCAGGGTTTTCTTTTTATTAAGAAAGAAAATCCTTATAAAATCCTTCTTATTGGGAAGACTGACAAAATCTGAAAAAGCTCTACAGATTGAATAGTACCCTGCATCAAAGTTGATTTCCAGATTTTGATAATTGTGCAGTGGTTATGTTCTTGATTTTAGTAAATACACACTTAAGTATTTACAAGTAAAAGGGCATCACAGCTGCAACAAGGGCGATTGGTTCGTTCAGTTTGCCTGGGACCGAAGGAGCTCCCAGATGTAAGGCTTTCTCTAAAAATTAATTTTCTGTATTTATTTTTGGCTCTGCTGGGTCTTCATTGCTACGTGGGCTTTTCTCTAGCTGCAGCGAGCAGGGGCTACTCTCTAGTTGCGGTGCCCAGGTTTCTCATTGCAGTGACTTCTCTTGTTGCAGAGCACAGACTCTAGGGCGTGCAGGCCTCAGTAGTTGCGGAGTGTGAGCTCAGTAGTTGCAGTTCCGGGCTCTGGAGCACAGGCTTAATAGTTGTGTCACGTGGGTTTAATTGCTCTGAGGCATGTGGGATCTTTCCAGACCAGGAATCGAACCCATGTCTCCCGCACTGGGAGGAGAATTCTTTACCACTGAGCCACCAGAGAAGCCCTCTCCCCACCCAGATATACGATTTTTAATACTAAAATCAGTAAAGGCCCAGTCAAACTGGGAGGATTTGGTCACCTCAGTTGCAGTGGACTCTCAAAACGATTCAGAACAAAAATGTATATGTGTGTGTGTCTGGGTGTGTCTAGGTATTTGTGTCTGTGTGTATGTACATATATAAAACAAATGTGGAAAATGTTAACATTTAGGGGATGTGAGTGGAGAACCTTTGTACTGTTCTTGCCACTTCTTTATGTCTAAAATTATAGCAAAATTTAAAAGTTGAAAGAAAATAAAAGGTTTTTTTTGCTCAGTTGTGTCCAACTCTATGTGACCTCATAGACTGTAGCCTGCCAGGCTCCTCTGTCCATGGAATTCTCCAGGCAAGAACATTGGAGTGGGTTGCCATTCCTTTCTCCAGAGGATTTTCCTAACCCAGGGATCGAACCTCGGTCTCCCACATGGCAGGCGCAATTTGAAGGAACGTCCTCCTAGATAGATAGATTCAAATGTGTTTTTGGTGTCGTAGTAATAAATAAGTCGGACAGGGCTGAGCACTCATGCAGCGAACACAGCGGCCCAATGGAGGAGCCATGGTGAATAGCAGCCTCCTTGACCTCAGGGGCAGGGGAGGCCTGCAGCACCCTGGCCGACGCTCTAGAAGCCCGTCTTAGGAGCCATGCCTTTAGAGACAAGTTAGAGGTGAGCTGGAAAATAACTGAAAGTCAGTTATAGTTTCCTCAGACTTTTCTCCAGGTACACTCTCTGAGTCTGAGGACCTCAGGGGTAACTGTCAGAAACCTTTTTAGAAATGAAAGGAAAATATCATCAAAGAGTTAAATACTTAACTAATGGAACACAAACTACAAAGAGAGATGAAAACCAGGGATAAAAGCAGAAGACAACACAAATGCCTAATAGCAGGGCTGGACGGGGTGGTGGTGGGGGTGGGCAATTAAACACTGCACCAAGTCAATCCCTACAGGGGAATAGAAAGTGGCTGTTTAACGATATGAACAACTGTTGCATATAATGATACATGGGAAGGTTGTTGATTATGTTATTGAGTTAAATTAGTTAGTCGAGTTACGTTCAGTTTGTGTTACGTGAATCCCTTTGTGCATGCAGGTGTATGTTTAATCTGTGTGTGTGTGTGTGTGTGTGTGTTCAGTTCAGTTCAGTAACTCAGTCATGTTCGACTCTTTGCAACCCCATAGACTTCAGCGTGCTAGGCTTTCCTGTCTATCACCAACTCCCGGAGGTTACTAAAACTCATGTCCATCGAGTCAGTGATGCCATTCAACCATCTCACCCTCTGTCGTCCCCTTCTTCTGCCTTCCATCTTTCCCAGCATCAGGGTCTTTTCCAGTGATTCAGTTCTTTGCATCAGGTGGCCAAAGTATTGGAGCTTCAGCTTCAGCACCAGTTCTTCCTTTGAACATTCAGGACTGATTTCCTTTAGGATGGACTGGTTGGATCTCCTTGCAGTCCAAGGGACTCTCAAGAGTCTTCTCAGTTCAAAGCATCAATTCTTCAGCACTCAGCTTTCTTTATAGTCCAACTCTCACATCCATACATGACTACTGTGTATGTAAAGCTATATATTAATACATATACACACATTTTGTGTTAATAGAAATGACAAAAGACTTCTCAAACTTTTGCGTTCATAAGAAACGCCTGGTGAACTTGATATTAATAAAATGTGTATTAATATCACACTCTGCTCCTGGTAGCCCAGGAGGGGACCCATGAATCTGCCTTTCCAACAAGCACCTAGAGTCTGAAAAGCTGTCAGACTTTTTCTAATATTTTCACCTGGAGAGTAGGCATTTTTACCTTTTACTTAAAATTTTGAATTGTGTAAATATTTTTTAAACAGGCATATGTCACTGTTATACATTTAAAATCTAAGTCTCACCCCTGCCTGGACCCCAGTCCTCTGACCACACCCCGTAGCCACCTGATAGTTACAGGACTCAAGACCAGCCCATTACTAGCAGTGGAGACTCGGATCCCAGGGGAACCAGAGCGCTGTGAGACCATCCTGTAAAAGTGAATCTTTCCAGATACCAGGCTTAAGGTAAGCCCAGGGGCTAATGTATATGCAGAAAACACATCTGAGCTTCTGGAAACCACAGCTGTGGCATCTCCAAAGAAATGGATGCCAGGGAGGCCAATGCACAACACAGGCAGGTTGTGACCTCCCAGGGCAGCTGCTGGAAGCAAGGACAAAGGAAATCCCCAGCGACTAACTGTTCCTAGAAAAAAGAATAACTGGGTTTTTTTCTTTAGTGTTTGCAACTTGCTCTAAACTTGGGCATCTGTTTCCTCTACCAAGGTAGTGGCCCACGGATGTTCTAGGAACCAGAGATGACACCTGGAGATCGAGATGGCTGGGTCAGAATCTCTGCCATTGGGAGTGCCTGGAAGGGGTGCTGCAGCTTCTGGGTCACCCATTCCTGCTCAGATTTGCTTCCTGAACAGAGTGGGGAATGATGGAGAGAGGAGGGAAATACACACACAGAGGAGAAGGAAACATATAAAGTCTAAATGGACCCAGCACCTTATCATTTCTCATCATTTCCATCACACACACAATGGTGCAAGCTGCCCATGTCATCTCATCTAAATGACTGCAATGGCCACAGATTTGGCAGTAGCAACAGCAATACCCTTGATTTCCCTGCTTCTGCTCTTGTCACTTTCAGTCTGTGCTCAACACTGCAGCTGTAGTCATCTTGTTAATACAATATAAATCAGACTATGCCACACTGTTACCTCCAGTGGCTTCCCATCTCACTCAGGGTAAAGTTCAAACTCCTCACAATGGCTTATGAGACCCTTCCCTGCCTGGTATCAGATGCCTCTCTAAACTAACCAAATACTAGTCCCCACCTCGATTACTTCTCTGTAACTGTGCTGACCTGCTTCTCTTCCTCAAGCTACCCAAACATTTCATGCCTCTGGACATCTGTGCTTGCCCTTCCCTCAGCCCAGAATGCTTTTCTGGGCTGACATATCTGCCTGACTTTCTTCCTCTTAAAACTCATCTCTTTGCTCAAATAACCCTTCTTAGTGAAGCCTTCTCTTGCCACTATGTCTGTCTAGAACTGCAACCTTCAGCACACTTCCTTTACTTGACTTTTCTTCTTAGCACTTACAACCACCTAACATACTGACATTATACATTTAACTTATTTGGTGATAATCTTTGACCCCATTAGACTGAAAACTCCATCAGTAAGTGGATTTATTTGTTTTTAAGGCTGTATTCTGAGTGCCCAGAACATCTCCTGGAATACAGTAGAGACAGAAGTGTCTGTTGACTGGTTGCTAAATGGACGAGAATCACTCTACTCAGGTCTCTGCATGTCCTGCCCCTCGTGTTGAATTTGATGTAGGAATGCATTGGTCTTGATGTGGTGCATGGAATAGAGGACCTTTGGACTTAAGCATGCTTGTGACTAAATACTCAGAAGCTTCAGACTATTTGAAAGGTCTTCAAGTCCTAGCTACCCTTTCTCTTGAAGATCCCACATCTTAGAAAATTCTTACATCTTAGAAAATCTATTTAAATACACCTACCTTCTACATTCAACATAATTTTCGCTTAAATTTTCTTTAAAGGACTATTATGATTTTGCTTTTGAAATCATTTGGCAGTGAGTGACACTGTTAATTTACAATTGGCTCTGACTTTCAGCCGTTATGCACTTGGGAATTCTTTAGAAGTGAAGTCAAATCTAACCTTCAAATGGCCTCCAAATGTCATGAAATTTTTCTGAATAATCAATTCAACAATTAATGAGATGGGGATAATGCTATCCTTTGTGGGCATTTATGTAAGCCTTGTGAATTAAGGTTTTACAATATGAGAGCAAATAATCATTTCCTTTGGGGGCTCGGCCAGGTTTACATGCTCCTGGAATCTCATTGTACCCAGGTCTTGGGCCTAGAAAATCCAACAGATAAAATAGTCATGGCAAAAATCAAAGATTAGAAAATCGAAGTGTCCCTTTACTGCCTGATAATGTGAGTCCTTGGCTGGTAGGAGACGTTCCGTGAGCATGGTGAGGAGCCAGTGGCTGTGGCTGGGCTCGTCATGGTTGGGCTAGGAGTCTTCCTCCCAGACTGCTGTCATGCATGAGCTGGGCACCCATTCCTGATGTGTGGCAGACCTCTGGTGGCCAGGCAGACCACTTCCCTCCTGACCCTTGTCCCCATCACCTCCTGGGCTCTGGCGAAGGGAAATATTTTCACTGACATTTTATGACACTTCTGCAGAATTCTGTTGACTCATGTGAGACAAGATGGGGGATTTTTCTGCAGCAGTTGCCGCCTGGGGCAACAGATGTATTAGTCACATCGTCTGCCAAGCCAGGCTGTGGTCTGTGCAGGGCATTCTTAGTGATGTAACTTTCAAAACTGTCCCTCATCTGCAATGACATTGGCCTGGGTGAATTTTTTGCCCGGTGTTAAGCTGTCAGTGGTTGAGGTTTTCTTGTTGCCTTCTCTGGCAGAGGCACATTTATTTATCACAGAAGAGCCTGCCTCTGAAAGGATCCATGCAAACTTCCTTCTGGAGCTGAAAAGAAAACATCTCATTCTTAGCCTGTGCCATCCACTGAAAACCTTCTCAAACCCAAAACTAGTGACTGTCCTAGGGGGCAGATGTCATGTAAAGTAGGGGTGGACCATTTTGTAAGTTTTTCTTGCTAACCCTGAATGACTTTAAACTTACTCCATAAATAAAAGAGACAGGAGCACAAAACTCCTTATACTTCCTACTTTCCTCCCGAAATGCGGACACTTCAAAACCCTAAGCGGTTGTTGTTCAGTTGCACAGTCTTGTCTGACTCTTTGTGACCCCATGGACTGCAGCATGCCAGGCTTCCCTGTCCTTCATTATCACCTGAAATTTGCTCACAGTAATGTCCATTGAGTCTGTCGAATTTAGCTCAGTCATGTCCGACTATTTGCAACCCCATGGACTACAGCATGCCAGGCCTCCCTGTTCATCACCAACTCCTGGAGTTTACTCCACTCATGTCCATTGAGTCAGTGATGCCATCCAACCATCTCATCCTTTGTTGTCCCCTTCTCCTCCTGCCTTCAATCTTTCCCAGCATCAGGGTCTTTTCAAATGAGTCACTTTTTCCCATAGGTGGCCAAAGTATTGGAGTTTCAGCTTCAGTATCAGTCCTTCCAATGAATATTCAGAACTGATTTCCTTTAGGATGGACTGGTTGGATCTCCTTGCAGTCCAAGGGACTCTCAAGAGTCTCCTCCAACACCACAGTTCAAAAGCATCAATTCTTCAGCACTCAGCTTTCTTTATAGTCCAACTCTTATATCCATACATGACTACTGGAAAAACCATAGCTTTGACTAGTCAGACCTTTGTTGGCAAAGTAATGTCTCTGCTTTTTAATATGCTGTCTAGGTTGGTCAAAACTTTTCTTCCAAGGAGCAAGCATCTTTTAATTTCATGGCTGTAGTCACCATCTGCAGTGATTCTGGAGCCCAAATAAAGCCTGCCACTGTTTCCACTGTTGCCCCATCTATTTGCCATGAAGTGACAGGACCAGATGCCTTGATCTTAGTTTTGCTCAGAGGACCATTGAGCCTGTGATACTATCTAAACATCTCATCCTCCCATATGTTTCCCTAAACAAAGCTTCATGAAAATATGTATTAAAAAATAATAACAATGGTTTTTAGGTTATTAGGAGGAGAGGAGAGAGGCTGACTGCCTGTGGCTGTGGAAAGTAGTTTACAGAGGTTCTGATGGTCTCTACCTCTCTTGGTAAACAGCAGGCATGTTTAAAAGGTTTAAAATGGAGATATGGTTGAAGACGGGATCCATGTATGCTTTTTCATTTAGACAGGTAGGTAAGCAATATTCTGCAACAAAGTTGCAAGCAAGATACAGTTTTTTCTTTCTTTTTTTTTTTTTCTTTCCATTTATTTTTATTAGTTGGAGGCTAATTACTTTACAATATTGTAGTGGTTTTTGCCATACATTGACATGAATCAGCCATGGATTTACATGTGTTCCCCATCTCGATCCCAGATAGAGTTTCTTCAATTTATTTTTTTAAATTGGAGTATAGTTGCTCTGGGGCTTCCTTGGTGGCTCAGACAGTAAATCCACTCGCAATGAGGGTGACATTGGTTCAGTCCCCGAGTTGGGAAGATCCCCTGGATAAGGAAACAGCTACTCACTCCAGTATTCTGGCCTGGAGAATTCTGGCAGTCCATGGGATCACAAAGAGTTGAACACAACTGAGTGGCTTTCACACACACGCACACATAGTTGCTTTATATGTTGTGTTAGTTTCTGCTGCACAACAACATGAATTAAGTCTACATACACACGTATCCCCTCTCTCTTGAGCTTTCCTCCCACCCCTCCACCCCACACCTCTAGGTCATCACAGAGCACCAGGCTGAGCTCCCTGTGATATACAGCCACTTCCCACTAGCTAGCTACTTTACACATGGTAGTGTGTATATATATATATGTTAATCTTCTCTCTCAATTCATCCCACCCTCTCCCTCCCCCTGTATCCACAAGTCTGTTCCTATGTCTTCATCTCTATTCCTGCCCTGCAAATAGATTCATCAGTACTGTTTTTCTAGGTTCCATATATATGTGTTAAAATATGATAGATACAGTTAACAAATATTTCTTATTCAGAAACACTATCTAGAGAACTAGATAGTGTTTAAACACATCAGATTCCTAAAGAATTTTGTAGACTGTTGCTACTCACCCCTCCAGCATGGAGTCTTCATTTCTCCATGTTGATATTCTTTGGGGGTACACATCTTCCACCTTTCACTGGTGGTCTAGTTGGGATTGACCCCAGTCCTGGCTCCAGGAATAAACTATAATTGGCTGAAACCAGTCAATGTATCCTATTCCTCAGGCCATATGGGTTGGTCAGGGATGAATTCATGATTCAATTTAGGTCAGTGATTCATGGTGATAAACACTGACATTAAGAAAAGAGTTCAAAAAAGCAACCTAACTTTATACCTCAAGGAACTAGAAAAAAGGAGAACAAACTAAGTCCAAGTTAGTAGGAAAGAGGAAGTAACAAAGATCAGAGAAGAAATTTTCAATGAACTAGAGACTAAAAAGGCAATAGAAAAAAAAGACAATAGGAAATATCAGTGAACCTAAGAGCTGATTTTTTAAAAAGGTAAATAAAATAGACAAAACTTTAACTGGAGCTACCAAGAAGAAAAGAGGGAGGACTCAATAAACAAAATTAGAAGTGAAAGAGGAGACATTAAGAGTAATACCACAGAAATACAAAGGATTATAAGAGATCACTGGGAATAATCACACATCAACAAACTGGACAACCTAGAAGAAATGAATAAATTCCTAAAAGCACACGTGTGTGCATGCTTAGTCACTAAGTCATGTCCAACTCTTTGCTACCCCATGGACTATAGCCTGCCAGGCTCATCTGTCTATGAGATTATCCAGGCAAAAATACTGGAATGGGTTGCCATTTCCTACTCCAGGAAGATCCAGGAGATCTTCCTGGCCCAGGGATCAAACTCATGTCTCTTGCATCTCCTGCATTGGCAGGAAAATTCTTTACCACTGAGCCACTTGGGAAGCCCTATACAACCTACCAAAGTTGAATCCTGAATAAAGAGACTATCTGAACAGATTGATTACTAGTAACGAGTTTGAATCAATAGTCAAAAAACCTCCAATAAGAAAAGTCCAGGAGTAGATAGCTTCATTAGTGAATTCTACCAAATATTTAAAGAATTAATATCAATCCTTCTCAGACTCCTCCCATATGGGCCAGTGAGAGAGGTGACAATCACAGGACTTATGTGGAAATATTAAAAGAGTTTCTGTGTCCCAGGATCACACACTTGTGGTCTGAGGATGAGAAACTTCAATCCTGGGGAGAGAGCCCAGAGCTGCAGGTGGCTTTGGTGTGGAATCTGGAGTTGGAACTGTCACCACTAGAGAGACTGAAAGAGCCAGATCCTTGGGTGTCTTAGCCTCAGTGAAACCAGCCCTACCTCTGGATTTTTCAGTTGTGTGAAACAATAATTTCAGTTGTGTAAAACAGCAAGCCACGTCTAATTGAATTCTCTGTTACTTGCGACCGCAAGAAATCTAAATGGTTTAAGGCTGCTACAGCTACTCCTAGCCATGCCCAGCCAACCTCTGAAGAAACTGCAATCTTGTGGTGAATGTATCTTTGTTTTTTACGTTTGTGACTTTTACCTCACCAGCACACTCCATTCTTCTTTTTTCACAAGGAACCCCGTTGTTCCTTACTTCCCAAACTCTCACTCCAGCCATCCTAGCTAATCCCACATCCTGGTTCCAGTAGAGAACCTGTGACCCAGACATAAAATGACATTCCAGCTCACGGGTCTATTTGATAGGCTCATAGATGGATGCGCTTTTCCCGGATGGCCAATGAAAATAAGATCCAGGACTTTTAGGTCTTATTAAAAAGGCAATTGTTGAGTATGCCGAGGGAGAAGGGGACATGTGTGCCACCACATGGAGAGAATATTCCTGAAAATGAAGAAATAAAAAGAAAAGAAGAACACGAGGTAAAGAGATGGTAAGAGAAGGACCAAGTCCTAACATTGATTGTCTGAGGCCTGATCCAACCATGCCTGAGGCATGTTCAGCAAGAACTTCTTTCTTGTTAACAACAGTTTGATCTGGGTTTTCTGTCACTCAAGTTTAGAATATTGATTATATAGACCTGATTTTTTTTCACACTAAAATATTTTTGTTTATTATAATATTCTTATTCTCCCCTAGTACAAAAGAAATATATGATTAATGCAGAAAATCTGGAAAAGAAAAGAAAAAGCAAAGAAAATAAAGCACTTTTCATGCTACAACTCTGTAGTCACTGCTAACCTCTTCATGTATGCTCTATGAGTCTTTTTCATATGCATATTTATGGAATTCTACAATATAATTTCCAAATTATACAGGTGCACTGTAATTTCTTTAATTCTTCCTTTTTAACAACTGAAGTAATTTTCTTTCTTCCTTTCCTTCTTTCTTTTTCTTTTTCCTGTTATTTACTATTTACTAACATAAACATCAATATCAATATTGATATTGAGAAATATCAATAGCCTCAGATATGCAGATGACACGACCATTATGCCAGAAAGTGAAGAGGAACTAAGAAACCTCTTGATGGAAGTGAAAGAGGAAAGTGAAAAAGTTGGCTTAAAGCTTAACATTCAGAAAACTAAGAACATGGCATCTGGTCCCATCACCTCATGGGGAATAGATGGGGAAACACTCGAAACAGTGTCAGACTTTATTTTTTTGAGCTCCAAAATCACTGCAGATGGTGACTGCAGCCATGAAATTAAAAGACGCTTACTCCTTGGAAGGAAAGTTATGACCAACCTAGATAGCATATTAAAAAGCAGAGACATTACTTTGCCAACAAAGGTCCGTCTGATCAAGGCTATGGTTTTTCCAGTGGTCATGTATGGATGTGAGAGTTGGATTGTGAAGAAGGCTGAGCACCGAAAAATTGATGCTTTTGAACTGTGGTGTTGGAGAAGACTTTTGAGAGTCCCTTGGACTGCAAGGAGATCCAACCAGTCCATCCTAAAGGAGATCAGTCCTGGGTGTTCATTGGAAGGACTGATACTGAAGCTGAAACTCCAATACTTTGGCCACCTCATGCAAAGAGTTGACTCATTGGAAAAGACCCTGATGCTGGGAGGGATTGGGGGCAGGAGGAGAAGGGGATGACAGGGGATGAGATGGCTGGATGGCATCACCGACTCGATGGGCATGAGTTTGAGTAAACTCCGGGAGTTTGTGATGGACAGGGAGGCCTGGCATGCTGCTATTCGTGGGGTTGCAAAGAGTCGGACATGACTGAGCGACTGAACTGAACTGAACTGAACATAAACATCTATGTTAGTAAATCTTTGTACACATCCATGCCAATTTCCTTAGAAAAAATTGCATTTCCATATGCATAATAAATTTCTCATGAGGTTGCTCCCAAGTTTTTATTATATATAATGCTTAAATAGACACATTTATGCATTCTTTTGTATAGAATTAACTCCTAGAAGTGGAATTACCAGGTAGAGGGCATGCTTGGTGAAGGTTTTGATCAAATCGCCCTGTGGAAGTTTACTTAACCCTGTTCCTCTGCTGCTCCTCCCCATGATTGCACACACTGCATGTTACTATTACCTCATTACTATTAAGATGAACATATTATTCACAGTTGATTGGCGATTTGCATTGATCTTTCCTTAACATTTTATTTTATATTGGGGTATAGTTGATTAACAATGTTTTATTAGTTTCAGGTATATAGCAAAGTGATTCAGTTAAACATATACATGTATCTATTGTTTTTCAAATTCTTTTTCCCGTTTAGATTATTACATGATATTGAGCAGAGTTCCCTGTGCTGTCCAGTGGGTCCTTGTTGGTAACCCATTTTAAATAGAGCTCCCTGTCCTATATAGCGGATTCCCACTAGCTGTCTATTTTACACGTGGTAGTGTTTATGTCAGTACTTCTCTCTCAGTTTGTCCCACCTTCCTCTCCCCTCCTTCCATGCTTTAAATTCTTAACAGACTTCCTCTGGCTTTTCAATATACCTGTGGGAGTCATTGTTGTAATTGACATCTGCGTGCATTTTGTCAGATTGGGTTCAGGTAGACATTCTAACCACAAAGTCCAGGAAAGCCTGGCCTTGTGACATTTCAGTTTATAACCATATTGGTAGGCAGAAAAGATGGCACTGCTTTTATTTAATAAAGATTAGTGCTCCAATGTTGGGTAGGTGTTTATATTGGTTCAGGTTGTGATTGGTGATGTAGATTGAGAGGAGAGAGCAGACAAAGTGGAGAGTGAAGTGTTATTAGCAATAAAAGATAAGCTCTTCCAGAGAAATAATAATAGTTTTGAAATAGGAATGAACCTCCCAGTCAGTTCAACCCCTTACTGAGAGGTGGGGTCAGGCAAGTCTCTCTCCTAAACCGATTACATAATATTTTCTTTCCCCTTAGGAAGTTTCACAACCTCTTTCATAAACTGCTAATGTGCTTATTCAGTCGTATCATGGGGAAAGGTAACTAATTTTTAACTTTAACCAGGAGGGCTTGACCTTTCCATGATTACTCTGGTGAACCAATGCGGGTTACTGTTCCATAAGCTTTCTTTTACTCCTCATCACAAATTCCATCATAATACATGATAAATACAAAAGCTGAACACAGTTTATTTTCCCTTTTACTTGGTTAAAACGCTCAGCTTTAAACGTATTACTGCTTAAATGATCTCTCATCTTATTCACTAAACCCATCATCTGGGTCAAAAACATGAGGCTGGCACCCACCTATCCAGCCCTAAATCCAAGCAAATGTGTTTTGAGGAAGGGACCACTTCACTGGGCTTTGAGATGGACAGAGGCCATCTGACAAATCCACATCCGAAGATTTGTAAAACAAAGAACTTTGCACCGGCTCCTCCAAGAACTAGCATGGCAGAAGTTTTGATGACTGAGTGTTTAAAGGATAAGATGGAAACTCCCCAACACCATAAGTCCGAATACTTCAGCTCTGACTTGCATTGTGTGTGGTCCCAGGAGAGATATCAAGTCCTCTGAGCCTCGGTTTCCTCCTCTCTAACATGAGCTCAGCAGAGGATCCATAGGCTATATGTGTAAACACAAAGGATACCCACTATTTTATTACTTCTGGGGGAGACATAATTTACATCACCTGGGGAAATAAACTTCAGCCTCCAAGACTGTAGCTCCAACTGCCTTAAATGGAAGGAACCTGACCTGTGAACCCTAGCTTGGTTTAAAGTAGACTCTTTCTGGTAGATTTTTGTTTTGTTTTGTTTTGTTTTTTCAGAAATTCACAGTGGGATTAGCGACAAAAAGAAAGTACTGAAACATCTTTGCCTGTTTCATACAATCTTGGAGCTGTTACTTTTATACTGAAAGATGATTTAATAGGAACCACTTCGTCTTTCCAAATCATCTCTAGATTAGCCTTTGCTTGGATGATAAAATACTAGATGAAATGACATTTTAAAAACTTCAATGATAAAGCATTGCTTCCCAAATTCATACATGTCCAACTACAATACACTGTGCTAACGTAGTTAAGAGTCTGCGCTCTGGAGTCCTACCACCTTCAAATCCTGCTTTTGCCGCTTATTAGCTGTGTGACAAGGTACTAAAGCTCTCTGTGCTTCAGTTTCCTTGTCGTTAAATTTGAATAATAAAAGTATGTACCTCATAGGATGGGCTTCCCTTATGGCTCAGCTGGCAAAAGAATCCGCCTGCAATGCGGGTGACCTGGGTTCCATCCGTGGGTTGGGAAGATCCCCTGGAGAAGAAAAAGGCTACCCACTCCAGTATTCTGGTCTAAGAATTCCATGGACTGTATAGGCCATGGAGACCCAAAGAGTCAGATACAACTGAGCGACTGTCGCCTCATAGGACTGTAGGGAGAGTTTGCTAAATTAACAAATGCAAAAAAATGAGAATATTGTAAATGCTGTGTTCAGTGTTAGCCCTTAGAACAGTGTTTGGCAATTAGCAGGCACTGAGTAAATGTTAGCTTTTATATTACTGTTTTAAATGATAGAGACTGTGGTGCAGGAGAGTGGGAAGAGCTCAGGAAGGGAGATTAGAACAAATCCATTTAGTTAATACACTTTAGCCATTGTATGTACAATGTTTATCAAACTAATTATCTTTCTTGAGAGCAACATTTGCCTGGGCATCCAGAGATGCCCAGAATTCAAGATTGGGAGCAAACATGAAGCTCCCATAGCAGGTAATTAGAAGGAGCTCACTTAAAAAAAAAAAATGTTTGCTTTTCAATGGAGCTTTAAATGAGCTCATGGGGAGTTTATTATAAAATGCTTGCTTGCACCAAATGCCTTAATGGGAAAAAACTTACTGCAGTTCAGTTGTTTAAATAATACACAGGCCATGTTCTTTCTGAGAGATTTTGTTCCCGCTATGTGAGTCAAAGATTTCTTTGACTGTCCCAAGGTATTCCAAAACAATCATAACATCACATTTCAGAGCTATAATAGGAGGGAATTTAGAAACCATCTCCTCCTAAGCTCTCTTTTTATAGCTGAAGAAACAATCCCAACAGGGTTAAAGGATTTGCCTGAGGCAACTCAGCAACCTCCAACCTTGAAGCTAAAGTCAACCCCCACTTTCTTTAACTCTTAGTTCAGGAGGGAGGGGGAGAGGAAGGAAAGAGGGAGTGGTAGAGGTGAAAGAATGCTGCAACTTGCAGATGGGGAGCACCCCAAGTTTTTCCCTTTCACACAGAAAAAAGGATAAACTGATCACATACCTATAAAAGCAATTATGGTTTACCAGAAAAAGTGTCGAGGCTAAGCAATGATCAACAAGTATTCAAGGAGCAAGTTTATTGGCCGCAGGTATGTTTCTTGTTTGTTGAGTTTTACTTCATTGGGAATAAAACCTGAGCATTTTGAGATGCCTGTGGACAAATAGCATAGCCAGCTACCCCGTTGGTGAGGTTTCACTCTCCCGGAATTACTCTAGCGAACAACATAAGCTCACACAAGTATAATAGGGCTTTATGGGTGGCTATAGCTAATCTTTGGCAATGCCTTCTGCACCGCTACCACACTCATAAAACCCTACAGGAACCCTCTGGGAGCTGGACTCGGGGAACAGGGACTCGAAGGTGTGGGTCGTTCCATCCCAAGGAAGTTGTGGCTTCCCAACCTCAGGTGCCCACCATCCACAAAAGAGACTTCTGTAAGAAGTAGACCCTATCATAAGAGCACTCAGTCTCACGTATTCAATGGGGAAGATCACATAACCGTTTACTTAACTTAACAGGTACTTGCAAATCACCTGCTCTGTCCTCTGTGAAAAAGCAAAGCCTATATGCAAATGGTGAACGCCCTGTGTTTGGCCAGGACTCCTGAGCAGTGTGGGTCTCATGCCAGCGGAGACTTCACGGGAGGGGTTCCAGCTCCCATCTTTAACTTGGTGGGTTATCATCCAGTTATTCTGATTTCTTTAAGTGTATGTGACATCCTACCTTTGCTTAGATGTTTCTGCCAACCTGACTTCCCTGGTATGCTAATGGGTAGACAAAACTGAAAGAGATAAGAGAGAGGTTAAGTCTTTGCAGTTAAGCATGGGGCCCACGTGCAACTCTCAGAACTGTGCAGTGTTTGCATATTTCTGGGATGTTTATCACCTCTGACTTCTGCAGTTGCCTTCTATTACTGGGGATTCCCTAACCACCAAACTGCAGCTTCTGCAATTCAGGGGCTCACAAAGGTTTTTGTTTGTGCCTCAGATCACATAGTATAAGCATTCAGATTCTAGTTTCTGTAGCTTAAAAACCCTTTAAGGTTTTAGTTTCATAAAACAAAGTGACTGCCTATGAGGTTGATTTTCCATTAATGTTGGGACTGCCCAAGAGCCTCCACATACCCCTCCTCAAACCGGCTTATGCCTGGAGTTCTGCCTGTGGAGACTCATTGGTCAGTAAAGGAGTAATTTACCTGAACTGTACAGGTAGACTTCAGACCTCTGTAAGTTTTTGAGGTTAAACACAGAGTCTGTATGCCTTTGCCCATTTTTAGCCCTGAAGAGAGCTACTTTAGATCTTTGCTGGTTACCAAAAGTATCAGTAACCCCCCAAAAGTTTAAGAATGATTGCTTTTTCTGGTAAGATGTTTTAAGTTATTTACTATTGAATGTTCTGGAAAACACATAAATGAAAAGACAATCATAAATTTTATATGTCACAAAGAGGGCCAACTGGAAACTTTGCCTAAGATATTTTCTAGAACAACAAACAATGATTTTATTAGCTTTGCTCTCATTCTTTATTCAAAACAAAATATCTTCGTTCTTGAGAGAGTTGATCACAACACAGATGTGACCTTTTCATCCTTCACTTCAAAAGTAAGGCCTGAGTACAGGACTAAGGAGGATTCTGAACCTGACTCTGGAAAATGTTATTTCTAAGAACAGAGGTGGTCAAATTTCTGCAAAGAGTCGGTAGTCAATGCTTTCAGCTTTTTTGGCCCTTGTGGTCTCTGCTGCTTTGTGCTACTCAGTTGGGCTGTTTTGTGGAAAGCAGCCATAGACAACGTGTAAACAAATGGAAGTGGTGATGTTTCAATAAAACTTTACTTACAAAAACAAGTGGTGGACCAGATCTGGCCCGTAGCAGCAGTTTGCTGACCCCTATCTTAAAGGTTTAAAGATGCTATTGAGTAAAAATAATAAGGCTCACATATTTGCCGGGTTTATGATATATACCAATGTCAAGCTACTTTGCAAAAAATGATATGTCTGATTATATTATTATATTGATTGTTGCGTTGGAATGAAAGTAATTTCAACAAGTTATTCTGCAAGTCAGGCAAGCCGTGCATTACATTAAACATCTGACAATTAAAATCCATAACTCCACATGCCACCATCAACAAAACAAAGACAACCTACCGAGTAGGGGGAAATATTTGCAAATGATATGACCAATAAGGGGTTAAGATCCAAAATATATAAACAACGCATGCATGCATATGTGCTAAGTCACTTCAGTTGTGTCTGACTCTTTGGACTGTAGCCCACCGAACTCCTAAGTCCATGGGATTTCCCAAGCATGAATACTGGAGTGGGTTGCCATTGCCTCCTCCAGGGGATCTTTCTGACCCGGGATTAAACTCGTATCTCTTGCATCTCCCACATTGGCTTTACCACTAGCCCACGTGGGAAGTCCAGGCACATGAAAAGATGCTGAACATCATTAACTATCAGAGAAAAGCATATCAAAGTCACAATGAGATATCACCTCATGCCTCATGACATGCCTCATGGCGGTCATCAAAAAGAGCTCAGATAACAAATGTTAATGAGGATGTGGAGAAAAGGGAACCCTCATACACTGTTTGTGGGAGTGTAAACTGGTGCAGCCTCTGTGCAAAACAGTATGGAAGTTCCTCAAAAAACTAAAAGGAGCTATAAGAGATAAATGGATAAAGAAGATATACATACATACATACACAATCAGAAAAAAGAATGAAATTTTGCCATTTGCAACAGCAGAGGGACCTGGAAATTATTTTGCTAAGTGAAATAAGTCATACATATTCATGTGTATGATATCACTTATGTGTGAAATCTAAAACATAAAACAAACAAATGAATGTAACAAAATAGAAACGGACTTCCAGATATAGAAAATAAACTAGTGGTTACCAGTGAGGAGTGGGAAGAGGGGAGGAACAAGATAGTGGTAGGGGATTAAAAGGTACAAATTACTGTGTATAAAATAAAGAAGCTACAAGGATACATTGTATGGCACAGGGAATATAGCTAGTATTTTATTAAAACTTTAAATAGAGTAGAATCTATAAAAATATTGAACCATCACATTGGACACCTGAAACCAATATAACATTGTACATCAACTACACTTCAATTAAAAAATAAGATAAATAAAAGACATAGCTTAAAAAGACCAAAAGATTTAGACATGCCTAATTTTTCCAGGGCATAAGACAAAAATAAAACTGGATTCTTTAAACCATGATTTGTCTCCATGCACCTCAAGGAAATTGTATTTTTGGCAAATGATGACAGTAAAACAACCCTTTTACCCTCAGGCCTCACTCCAGGTGGGAAATCCCTCCCTGATCCTCCACAGGTAGACTTCTGTTTTTTCTAGAAACCTGATATCCTTTAGAATCACAGGCTTTTGGCATCACAGACTCAAGTAGGCAGCTTCTGCCAGGCTTCAGGCTGCTGCTTGTCCAACAGGGGAGAAATCCTTGTGATGCTCCCAAAGTCTGCAGTTCCTTTCATTTCTAAAACAAGATGACAGAAACCCTGGACCTCTTCTTTACTTTCTGCATTTGAAATAATGAGTCATTTTATCTTCCTGTTTAATATCTAGTTTTGCATGCTGTCTGGTTAGAACATTTCATATCTGCACAGTATCAGAGTGTGAGGTTTGAACAAATGAGCGAAAGGGCTGGAATGGGCACCAAATGAATCAGAGACAAGTCGATCGAAAGACCATCACGGAGCCCATCAAAACTGAAATCACTCTCTCTGGAAAACAGACTCCCTCAGAACGAGTGAGTGCTAACTGACCTACAGGAAAAACAGTCAAAATGTATGTAAGCTCAGCCCATTGTCTGCAGGAGCAAACAGCAGTTGCAAACACACACAGAGACAGACAAGGGGTGATTTTACAATGCCGTGCTGGGCTCAGTCTCTTGGCTGTGTCCGACTCTCTGCAACCCCAAGGACTGTAGCCTGACAGGCTCCTCTGTCCATGGGAATTCTCTAGGCCAGAATAGTGGGCTGGGTTGCCATTCCCTTCTCCAGGGGACCTTCCCAACCTAGGGGTCGAACCCAGGTCTCCTATGTTGCAGGCGGATTCTTTACTGTCTGAGCCACCAGCGAAGCCCGATTTTTACAATACACTGCCCAATAACAGATTTAAGCTGACATGAGTAGCCAGACTTCACACATGCCAAAGTAGGAGTGGGTACAAGACAGAAATGAGGGGTGCAATGCAGATGCAAGAGTCAGTAGAAAGGAAAGATTTTTATAAGTTAAGCTTATTAAAGTATACTTTACAAGCAGTTAAACCACCCTCTTGAGAGTACAGTTCTGTGAGTTTTGACAAACACATACAATCAGGAAACAGGATTTTCATCACCATAAAATATTCTCCTGTGCCCTTCGTAGGCAACCCCTCTGGGGAATCCCAGTCCCTCCCAAACACTAACTTGATTTGTGTCCCTACATATATATGGGGTCTCTGTTTTTGCCTTTTCCAGAATATCAGATAAATGGAAACATCCAGTGGGTAGCAGAAAAAGTGAGATTTTAATCTCAAGCAAAGAGGAGTGTTTTAGAGATCAAATGTCTATAAAGCATCTCAAGACAGAGAGGGCAGTTGGTAAAGGTGGCCTGTGCCATAAAATCTGCCATGGATAACGGAACTTCTGCAGGCATGTTATTTCCACACAAACTTCCTAAAATAAACACCACCATAATGGTTTCCCATTGTCTTTTAAGATAAAATCCAGATTTTAGAATGTAGCTTTTACCAGGCCTTCCTCAATAGTGACACTTGTTGCCTCCCCCAGCCCCTTCTTTCCCCATTCTCCTCTTTTCCATTCTCCACTTCGGAATCCCTGTGCCGTCCACTCTGCCTACACACTGGTTCTTCCGCTCACGGTCCACTCTCTCTCACCTCTGGACCTTGGTACGTGAGTTTCTATCAAGTGCCTTTTCCCCTGACCCCTACCTCTTTGGCTTCAGACTTTGGCTTCCTCTAGAAGCACTTCCTGACCCTCCCAGCTTGCTTTCAGCACCATTCTTGTGTGGGCTCCCACACTTGAACTTCCCCTGTCTTAGTGCTCATCAGGCTACATTGTATGATAGTGAAAGTGAAAGTCACTCAGTCGTGCCCGACTTTTTGCGACCCCATGGACTGTACAGTCCATGAAATTCTCTAGGACTGGGCAGAATACTGGACTGGGCAGCCTTTCCCTTCTCCGGGGGATCTTCCCGACCCAGGAATCAAACCGGGGTCTCCTGCATTGCATGCGGATTCTTTGCCAACTGAGTTATGAGGAAAGCCCACATTGTATGGTAAGTGCAGATTTGATGGTGTGTCTCCCCAGTAAGACGGTAAACTCCATGGAGCTTCAGGGGAACTGAAGCGCAGGCTGTCTTACTCGTTGCTCTATCTTCGGCACCTAGCATGGAGCCCGGCACAAAGTGGTTTCTCAATAGATTTACTTTTAAGTTGAGTCAAAGAGACAAATATAATGCAGACAAGATTCGGAAGAGGGAGTATTTCTTTTAGCTAGGGATGGTGAAGGGGCAGGGAGGTAGGAATTAAGAACTCCTTTAGGAAATGCATGGAGTTTGCACAAGGCTCTTGTCCAGTTATTGCCTGTGGTCTCACAGCCCCATTCTGCTCCGTAGAGGTAAGTTTGAGTGCCTGAAAATTATATTTCCTAGACTCTCTTGTGAGCAGAGCCCAGGAGGGAATCCAAAGGCAGGAGAGAGAGGAGTCCTGCTCTGGATCTGAGAGTGAGGTGGTGGCTGGGGTCACTGCAGGGATGGGGGTCCAGACTGTGGCAGCCCAGACGAAGGCAGCATCATTTCAGCGGTTCCAGACTGGTCCAGGCAGCACCCCTTTGGCAAGCCCAGAACTGACCAGCAGCACAGTAGCAGGTGTGGACTGAGGGGTTTAGACCAAGGGTACCTACTTGTGGCTTCTCCTTCAGCTTACCCTACCTTACCTTACACCTAGAGTAGTTTCCATTCTCCTGCCTGGATCCAGATCAATATTGTAGAAAAATCAGAATGAGGGTGAAGACAGAAAGGTATTCTGTTGGGAGAGATTGCCATGAGCAAAAGTCCAGAGTTGGAAGAGTTTGGAGGAACTTTTGGAAAACACAAAATAGTCCAGTTTGGCTGAGGTATAGTAGCTGGTAAAGAATCCACCTGTAATGCAGGAGACACCGGTTCGATTCCTGGGTTGGGAAGATCCACTAGAGAAGGGATGGGCTACCCACTCCAGTATTTTTGGTCTTCCCTGGTGGCTCAGCTGGTAAAGAATCTCCCTGCAATGAGGGAGACTTGGGTTCGATCCCTGGGTTGGGAAGATCTCCTGGAGAAGGAAATGGCTCCCCACTCCAGTATTCTGGCCTGAAGAATTCTATACAGGAACAGTATTCTGGCTTGGAACTGTACAGTCCATGGAGTCATAAAGAGTCAGACATGACTGAGCAACTTTCACTTCTTTTGGCTGAGGTTTAGTGATTAAATGGGAGAACAGCAAGGAGAAAAGCCACAGAGGCATACAAAGCCTATGGTGTGGAAGAAATCAGATACTGGTAGAAACATCTGCACTGGGTCTGGTGAACAAAGAGATTCACTGAGGCTTTGAGTCAAGTGCTGTGATTGGAGATGGGCATGAGACGACTGTTCTGCTTAGTGGTGGGTGGGATGGGCTGGAAAGAAGGGAAGGATGCAAAAACTGGCATCCTCTAAATACTATTAGTATTATTAAATAGTATTTAGAGGCTGTGAGGCTTTGTTGGATGAGGTGAATGAGAGAGGAAAAACCAGATGGCACCACAATTTCCCCCTATTTAATTCAGAGAAAAGTGGAGGTATTAGGTGAGTCAAGAAGACAGAATGAAAGTGACTGGGAAGCTGCGGAAGGCAGAAAATGACAACTGGCATCTGTAAAGCAGTTTGAGTTTTCACCTGTGATCACATTTGGTTTCGATTCCAGTTTCCTTGCTTTTCCATTATACTGCTTGTTGATCTTAGTCTACAGCTTGACAAAGAGATTGGGTTTACATGACATGACTTGATAGTCATTTGCACAAAAGAGAGAGTCCAAAACCTAATGCTGGATGAGATCACTAAAGATGAGAGTGGAGAAGCCAGCCCCACCAGGATGCCTGTGGGCAGGTGGGTAGGAGAATGAAGTGCTGGATGTGAGAAAGCGAGGTAGAGAAGTAGTTGGCGTGTAGATGGCAGGAGGACCAAGGCAGTTCTGTGCCACGCGAGTCAAGAAAGAAGAAGGCATGAAAAATGGGACCTGCCGAGACTGTCACCTCCTGCAAAGTGTTAAAAAGCATAAAGGTTGAAGAAAAATCCTTGGGCTTTGCACATATCAGTTTGAGTGATGTAGCAGGGACAGAATCTAGATTCTAATGGCTGTGTGCGTGCTAAGTCGATTCAGTCACGTCCCACTCTCTGCAACCCCGTGGACTGTAGCCCACCAGCTCCTCTGTCCGTGGGATTCTCCAGGCAAGAACACTGGAGTGGGTTGCCATGCCCTGTTCCAGTGGATCTTCCCAACCCAGGGATCAAAACTGCATCTCTTGTGGCTCCTGCATTTCAGGTGAATTCTTTACCACTGAGTCACTGGGAAAGCCCACTTCTAATGGTGAGAGTGGTTGAATAATGAATGAGGAAGTAAGACGGTGAGAATGCATGTTTACCATCCTCCTGACCCCTTCTACACCTACCACAAAACCATTCTCTCTCACAACTCAGCCCCTTGCCCACAGCCCCCCACACCACCTTCATCCAAGTCTAGGATGGGTCATCTGTAGGAATTATGCATACAAAGCCAACTCGCTGACTTTCAACTTTGGACTTCATGTAGATAGTATCAGCTTATTGTGAAGACCAAAGCTATTTATTGGCTTCCCTCGAAGCTTGTAGCTCGGTTAGTAAAGAATCCGCATGCAATGCAGGAGACTCAGGTCAGAAAGATCCCCTGGAGAAGGAAATGGCAACCCACTCCAGTATCCTTGTCTGGAGAATCCCATGGACAGGGGAGCCTAGCAGGCTACAGTCCATGGGGTCGGAAGAGTTGGACACAACTTAGCGACTAAATCACCACCACCAAAGCTATTTAGTAGCATCAAAGAATGGTGCTCAAAGCTGTAGATTAATGACCCTTAAAATTATGCTTAGGGGTTTTCCCTGAAGATAACTAATAGTTTATTAAATAAAGGCTGATTGCCTTCTACAACTTCATTAAAAACAAACAGAATTATGCAGCTCTCCCCTCTCCTCCTTTGTTTTTTGAATAAAGTGCAGCTTATCTCATGTACTTGACATCCACTCAAAGTCACAAAAATCTCATCAACACACACTTTTAAGTGCCGAAAGCTGCCTGTGTACAAGACCCGGCTGAACTCTGAAGAATACACTCTAAATACTTGCTGAGAGGAGGCCACAGAGGGAGTGAGCAGGCTTCCTGTGTTTTGAGATTAGAGGAAGCCAAGGTTAAAATCTGATTACTTTGCAAGGATTCCAAAACTTGACGTAAATCACCTTGCACAAGTCCGTTAACAAATCAGAGCGTCTCCAGTAACACTGAGCCAGAAGTATTCAGCCCTCATGATTCTGGTAAGTTCCGCTTTGGGGGTAAAGTATACTTGCCCAAGATAGACCTTTCATAAAATGTAGAACCCACTAAATCCAAACCTAACTAGTTCATGGTAAAATATCAGCCTCTAAGACTCATTCCCTATGGAAAAGCAAGCCTGCGAAATATCCCAACAATGGTGCAGTAGGTGGAAACAGATGTCATCATTTATTTTAAGATTAGTTTATTCAATAATTGAAAGGGAGAATGTTGCTTATTCTACATAACAGCTTAAGATTTGAGTAGTTTACTTGTTGTTTTTTTCATTTTTAATACAGGGCTATCAAATAGTTTTCTAGATTTTTTTAAGCAGTGCCTAAATATTGGACTCTGCATTGTCCTGCCATATTAAAAAGAAAATCAGGTTTTTTCCATACAACACTATGTTGCCATGGGATAAAATATTTTAAAGTAGCTTAAAAAGAAAACTCTCTGCCTTCATCTCAAATGGCCTAATTTTATTTTTTCTAACTGCCAATATGAAGCAATAAATACTCATGATTGTTATCTTTGAGGATGACATTTTAACATTGAGCAGTAAAATCTCAGTTAATTTCCACTTATGGTCTTGAAGTGATTTTTTTCCCCCAAGTGTAAAATTTCAAACAGAGATCTTGCTTCATGTCATGTTGCTTTCCTTCTTTATTTAGATATAGAGAGTGTGTGGGAAGGAGGACGAGGGAGGGATATAGAGAGCTGGGTGGGTTCAAACCACTTTTCTATCACCCTCCTTTATGACAAAAAAAAAAAAAAAAAAAGCTGAAAAATGAGTTCTTAGCCTTGCTGACTCAACTTCATCACCTCCCATTCACTTCCCAACCCACTGCCATCTGGCTCCCATCCCATGGCCCCATTCAGACTGTTCTGATGCAGATGTCACTAGCGGTTTCCTACTTGCTGAATCCAGTGACCCATTTTTAGGCCCCCTCCTACTTGACCTTTCTGCAGATTGGACAGGCTGTGGGAGCCGAGGTTCTGACCTCAGCGCCCACGGTGATCGGTTGGGGGAAGTGGGTCCTGGCAAGCCTGCACCGGTAGAGCCCAGTGAGTCGCCGGAGGCCGGTTCAGCTCATCGTCGATTGATTTTGGCTATGGTGGAGTGTAATCACGGTGTTGTTAAAGCTCTAAATTTGTTAAAGAAAAACTTGTGTGTTATGAGAATGCTTCCCATTTCTAAATATTGGCTCAAAAATTTAAAATGAGTGTGGAACCAGCAACCATATCAGTAGACCTCCCGGGAGAAGCCTCGGCTGGAGATGGTCCTCTGCGGCTCTTGGCATCTGCGCTTACCTCTCTCTCCTTGGTCATCTCTGCCTTGTTTCCGCTTTCCTTTCTGTGTCTGATTTTCACCTACTCTCTCATGTCAGGGCTCCGCAGTCTTCCTTCTTGGCCCTCTTCTATTTTCTCATCCTCTTGGGTGATACCACAGGCCTAGGGCTGGCTCTACCGGTTTGCAATTATTTATAGTACCGTTACAAAGGGTCCCCCTCTTGGGGTTTCATGCTACTCTCTTGAGAATCTTCTGCCGGTTTTGAATTTGTGTTTGGGAGTGAAGTCTGATGGGACAACGGGAGCTTGCGCTGAGGACTTGGCATCTCAGTTTAGGTGTCTTCCCTCCCCTCTGCTTCCCTAGGAAGGGTTCCTGGCCCCCGGCTCCCTACCGTTGCACCTTGGGTCCTGCCTGCTCTCCTTTTCCTCCCTTTCTCCCCAAACTGCTACTGCCCTCCGTCCTGGCAGGGATCTGAGCATAGGTGTAAGAGGGTTGGGGTCACAACCAGTGGCATCTCGGGGGTACAGCCTGGCTGGTGGCTTTGCCCACCTCAGGTTGTCAACCCTGCAGCTCCTTCAGTGGGTGATTGGCCAGAGCCAACCTCTCGCCATCGGTAATTCAAATACCCAGCATATCCTGACACAAAGGCCATGGTACCCTTGGGGTTGCCTCTCTGCCGTGGGTTGGTCTGTGGAAATGGGAGATGCCTGACTAGATTTCCCTGCTCCCTATTGAGATATGGCCTTTAAGCAGGGGGATGGGAGGGTCCACTGGTGGGAGGGAGAATATGGTAGCCATGATGCAGAACTTTCCAGTTCCAAGGTGGAATCCCCAGGACAGTTGAGGCACTGAACTTACCCTTCAACTATCTCCAGATCCTTTGGGCCCACACTGTGCTGGGGGAACCTTTTCTTCTTAACTTTCCTGAATCTGGCTAGTATTTATTTTTTTTCTGAGCAGCTTGAGGCACCCTCCAGGGTCCAGCCAGAAATATAAATTGCATAATTTCAGTGATTCCATATAAGCTAAACATTCTGATATCCACATTTAGAACTGGCATTGCACAATGTAAAGATGAATGGTAAAATTCATGCTGATGATTTTAAATTTTTATTTATTTAGCAGAACATTAAGTAGCAAATAAAAACCACCATGACATGCTAAGAGACTGGAAAAAAGAAAATGCTTTATGTTTTAGTAGAAGTTTATTTAATAACTTGAATGGCATCCTTTCTCTGCTTTGTGAACAAGGAGGCCCACCTTTCCATTTTCACCAGGCCCCACAAATCATAAATCTGGTCCTGTCCAGGCCTTCATTTGCTGATGGCTCCCACCCCTCCTCCTCTCAGACCCTCATTTCTGAGGGCACAATTGGTCAGTGCACCTGGAGGTTTTGCAGGCAACTCAAATTCAACATATTCTCATCTGATCTCATCCCCTTAAACTGCTTCTCCCCTTACATTTCCTTTTTCTGTTAGTGAAATATTCTCTTATAACAGAGGAGGTAATAAAATTTTTTTGATGTATTTATTTATTTATTTTGGCTGGGCTGGGTCTTCATTTCTTTGGGCACGGACTCTCGTTGTGCAAGCAGGGTCTACTCTTTGTTGGGGTATGCAGGCTTCCTGTTCTGGTGGCTTCTCTTCTAGCGGAGCATAGGGTCTGGGCAAAAGGGCTTGGTAGCTGTGGTGCATGGGCTTAGTTGCTCTGCAGCATGTGGAATTTTCCCAGACCAGGGATTGGCAGGTGGATTTGTATCCACTGCACCACCTGGAAAATCCTAAAATTATTAAATGAATGAATAAAATCTTAGAAGCACTTTCAATTCTCTCCTTTCTCTCAGTTTCCAATATTCCATTGGTTATCAAGTTCTGTCAGTTCAACCAGACATTCCATTCCCTCTCATGTCTCTGTGCCTACACATGGTATATCTGCCCACAATATCTGTTTAATTCTGGTTCAAAACCCAGATCACATGTCACCTTCTCCAAGAAGCCATTTCATTACCGTCCAGGAAGAATCAGTCATTCCTTTTTCTGTAATCTTATAGCCTGCTTTTACATTTATTATGCTATATTATGATTATTTGTGTATATATATCTGTCTCCCTTTCTGGAGTGGGAGCAAGCCAAAGACAGGATATATTTATTTACCTCTAAATTCCCAAGTAGTGCTAGTGATTAAGAATCTACCTGCCAATATAGGAGATGCAAGAGACTCAGGTTCTATCCCTGGGTTGGGAAGATCGCCTGGAGTAGAAAATGCCAACCGACTCCAGTATTCTTGCCTGGAAAATTCCATGGACAAAGGAGCCTGTGGGCTATATAGTCCATGGGATCAGGAAGAGTTGGACAGAATTGAGCACACACACACATACTTTTATGTCTGGTATGGTATATTGGACACTCTCAGTAAATGATTAGATAATGCAGGAAAAATATGACAGAATTTATGGGCACCAGAAAAAGCAGAATCTTATACAGAATAAAGCTATTCTCTAGGAATACCTGGGCTTCAGTGGACAGAAGATGGAGGCAGACCCCATATCTGCATAGCTAAAGGTTCATTTCAAACACAGACTTGTCAGGAAGAAGAAAAAGTGAAAAAGCAGGAAAAAAAATTACTTGCAAAAGCGTTCAGTTCAGTTCAGTTCAGTCACTCAGGCGTGTTCAAATCTTTGCGACCCCAAGGACTGCAGCATGCCAAGCTTCCCTGGCCATCACTGACTCCCCGAGCTTGCTCAGACTCATGTTGGTCAAGCTGGTGATGCCATCCAACCATCTCATCCTCTCTTGCCCCCCTTCTCCTTCTGCCTTCAATCTTTCCCAGCATCAGGGTCTTTTCTAGTGAGTCAGTTCCTCGCCTTAGGTGGCCAAAGTATTGGAGTTTCAGCTTCAGTATCAGTCCTTCCAATGGATATTCAGGACTGATTTCCTTTAGGATTGACTGATTTGATCTCCTTGCAGTCCAAGGGACTCTCAAGAGTCTTCTCCAACACCACAGTTCAAAAGCATCAATTGTTCAGTGTTCAGCTTTGTTTATGGTCCAACTCTCACATCCACACATGACTACTGGAAAAACCATAACTTTGACTAGACTGACCTTTGTTGGTAAAAGAATAGTTTCTGCTTTTTAATAACTTGTCTGAGTTTGTCATAGCTTTTCTTCCAAGGAGCAAGCGTCTTTTAATGTCATGGCTGTGGTCACCATCTCCAGTGATTTTGGAGCCCAAGAAAATAAAGTCTGTCACTGTTTCCATTGTTTCCCCATCTATTTGCTGTGAAGTGATGGGCATTATATAATGAAAATTAATGAGTAATGAAATAATTCCTGTATTAAAATTTTTGGAAAGCATATCATGTCAATATGACATTTAAAAAAATGTAATACAGAGGAAGTTGTACATAATTAATGTATATAATTTGATGGGTTTGGAGATAAGTATATATCTGTGATGGAAAAGAGAATGACAACCCACTCCAGTATTCTTGCCTGGGGAATCTCATGGACAGAGGAGCCTGGCGAGCTACCATCCAGAGGTTCACAAAGAGTTGGACACGACTGAAGTGACTGAGCATGAATGCATATATCCATAAAACCATCACCATGATCTGGGCATTAACTTGTCCCTTACCTTGAAAAGTATTTATTACTGTTGTTATTGCTATTGCTGTGTGATGAGAACACTAGATATAATATCTACCTTCTCAGCAAAATTTGAAGTATGCAGTATAATATTGTTAACCCTAGGTATTATGCTATACAGGAGGTCTCTAGGACTGATTCATCTTGTATAACTGAAACTTTATACCCTTTGGCTAATACCTCCCTGTTTCTCTGGCAAACTTCATTCTACTCTCTGTTTCTAAGAGTCTGACTATTTTATATTCATCTGATAATTGATACTGTGACACTTAAAGCTTCATGCTTATTCAAAGTCCACACAAGGAAAAAATATCAATGCCATGTACAAGTAAATTCATGTCTCCCCAGACATTTTAGTCATAGCGTACATTTGATCAAGACTTCTCTATAATCAGTATGTAGTCTTACAGAGTGTTTTACAAATCCAGATGTTAGGATTAAGGAATTAGGGGAAAGTGATGTTGCAAAAGCATTCCAGTGAAAACACTATGATAAAATGTTGTACTGACACCAAAGACCATTGCTAACATCTATTACATTTCATCAGTATTAACTAAGAACTCTGGGACAAGGTCTGTTGTTAACTCAAACTTTAAACTTTAGTAATAGCAGGGTGAGTGTTTTTTAAAGTTAAAAAGAAAATCATGTGATCAATACTAATCACCTGGGAGATGCAAATAAAAACTACAATGAGATATCACTTTACACCTATCAGAATGTTGGTATTCAGTCACTAAGTTGTGTATCTTTGTGATCCCATGGACTGCAGCACACCAGGCATTCCTGTCCTTCTCTACCTCCAGGAGTTTGCTCAAACTCATGTCCCTTGAGTCAATGATGCCATCCAACCATCTCATCCTCTGTCGCCCCATTCTTCTCTTGCCCTCAATCTTTCCCAGCATCAGGGTCTTTTCCAATGAGTTGGCTCTTCATATAAGTTCAGTTCAGTTCAATCACACAGGCATGTTCAACTCTCCGCAACCCCATGAACCGCAGCACAGCAGGCCTCCCCGTCCATCACCAACTTCCAGAGTTTACTCAAACTCATGTACACCGAGTCAGTGATGCTATCCAACCACCCCATCCTCTGTCATCCCCACGGCTCCTGCCTTCAACCCTTCCTAGCATCAGTGTCCCCCAAGATGAGTCAGTTCTTTGCATCAGATGGCCAAAATATTGGAACTTCAGCTTCAGCATCAGTCCTTCCAATGCATATTCAGGGTTTACTTCCTTAGGGATTGACTGATATGATCTCTTTGCCAAGGGACTCTCAAGAGTCTTTCCAGCATCGCAGTTTGGAAGAATCAATTCTTTGGTGCTAAGCCTTCTTTATGGTCCAACTCTCACATCCATACATAACTACTGGAAAAACCATAGCTTTGACTATATGAACCTTTGTTGACAAAGTGATGTCACTGCTTTTTAATGTGCTGTCTAGGTTGGTCATAGCTTTTCTTCCAAGGAGCAAGTGCCTTTTAATTTCATGGCTGCAGTCACCATTCACAGTGATTTTGGAGCCCAGGAAAATAAAATCTGTCACTGTTTCTACCATCTTCCTCATCTATCTGCCATGAAGTGATGGGACCAGATGCCATGATCTTAGTTTTTTGAATGTTGAGCTTTAAGCTTGCTTTTTCACTTTACTTTTTCACCCTCATCAAGAGGCTCTTTAGTTCCTCTTTGCTTTAGGCGATTTGAGTGATATTATCTACATATCTGAGGTCATTGATATTTCTCCCAGCAATCTTGATTCCAGCTTGTGATTTATCCAGCCTGGCATTTCTCATGATGTACTCTGCATACATCTGTACTCTGTCAGAATGGCTCTCCTCAAAAAAAAAAAACAAAACAGAACAGAAATAACAATTGTTGACAAGGGTGCAGAGAAAAGGGAACCCTTGTACACTGTTGGTGGGAACGTAAATTGGTAAAGCCACTATGGAAAACAGTATGGCGGTTTCTGAAAACACTAAAAATAAAAGCACCATTTGACACAGCAATTCCACTCTATCTGAATATTTTCAGATACATACATATATATATATATATATATATATATATGTATGTATGTATCTGAAAAAACAAAACACTAATTTGAAAAGATACATGCCTCTCAGTGTTCACAGCAGCATTATTTACAGTTGTCCAGATAGGAAGCAACTTCAGTATCCATCGACTGATCAATGGCTAAAGAATATGTGGTATACATATACATACAATGGAACACTACTCAACCATAAAAAGTAGGACATTTTGCCATTTGCAACAACATGCATGGACTTGGAGGGTGTTATGCTAAGGGAAATAAGTCAGAGAAAGACAAGTACTGTATGATATCACTTACGTGTGCATGTGTGCTCAGTTGCTCATTCATGTCTGACTCTGCGACCCCATGGACTGCAGCCCACCTGGCTCCTCTGTCCATGGAACTTTCCAAGCAAGAATACTGGAGTGGGTGGCCATTTTCCTCTCCAGTGTATCTTCCTGACCCAGGGATCAAACCCACATCTCCTGTGTCTCTTGAATTGGCAAGAGATTCTTTACCACTCTTTTACCAAGAGAATTGGTGATGGATTCTTTACCACTGAGCCACCTGGGAAGCCTGATGTCACTTGTATGTGGAACCCCCCCAAAAAAAACACAACAACACCAAACTAGAGAATAAAGGCAAAAAGAAATAGACTCACAGATATAGAGAACAAACTAATAGTTCCCAGTAGGAAGAAAGAAGTGGGGAAAGGCAATACAAGGGTAGGGGGTTAAGAAGTATAAACTATGGTGTATAAAAAAAGCAATAAAAATATTGTACAACACAGGGAATATAGCCAATATTTTATAAGTAACTATAAGTGGAATATAATCTTTAAAATTGTGAATCAATATATTGTACACCTTTAACTCATATAATATTGTACATCAACTCTACTTCAGTTAGCAAAACCCAGAATTATAAAATCTTAATTAAAGGCAGTACAAGTGTGATCCTCAACTGCCTTAAAAAATGCAACCAGTTATTCTGGGTAGGTTAGTACTTTCCTTTAATCTAACAAGTGAGATTCTCTACCTCTTCCTCTGCAGAGCAGCAAGCATTGATACGTTCTGAGCTGGAGGCCTGATAAAGTGGAGAACTCACTAGTAATTCCCAAGCTAAGTCTTCATAGCTTGATGCCACTGCTTCAGGATGTCCAGACCACATCATCTGAAGTGTCTGTTAAAAATGCCAATACTTAAGTCCCATCCTAGACTTGCTAAATTAGAATTTTTGGAGGAAGCACTGAGAACACTGCCTTTTTAACAAGCCCTCCCCACCATCTCAAGTGATCATTAGGCACTCCAGATTTTAGGAAAACCCAATTTCCAACATAAACACAAGAATTTTAAACTGTCAAATAAAATAAATTTTCTCTTCTCTTTAACAATATTGGGGAAATGAAAGTTCCAGCTGAGTTTCCCAAAAGAATTTAATTTCAGTTTACCCCCAAAAGTTTCAGGGTTTTTTTTTTTTTAACATTTTAATGAAAATCCTTCTAAACTGTGTTATATAATGCACCATCTTCTCAAATAGAATATATTATACACATTAGGCAGCATTATGGATGACTCAGGATCATTATTACAAATATCCATTATTACAAGAATAGCTTAAAAAGTTTTGAAGTCTATAAAACTGTCTGATCCTGCCCTAAACTCTATAGCCAGCTGTGTTTTTATGATACTACATTTAATTTTTTGTGCTTTGTTTAGGTATTTTTTTCAGTTTTCTCCCTTGCTGGTAGATAACTTTTATTAATGGTACCATTATTTTTTTTTACTTTGCACATCACTCTTTAATAAGCTCTGGGAAAGCATGAGGAATTCTAGATGAGTAAAGTTCTTGTGTGGGTGTAAAGATCCGCTGGAATGCTTTCAGGTGTCATAAAAAGCCCCAACTCACATCGACCTAAACAATGGGGCAATTCATTATCTCACATAACAAGAATCTTTGGTTTTGCATAGTCCAAATAAAATTGTA
The DNA here is from genome assembly GCF_963930625.1 of Muntiacus reevesi. NCBI lineage: Eukaryota > Metazoa > Chordata > Mammalia > Artiodactyla > Cervidae > Muntiacus > Muntiacus reevesi. The sequence continues at coordinate 43,950,214 of NC_089264.1, forward strand.
TATACAAGTTTACTCTGCTTTTGCTTCACTTATTATATCACACCATTTCCTAACAGGGTCTGGTATATATATATTGAGCTTTCTGTGGTAAAATGCATATGTTAAACATCATTTAACTACTTCTAAATGTACAATTCAGTGGTATTAGATACATGTACAGTGTTGTACTACCATCATCACTAACCATTCCCAGAGCTTTTCATCATCTCAAACTGAAACTACTCATGAAATGATAACCTCCCACTCCTTTCTCCCTAGACACTGGTAAGCACCATTCTGCTTTCTGTATCTGTGAATCTGACTATTCTAGGTACTTCGTATATGTGGAATCATATAATATTTGTCCTTTTATGTCTGGCTTATATCACTTAGCATAATGTTTTCAAAATTCATTCACAATATCAGTTTAGTTCAGTTTAGTCGCTCAGTCATGTCCAACTCTTTGCAACCCCATGAACCTCAGTACACCAGGCCTCCCTGTCCATCACCAACTCAAGGAGTCCACCCAAACCCATGTCCATCAAGTCAGTGATGCCATCCAATCATCTCATCCTCTGTCGTCCCCCTCTCCTCCTGCCCTCAATCTTTCCCAGTATCAGGGTCTTTTCAAATGAGTCATTTCCTCATAATAGGTGACCAAAGTATTGGAGTTTCAGCTTCAGTATCAGTCCTTCCAATGAACACCCAGGACTGATCTCCTCTAGGATGGACTGGTTGGATCTCCTTGCAGTCCAAGGGACTCTCAAGAGTCTTCTCTAACACCACAGTTCAAAAGCATCAATTTTTATGTGCTCAGCTTTCTTTATAGTCCAACTCTCACATCCATACATGACCACTGGAAAAACCATAGCCTTGAGTAGATGGACCTTTGTTGGCAAAGTAATTCACAATATAGCAGTATCAAATTTCCTTTTTAAAGCTAAATAATATTTCATCATGTATCAGTTCAGTTCAGTTGCTCAGTCGTGTCTGACTCTTTGCGACCCCATGAATCGCAGCACACCAGGCCTCCCTGTCCATAACAAACTCCTGGAGTTTGTGCAAACTCATGCCCATTGAGTCGGTGATGCCATCCAGCCATCTCATCCTCTGTCATCCCCTTCTCCTCCTGCCCCCAATCCCTCCCAGCATCAAAGTCTTTTCCAACGAGTCAACTCTTCACATGAGGTGGCCAAAGTATTGGAGCTTCAGCTTCAGCATCAGTCCTTCCAATGAACACCCAGGACTGATCTCCTTTAGGATGGACTGGTTGGATCTCCTTGCAGTCCAAGGGACTCTCAAGAGTCTTCTCCAACACCGCAGTTCAAAAGCATCAATTTTTCAGCACTCAGTTTTCTTTATAGTCCAACTCTCACATCCATACATGACCACTGGAAAAACCATAGCCTTGACCAGACGGACCTTTGTTGGCAAAGTAATGTCTCTGCTTTTTAATATACTATTTAGGTTGGTCATAACTTTCCTTCCAAAGAGTAAGCATCTTTTAATTTGGTGGCTGCAGTCACCATCTGCAGTGATTTTGGAGCCCAAGAAAATAAAGTCTGACACTGTTTCGACTGTCTCCCCATCTATTTCCCATGAGGTGATGGGACCAGATGCCATGATCTTAGTTTTCTGAATGTTAACCTTTAAGCCAACTTTTTCACTCTCCTCTTTCACTTTCATTAAGAGGCTTTTTAGTTCCTCTTCACTTTCTGCCATAAGGGTGGTGTCATCTGCATACCTGAAGTTATTGATATTTCTCCCAGCAATCTTGATTCCAGCTTGTGCTTCTTCCAGCCCAGCGTTTCTCGTGATGTACTCTACATATAAGTTAAATAAGCAGGATGACAATATACAGCCTTGACATACTCCTTTTCCTATTTGGAACCAGTCTGTTGTTCCATGTCCAGTTCTAACTGTTGCTTCCTGACCTGCATACAGGTTTCTCAAGAGGCAGGTCAGGTGGTCTGGTGTTCCCATCTCTTTCAGAATTTTCCACAGTTTATTGTGATCCACACAGTCGAAGGTTTTGGCATAGTCAATAAAGCAGAAATAGATGTTTTTTCTGGAACTCTCTTGCTTTTTCGATGATCCAGCAGATATTGGCAATTTGATCTCTGGTTCCTCTGCCTTTTCTGAAACCAGCTTGAACATCTGGAAGTTCTCAGTTCACGTATTGCCGGAGCCTGGCTTGGAGAATTTTGAGCATTACTTTACTAGCGTGTGAGATGAGTGCAATTGTGCGGTAGTTTGAGCATTCTTTGTGACTGCCTTTCTTAAGGATTGGAATGAAAACTGACCTTTTCCAGTCCTGTGGCCACTGCTGAGTTTTCCAAATTTGCTGGCATATTGAGTGCAGCACTTTCACAACATCATCTTTCAGGATTTGAAATAGCTCAATTGGAATTCCATCACCACCATATTTTATTTATTCCTTCATCTGTTGATGGACACTTGGATTGCTTCTACCTTTTGGCTATTGTGTATATCCCATTTTCTTTTTAAATTTCATTCTAAGATAAATTATACCTGGTTAGATCCATTGACAGTATATAAGTAATTTTTTTCACCTTAGTTACCATAATATTTTAAAACTTTGTTAATTAATAGAAGAAAAATGTCTTAGTGTTGTTTTAATTGATATTTCTCCATTTGTTAGTCAAGTAGGGCATTTTCAGTTGTTTATATTTCCACTTTTGTGAAATATCTCTTCATCTTTTTCACCCATATATTTATATATATATATTAGATTCTTAAGATTTTTCTAACTGTAAGAGTTTTTAAATTTAAAAATATTTCCCCAATGTCAAATTTATTGTATATATTTTCTAAGTTTATTTCAGCCTTTTCATTTTGATTAGGCTTGTTTTTGATACTGAAAATATTTTTTATTTTATTGTAGTCAAATTAATCATTTAGTACATTTGTAAATTATATAGTTTATCTTAAGCTTAGAGAAGTCTTCCCCATCAAGAGCATATTTCTTCACTGATTTTTTCATTCAACATTTTATCCATCTGGACTTGAATATATGATGTAAGATGATCTAAGCAATTTTTATGGACACTTTTTATGGCCACTCTTATCTTCCTGTTACATTGACTGCTAATCACTCTTTCTGAAACTATGCCTACAATTTGCTGTTCACTGTTTTCCTGGTTCTTCCACATTTTTGCTATTGGTTTTCAGGCTCTGTTACTAAGACTGATTTCAATCATTTGTTCTTCTCATGCTATACACGCTGTCTGAGTAATTAGCCCCTTGGGCCCATATGTCAATGATACCCTCTCCCCATTTTTTTTTTTTTAAATCTTTGGCAGAAACTCTTGCCCAGATCTATAAGTTCAGTCATTAGATCATTTAATATTCACCAAATATTACTTGAACATTTACTCTACCGGGCACTTTTTTAGGCTCAGGAGATAAAATGCCTACTCTCATGGAACTTACAAGGGAGAGACTGACAATATTCTAAGTACATACAATATACAGTATTTAAGGGCTATAGAGAACTGATACAGGCAAGGAAGTTCAAAAGTGACCGTGGGTGGATGTGAGGGTTGCAATTTTAAACTGAGTGGTCCCGGAAGGCCCGACTGAGAAGGGGACATATATACAAGCAGCTGAAGGAGACAGATGAGGGAACAACCATTGAGTACATTTGTTAGAAGAACATTCCAGGCAGAAGGAAAAGCAAATGCAAAAGCCTGAAGCAGGCTGTACTTCGTTTGTTCCAGAAGGAGTGAGGGAACTGAAAGGCTTATGCAGATTGAATCAGGGGGAAGGCAAAAGGAGATGAGGGCAGAGGTGCAATTGGGGCCAAATCACGCTGGGATCTGTCAGTCATTTATTGTCTTTGCTCCAAGCAAAATTGTCTGTTTGAGAGTTTTAAGGAGAGAAATAACATGATCTCTGGCAGATGTGTCAAGAACAGACTTTAGGAGAGCATCGGCAAAGCAAGGAAGCCAGTTAAGAATTGGTTGCAATAATCCAGGCAAGAGGTGATGATTGCTTGGACCAGAGTGGTAACTGTAGAGGCGATGAGAAATTGGCAGGGTCAACAGGATTTACTGAGTGCTTAGATGTGGGAGTGTGAGGAAGCATCTCAGTTACTGACTGAGCTAGGGACTAGAGAGAAGGAGGATTGTGGAGAATGTCAGGAGCATGGGTTTTGAACATATGGACTGGAGATGTTAATTGGAGATCCAAGTGGAGATGTCAGTACGAGTCTGGAGTTCACAAGACAGCTCTGAGCTGGAGAAATTTGGGATTCATTAAAATATGATGGCATTTAAAGCTATAAGACTAGATGAAATTATTAAAGAATGAATATAGCTAGAGTAGTGATCTACGCACTGAGCTCCAGGCACTCTGTATAAAATCACAATTTTCATAGAACAGAGGAATAAAAACTGAGAGGAAACAGCAAGCTGTTATATAGGTTTAAGGTTCTATATGGTTATTGAAATTTCACAGCACAGTTCGCTTTGACCTTCCTGGCAGCCAAGGAATAACACTGCTCATCAAATTCTCAGAAGTCTTATTGCCGTCATTACTTCTTTTACTTTGCAATGATAAGCCACTAGCTTTTCTAAAGATCTTCTCCCACCCATTTCTGCTCCAGTGGGTGTACATGACTGTAGTTTTCATTGCTTATTAGGCAGAAATAAACTTTTAGGTTTAGATCTTTCCATTTAAAATGTGGTATTCTAAGAACTTCCCAAGTTGCTCAATGTTAAAATATGCATGTGTGTGTGCGCATCATGGATCTGAGGCATCATGATGTCAAGATCTATTATTCAGTTATTTGCATTCTAATGTTGAGTGAAATGGTTCTCCAAAAAGTGCATATTTACTCTTCTGTAAGGAAGTTTTTACTTAGCTGCTAGTACTTCCTTTTGGAATATCTTCTCCTTCCTTTTCATCTTGTTACCCTTAGATAACAAGGGTATCTTGTTATCTAGGTAATTAGATAGGAAGTTTCTTTGTAGCAGGCAGTCTATCTTTTTAACCTCTGATACTCAGCTAGGAGCACAGTGGCTGGCATTAGTAATCAGTTAATACAAATATGGTGATAAAATTAAGGCCCTTTGCAAATGAAAGAGTTTAATGACTGCACAGAAAAATTAAAGTTCTCTTGTTGTTGGGTGGGCTTCTAAATCATTCTCCAAGTTTTACGATAACCTAACACACTTATTCTATGGGGTCGCACAGAGTCGGACACGACTGACGCGACTTAGCAGCAGCAGCAGCAGCAACACACTTATAGCTGCAACTATTGGTTGGCTCTGAAGGAGAGTGACATGTTCATTGTTTTTAAAGCCAGCTCATGTCTGGTACTATGCTAATTGTTGTTTGTTGTTTAATTGTGTCAGAATCTTTGCGGCCTCAGGACTGCAGCCTGCCAGTTTTCTCTGTCCATGGGATTCTCCAGGCAAGAACACTGGAGTGGGTTGCCATTTCCTTCTCCAGGAGATCTTCCCAACCCAGGGATCGAACCTGTGTCTCCTGCATTGGCAGGAGGATTCTTTGCCACTGAGCCATCAAGGAAACCTGTACTATGTTAACAGTACAGATGTGTGTGTGTGTGTGTGTTTATAAGGGATTGTATTTAAGTCGGTATTGTTTGCCAAACTGTATTTTCTGTTACCCTACAATATTTGATAGCCTACTATATTCGAGGTACTGGACTTATTTAAACTTCAAGATAGTATTGAAACCTAGGTTTATTATTTTCATAGTTACTGCATTGGGTTGAACTGTGTCCTCCTCCTAGTCCATATGGTGAAGTCCTACTGCCCAGTACCTCAGAATGTGACATTATTTTGGAGATAAGTCTTTACAGAGGTCATCAGGTTAAAGTTACTGCTGCTGCTGCTGCTAAGTCACTTCAGTCGTGTCTGACCCTGTGCGACCCCATAGACCCCATACAGCCCACCAGGCTCCCCTGTCCCTGGGATTCTCCAGGCAAGAACACTGGAGTGGGTTGCCATTGCCTTCTCCGATGCATGAAAGTGAAAAGTGAAAGTGAAGTCACTCAGTCGTGTCTGACTCTTCAGGACCCCATGGACTGCAGCCCACCAGGCTCCTCCATCCATGGGATTTTCCAGGCAAGAGTACTGGAGTGGGTTGCCATTTCCTTCTCCAATGCATGAAAGTGAAAAGTGAAAGTGAAGTCGCTCAGTCGTGTCCGACTCTTCACGACCCCATGGACTGCAGCCCACCAGGCTCCTCGGTCCACGGGATTTTCCAGGCAAGAGCACTGGAGCGGGTTGCCATTGCCTTCTCCGAAGTGAGGTTACTGGATGGAATCTAATCCAGTATAACTGGCGTCCTTATAAAAGGGGGATATTTGGAGACAGACATGTATAGACAGAACACAACATGAGGAGACATACGGATAAAATGTCCACCCACAAGTCAGGGAGAGAGGACTGGCCAGATCTTTCTCCCACAGTCCTCAAAATGAATCAGCCCTACCGACACCTTGGTTTTGGACTTCTAGAACTCTGAGAATTCTTTCCCAGAACTCATATTTCTGTTTTTGAAGCCAGTGTGTGGTACTTTGTTATGGTAGTCCAAGTGAACAAATACAGAAATGTATTTATTTTCTCAATGACAAAGAGAGTGGACTGATTCCAGGATTGATTAGTTTCAAAGACTTTTTCTTTTGTTGTGAAATATACTCCTCGGCATTTCAGACTTCGGGTGAGTGGTGCAAGAATATAAACCTAATCTGCAAGCTCACTTTGGACCATTTGGCTATTAATTCAACAAAGTCTTTGCAGTTATTTAGTACTTGTTTCATACAGCTTCTAAGGGCAGTACAGTCTATAAGTGAGTTCCTTGCTGCAATAAGTAATTTTTCTTTGATTTGTATCTGTTTAGTGCACACACACAAGAAAGACAGGGTGGATATATTTTGGTAAACTGTGTGTGGATAATCTCACGGCTTTACAGTCAACCTATGTGCTAATGAGCACTAAAGGCAGATCTCTGAACTCCAGGCCTGTATATCCAACAGTTCTTTGGTGTTTCTATTGGGATACCTAGTAGCATCTCAAATTGAACCGATCCAAAACTGAGCTCCTTATCTTTTCCAACACACACCACCCGATCTTCAAACAGTCTTCACCATCTTGGTTGATGACCACTCTACTCTTCTCGTGGCTTAAGGCAGAAATGTCAGTATCATCTTTGACTTTGTTGTCACGCATTATTTTCAGTTGGTTCAATAATGCCAGCTGATTCTACTTTCAAAATGCACCCAAGAATTTCACCATTTTTACCACCACATCTGCTTCTGTTCTGGCCCAAACTGCCATCACCTCTTGTCTGGATTGTGGCAGGAGATTCCAAACTATTGTCCCTGCTCTTGCCACAAAGCAACTGGAGTGATCCTATAAAAATGTATGTTGGATCTCATCATGCTATTCAAAACCTTCTACTCATTTCTTAACTCATTCATAGGGAAAAGCTAAAATTCTAACTATGACCTGAGAGACCCTGCATTTTCTGGCTCCTATTACTTCTCTTACATCTTCTACTATTCTCTTCCTATGTCTACTCTATGACATTTGTGTGTGCATGTGTGCATGCTCAGTCATGTCCAATTCTTTGCAATTCTATGGACTGTAACTGGCCAGACCCATCTGTCCATGGGATTTCCCAGGCAAGAATACTGGAGTGGGCTGCCACTTCCTTCTCCTGAGGATCTTCTCAACACAGGGATTGCAGCTGCCTCTCCTGTGTTTCCTGCATTGGCAGGTGGATCCTTTGCCATTGAGCCACCTGGGAAGCCCACTCTACCACAGTTATGTCCTTGTTATTCCTGGAACAAGCCACACGTATTGTTTTCCCTCAAATCTTCCTGCTTCAGGATCCTCTCTCCCCAGATATCTGTGTGATTATTTCACTTTGTTTGAGACTTCACTCAAAAATCTTTCACTTCCCCCCATCTTTATTACTTATTAGCATCTAACACTGGACCTGTACTTATTTATCTCATATATTGTCAGCTTCCCCAGCTAGAACATAATTCCCATGAGGTGTGTTTTTCTTTTCCTCTTATATTTCAAGGACTCAATAAATTTTGGACAAACAGCACTAATTTTTCCTGTTTAGAGAGAGAACACTGAACTCTCATCTTCTTCCTTCTGGATTTGCAATAATACTATGAGAAAGTGCTCCTCCATAATCTGAACCTCCACGTCTCAGGCTGTTTTCTTTCTTTCCCATGTCAGGCGGTTTGTTCCCAAACTCTGTTTTTATCATTCCACTTAGCTTATTGCAAACACATTCTGGAACACCTTTGTGTAAACATTAAAACATTCAGACAAACGCCTAATTTTCCAGTTCCTGGCAGTTGTACTATGTGAAGTATGAGATCATTCGTAAACTCACTTGATATTAATTTTTTGGGGGAAGAACTTTAAAAACAAATTGTTTTCTTGGAAGTTTTAGCCACACCAGATATTGTAGAACCAGCATTTAATAATGGCAGATATTATTAAACAGTTAACCAAGCATGAATAAATGAATTAAATATTTATTTTTTATTGCTGCTATGTGACTGTGAGCTCCTTCAGTCCTGGACCTAAGGATTATTTTATTCATCTTTGATTCTAGCACCTAATTTATCATCAGTGTTTGATGCATGAATCATGAAGGGTTTCTGCTAGTTCATATTGCCTTTTAAGCCTTGGTCCTCCTATGTCTCTGCCATTACTATTATGTCTAATCCAGGTTATGTGCCTCCTTGAGTTTGCTTGGCGAAAGTCTTCTGTTTGATGCTATGTTTACCATCCAGTAACTTGACTCCACTGTAGAGCACTCTTCTAGGTTGCAAAAGGGATGTTTCAGTCTTCCTTGGAAGGAGGCTTGTTGAAATCTGTGGCTGCCTTGGTGATAGTGGCCAAGATACTCTGATGCTCTGCTTGCTCAGGTTCCTCATGTTGCTTTTGGACATAGTAACATTTTACTTAATACCTTGAAAACCCAGGCTTTCCCCCCAGAACTTCTCTGTTGCTACAGCGGTGGTAGGCACTGCTGGAAGCTGCAGGCTGCGGGTGGACAGCTGGGGAGTGCTATTGGCTCTCATTCACTCGCCGGCTGAGCTCATGCATGGATAATGCCACTGCTCTTCAGAGTCTCACTTCCCTGGAGCTGCCTGGGGAGACGGGGGCATGATTTAGAAGCAGGGGTAGTCCACAGCTCCTGCAGTAACCTGTGCGCAAAGGGAGCGCCATTGTTTTCTCTTCCTCTGTTCCAAAACACCGTGGTCTCCCAGGTCTGCCATGGAGAAATCACACCAGACTGAGCAGCCAGAACTCTCTGAGGCCATCTCAGTTCATCACCTTGGTTATCTTTCTTCTTCTTTTTTTTTTAACCTCCTTGCCTGCCTCATTTCCCCTTTCCCCTCACTCTTGCTTTCCTGGGGTTGCACTCCCTAAGGAATTGTTATATAATCCCTTACCTCGGGTTCTGTTTTCTAGACAACCAGGATTCAAATATCACCATTGAACATCTCCTCAGGCACAGGCCTTGTAAAGATTTTTATGTGTTTACTTTTGTGGTATGTGCTCTCATACATGTTTATTGTGTTCTTTCCTTCCATGCTCCTCTTTTGCACAATTCAAGTGAAAACAAGCTCTTATCCTTAACACCCTTAACGGCTTAGATCAGGGGTCCCTAACCCCAGGCTATGGACTGGTAGTGGTCCGTGGCCTGTTAGGAACCAGGCTGCACAACAGGAGGTAAGCAACAGCAAGTGAGCAAGCTTCATCTGTATTTACAGCTGCACCCCATCACTCTTATTACTGCCTGGACTCCTCCTTTTAGATCAACAGTGGCATTGGATTCTTGGAGGAGCACAATAAATGTAATGTGCTTGAGTCATCCCCAACCATCCGCCCACCCTGGTTTGAGGAAAAACTGTCTTCCTCAGAACAGGTCCCTGGTGCCAGAAAAGTTGGGGACCACTGGCCTAGATAATAACAGCTAATTATGCACCAGGCATCTTTACAATCATTTTTATCTCACAACTGCTCTGTCTAGGTACTAGCATTAAGAATGGATAATGCCACTGCTGTTCAGAGTCTCACTTCCCTAGAGCTGCCTGGGGAGATGGGGGCATGATTCAGAAGTACTTGGTCAAAGCTGCACAGTTAGTAAATGGCAATGTGAACTCCAGAATTCATATTCTTAAAGACACCATAGCTCAAATAAGCCTCCACCGAGGACCTGGCTTTCCTGGAACCAAGATACAGGAGCTTCTCTCTTTACAAAGAGTTTAGATTCCAAATGGCTATACTTACAGTCATGGCTTTAATTCATTCAAACTTAACACGAAGGGGTTTACATTTCCAGTCTCCAGATGAATTTTCCACAAAAGGAAAGGGAGATGGGCAGCCCTTTAAAACTTTAAAAGATGTCTACTTTTCTCATCCTTGCTCATGTATGTCCTAGGGCATCTCTTTCTTTCTATTTTTCTAGCCACTCCATGTGGCAAGTGGATCGTAGTTCCCCAACCAGGGATTGAACCCATGCGCCCTGCAGCAAGAGCAAGGAGGTAACCACTGGACCACCAGGGAAGTACTATGGTGTCTCTTTCTAAAGGAGACATGTTTTGCATGCTTTGAAATTGAGGGTAGGTAATTTCCTCCTAGATAATCTCTTCAAGTGTGAAGAGGAACTGTTTAGCAGCTTTGTGCCCACAGATATTTTGAACATTTGATTAATGCTTTGAGCCTATGGAACCACATTTTGCCCCCAAAACACAAATTTTACCATCTTAAACTTTAGTTCTAGAACCAATACTTGGTCTTAACTAACTTCAGATTAGGTTAGTAAGCATCTGACTTAGAAGCTTATCTCTTGGATTGTACTACAAGGTTTTTCCATTCCATCAATCACTTTCCCAGTCCCCTGCTGTCAAGAGCATAGGCATATCATGTTTTACCTGTTGCATGATTTGCTTTTCACCTTCAGAATTGTCAGTGCTATCCAAGGAGTCATCTGTGTGCAGATGAAACAATTCTCATTCTCATCAATTTCAATTGTGAAATCTCCTCTTTTATCTCCATCACAATTCTATTCCTCTTTTTCACAGGATCTATCAGCACTCCTACTGCTTTTGTATCTATCAGATACTATGTGATCATTATTATTCATGCACCTCAAATTAAGCAGCAACAGAGCAAACATCTTTAATAAAAAATGACTCCAGAGCCCGCTGACTCCCATGGCTTTGGTGGGGAAAGCTGACTTGCTTTTGCTCTGATTCAGTTCAGTTCAGTCGCTCAGTCGTGTCCGACTCTGTGAACCGGTGGACTGCAGCACGCCAGCCCTCCTGTCCATCACCAACTCCCGGAGTTTACTCAAACTCATGTCAGTGATGCCATTCAATCATCTCATCCTCTGTCGTCCGTTTGCTCTGATAGGTGGCTTTAAAAAATATGTTAATAAAGTAACAGTTCCTAGTTTTTGATTTTCTACCCTGGATGCTTGACACCTTTTAGGAGGCTTCCTTCCTCCACTCAAGGAGAAAGATGTAATAAGGTTTACCACTTTCATTGAACTAGTTGACTAATTCTCCATGCCTTATTGGACTTACTGACTTTAGAAAGAAAGGATCTTGCTAACGAGTTACCTCCCATTTTTATAGTGCTTTAATTTATTGATCAACTTGAAGACCATGTTTATATGCGGAGGCTTCGCTGATCAGATCCCGGGACCATCACATAAGCAATATTACTTTGGACATGTTTCCAAAGTTCTCAGGACATCGATACCCTTGCAAGCTAGTGTGGGGAGTCGGCGGGAAAACATAAAAAGAGTTGTTATGCAAAAGGGCTTCCACTAACGGAAACTCTTTGAATTTCTCTGAGGGGCTTAACCAGGATGAGCAAATGAAGCGAGCTGTCGGATGATGTTCAGTCAGTCCCCGATATTCCAGGGACAGGGAATGGGAAGCTGAGAAATCCAGATCACAGGCGGACGGGAGAAATTCCGTGCGTGGAATGAGTCGCAAGACTACGCCCCGCTGGGTGAACCACAGGCTGGAGCGCCCCACTTCTGCACCTCCATCCCTGTTCTCGCTCCACGCCCACCCACAGCCCGCCAGCATCGGAACGTCATCGCCGGGTAGCCGGGTCGCGCGGCCCACGGAGTGGGAGCCGGAAGCCGGGCGGTCAGGCGCGCCGCGTCCCGGAACCGCGGGAGCCTGAGAGCTCGAGCACCTGGGGAGAGCCGGCAGGAGACAGCGGGCATGCGCGAGGCCGCCGGGCGGCGCAGGCGCTCTGGAAGCCTCGCGCGAGGCACTAGATCTGCTTCTCCGGGTTGGAGCTCTTGGGGCGTCGTGGGTTGTCCTGGCTGCGGGGGAAAAGGGGGGAGGAAGAGGAGATGCGATTGGAGCCGGACTCTTGAGAAGGGCGGATTTGCTTCTTTGATGGGGAAGGGCCGAGTGGACGGATCCTAGTGTGCGTCTGTGCTGGACGTGCACTGCAGAGTCAGGAATTTGTCGGAAGATGAAACTATTCTGCAAAGGTGCGATGCGATTTTCCTAAGTCAGGAACACGCTCAGATTCACGCCCAGATCCTGGGGATGGTGCTCCTTCGGGGTGACTCTGTACCTGTGTGCCGGCACCGCGCGAAAACTGACCTGTTATTTCAGTCTTTTGTCAGCAACGACTGCGGGGCGGGCTTTATCACATTACTCCCCAGTTTCCCTTCTGGAAACCTAGGACACATAAAGTTGTCTATAGGTGGCACAGCTGAAAAGTCATGGAGTTGCTCTTTCCACCAGATTTGCTCCAAAGCTCACCTGCTGCCTATTAGACGGTTGGAAGTCATGAATGGGTGATAATTAGACAAAAACATTCTGTAAGTAAGTGGTAAATCGTGAGGTTTGGACGTTAAAAGGTATAAATCAGACTGTAGGAATAGGTAGGTGTCAGGGTAAAGGTGTCACAGTGGATTTTGAATAGAATTTGGCTGGAAGTAAGGAAAGGGAAAGCGTAAACTTGGAGATGGAACCGGAAACTTGGGAAGAAAAGGAAACAATTGCCTCAACTGAAACCTCGTGTTTACATTTGGCTTGCAAATGATAGCGTCTGTAATTCTAGAGATTCTTCCAAAGCAGTGGACTATCTCTTTTCTGTACCTAGATTTATGCTAGATACATAATGATAACTATTCCTCTCTTCTGCCAGAAGATGCATTCCAGCCACCCATTTAACAGTCGGAAACTTTGGTACCCATCACAAAAATAATAGGAGATGGAGGGTTTCTTGCTAGCTTGCAGGTTTTCTAGCTCCAAAACTCCTTTTTGGCTCCGGTAAGAGGAGTAAGTAAACAATCATAACTCCCAATCTAGTACATCTCAGTGCCAACATCTATTTTTAAAGACAGGAAAAAACCCATATCATCTTTGTTTAAAGAAGCTTGGACTCAGTGATTTGTTAATTTGTTCATCGTTTCATACTGCTATTATTTCATACTGTTATTGCTGTAACAGCTTGCTCTGCCCAATTTAACAACTGATTAGTACCTTGTCTTAAGCTCTCATTGTTTAATGGGTATAAATTTTATCTCCTAAGCAAGACTGTAAGATTCCCCAGGCAGGAATGGTGTTTTCTATCTTCTATCTGAATACTGACTTTGACTTTTTCTGCCTTGCATTCCCACTACTGAGCACACGCTAGGCACTCAGTTAATAATGAATGAAACGTTGCCTTCTGGAGAGCAGGAAACAAGCCTGTTATGTCTTTATATTTTGCTGGCCCTCTAGCAGAATCTCCTTTTGGAGGACATTCAGCAAGTATGTGACTTGACTGCTGTGCCTTTCAGCAGGGGAAATATAATCTCCCTGTTGCCCTATAAAGAATTGGCACCTAAACACCATGTTCCCAAGAAGTCTGTCAAGAAATCATTGTTGATAAATTGATTAGCCTCAAAGAAATTCTTAATTCCTTTCTGAAGTGTGCATCTGTCCTTCCACAGTGAAATTCATGGTCTGGCTGCCCAAGAAATTCTTTGGGGAACTGTGTAATTTGAGTATCTTCTTGATTGAGAAAATAAATAAACCAATAAAAACCGCAACCCAACAACGGAAACCCAATACCAAACCAGACCTTTGTGCTTAAGAACCTCATCTGCAAATCAATTTCGTGCCGCTGGGGTGGGGGGAGAGAGTGGGGCGGGGAGCGGGGGCGGGGGGGGGGGGGGAGAGTTGGGGGAGCTGGGAGGGAGACAGTGGGGGGTCGGCGGGGGGAGAGAGAGGATGCTTGTGTGTGTATGTCTCGTGCTCCACTTGAGGTAGGAGAAGCCAAGAAAAACCTGAAACACCGTTTTTCTGTTAGCCTATTCAACTGACAGCGAAGACTCCATAGGGTGGGGTGCAGTTAGGGAGGCGATGAGTTCAGGTAATGTTTGAGCACAGGAGAGTCAGAGGCTTGGCCAAATCCTTTTCAATATTTACATTCATTGGCGCTAAATCTGGCCCCTTCTCCCTTATTAGCTGTGGAAATTGGGAACATTTCTGAGCCTTAGTTTCCTCTTTTGTAAAATGGGCATGAAAACGATACCACCATTTAAATTTTGTACTCACAATGTGTAAATTTGTAAAGCGCTCAGGATATTCCCTGGCACACTAGTACTTAGCAAGAGCTTTAAGTAAGTAAAAGGCGATGACCTCGACTTCCACACTGCTAGCCTCCTGTAAGCCCCACCTGTACCAAAATACTGGAGACGCCGCAGTTTCGGGTTACAAGGTTTTCTGACCCATGCAATTATTTGTCTGCCGTCTGCTCGGCTAAAACTCGCTCAAACGATTTGGGATGCTGGCACTCTCCTCCTCGCCTCCTAGGTTCCCGATCCCAGTCCCCTGCCGCCTCAATCGCGGTGGGGGCGTGAATGGGGGAGGAGGACAAGCTGGTCTTCCTCCCCACCCCCAATCTTCGCGGCTCTGCGAAAGCCTTGGAAACCACTCGGCGGCTCTGTTCCTCCCTGGAACGCCCCCGGGGCGGGGCTCAGGGACCGCGCAGGCCCAGTGCAGCCGCCCCGCGCCTGCGCAGAGGAGCAGCTGAAGGAGGCGGGGGATTGGTATCCGAGCGAATGTGTGAGGGGAGGAGGCGTCCGGGCCGAGCGTGGTACTACGACGGGCGCGGGCCGGAGGGGGCGGGGGGATGCGCCGCGGCGGCGGCGGCGGTGGCGGCGGCGGCGCGGGCGCTGGGACTGGTGTTGAGGCGCCAGAGCAGCGGATCCCGGTCTCGCTGCCGCAGCAGCGCGGCTGTCGCGCGCGGCCTGAAGACGCCGTACCTTTTTGCTCCTCACCTTTTTTTTTTTTTTTTTTTAAATAACCGGAACCAATGAACGCAGCCGGGACCCAAGCCCCAGAGGCCGCCGGTGCCGACGGGACCAGACTGGCGCCGGGCAGGAGCTCGCGTCTGGGGTGGCGGGGGCGGCCCGAGGAGTCACAGGCGGCGGCGGCGCCTCTCGAAGCGGGCGAGTGGCCGGCGGCCCGGGCGCCGCCGCGCTTTCCCCCCGCTCCTCCTCCTCGTCCTCATCCCGCCACGACGTCCGGCCCGGCCTCGGGCTGGCTGCGGCGGCGGCTCTGGGCTCCGCTGCTGGTGCTCGGGCTGCTGGTGGCCGGCGCGGCGGACGGATGCGAGCTGGTGCCCAGAGACCTCCGCGGACGGCGGGCGGCAGGCTCTGCTGCGGCGGCCGCCTCCCCTGCCTCTGCCGCGGCGGCGGCGGCGGCGGCGGCGGGCGGCAGCTCGGTGCTCATGACAGGTGAGGGCCCGGAGGGCGGCGGGCGGGGCTCTGCCGGGTGCTGCGGGACCCCCATCTTCGGGAGGGGCCCGCGCCGCTCCCCGACGCCTGCAGTTCGACGGCCCGGGTCAGTGCGTGATGCCCGGACGCCAGCGCCCTGGTCGCTGCTTGGTCGCAGACTCCTGCACTCCGGATGCCTTCCGTCTCCCCCCTGACACCCCGCCCTCGCCAGAGCCTCTCGACGGCATTCGCTTCCCCGCCCTTAAGTCTGCTCCCCGGTGTTCCACGCTGAGCAATGCGGTGGTTTCTCTTCCGTGCTGCAGAAAGAGCCAGCAGGGTCTGCAGGGTACTGGGCTGATTTTTTTTTTTTAAGCTGCTAGAAGTAGTAAGCAGCAGCAATGCGGTATGGAGTCCGCCTCTGGTACTGCTTTTGCAAAGGCAGCTGGCAGCGAGTCTCACCGGTTCAAAGCCCGGCTGAGCAAAATGTCCCAGGGGAGACTGCTAGAGCGGCTTCTTTTGAGAGCCATAATACCTACTGGTATTAGTGGTTCCTTGTTAGTATGGCAAATCTCTAGTCTAATATGGATTTTTTTTTTTTCCTTTTGAGGATCGGGAGGAAGACCCTTTTAAAGGATGGGTAGATAGTATTTGCTGGTGGGAATGTCACGGTTCACAGGGTGCAGAAAGCTCAGCAGCTGATCAGCAAGATATCGAAAATTTACCAGTGCAGGATATTCGGTGCTTGTATTTGAGCAGCATAGTTTTTTTTTTTTTTTTTTTTTTTGAGCAGCATAGTTCTTACAGACTGTAACAGAACCTTTTAAAAATATGGAACGTTCTTGAAATTTGCGAACATGTATGGTAAGGTGAGGTAGAAAATTAAAGCTTTCTGTTGTCATGTGCTACTGATAGGTTGTGGTTTAAATAATGATGTGAAGGATCTTGAAATGATTTCTTTTGGAAAAGTAGTGGAGTTAAAGTCAGCTTTTTTTTGGGTGAACTTTATTTGTAAGTAATTTGAAAGTAATTTGTAGGTTTTCTATATAATTGCAGGACTAAAAAGGAAACAGTCAAGTGTAACAGTATGACCCATCATTAATTTAACCAAAGAGCTAGTGGAACAGGCGTTTGAAAGTTACTAACAGCTGCTGTGAGTGTTGCTCAGGAGGTAGAGTTGAGAGCAAAGCAGCTATTCTCTGGATTCTATGACAGGATGTTTACTATTCTAGAGAGGAGGGTGTTGGTAAACTTTCCAAGCTCTTTGGAAGTTTTATGAAACATAATGATCGGAATATTTAACTTGCTTTACCCTAAAACTTATCAGGCCCTTTAAATGGAACTTGAAGCATCAGATCTCCATGATTTTGATAAAAAGATTACAGAATGGTCAGTATTAGGAGTGTAATAGAGTTTGAGTGAGAGAATAGATTGGATACTTTTATGCTTGAATTACAGTAATCATTAAGAAGGTAGCAAGATAAAACTAGAATGTGGAGTTTTAATGCCTCATGCAGGAAGGAAGGAGGTGAAACTCCTTGGGTTTCTAGAAGCTCCAGGAGTGTGACTCTTGGTTTCTTGAGTAGAAAAGTTTGGTTAAAAAATAATTGGCTACTGTTTTATCAATATGTAGTTGGTAGAAGGGCATATGATTCAGAAAATTTAGAATTAACCGTTAACATTGTGTGTCATATAGATTACATCAGGAAAATTACTTAAGATGGGATTTTATTTTAATAAGTAGTTAATAATCCTTCTTTTTGAAGACTTAAGTTCCTCTGAGTTATTTATGGCATTGTGAAAAAGGCAAAGTGATTTGTATTGGATGAAAAGTATGATATATCACACAAAATGAGTTTGAGTGGTAGTGCTTTAAAGTAGGTTTACTAAAATAATACTAACCCTAGAATTTGTTTTAATATTCTTTCTCTTTGTTAGAATATTGATTTTGAAAAGTTGGACATTTCTGTTTAAACTTTAAGATAATCAAACTACACAATGCACAAGTTAAATTGTCATTTAATAAGTATGTAAATACAGTCAACGGAACTGGTTGCTGGGAAAAGGTAAATTGAAAGTCCACAAGAAGGTTAGAGAATATTGAAAATTTCATTGATTTATATGGTCTGTGTGGGGCTCCTTCCTATTCTTCTGATTGTATGAATAGTGCTGTCTTTTATGGTTTCTGTTTGTAAATGTTGTGCTAAACTCAGAACATAATTATTGCTATTGTATACTTCAGGAAGTAGAACCATAGACTGAACCAAAAAAACACTGTATTATCATAATCTAGTCAGTGGTAATGGATAGAAATGGAGTAGAGAGTTTCAGTAAGAAAACTAAGTTTTATGTGACTTTTGAAAGTGGAAAATTCTTATAAGAATTTGGAGACAGTTGTTCTCTCTGACTCTGTATTAATGATGTCATTTAACCATGAATTCTTAGTCGATCTGAAAATGACAGTCACTCTCTTCTTTTCAGATTAGTAGTTTAAATACTTCGCTTTAGCAACACCATGAGTTTTTCTCTTACTAATAAAGTCTAGAGAGCATTCTCTTCCATTGAAGTTTTCCTCTCAAGAGTTTTACTTCAGAGGTTTAGTGCATTTTAAGAACAAATTGCCTCTCAGTCATCTAGTGCGTGCTCAGTTTTGAGCAGGCAGGCAGGTGTTCTTTTAAAGAGAGTATATGTGCGTGTGTGCTCATTTGCTTCAGTCGTGTCTGACTCTTTGCAGCCCCGTAGACTGTAGCCCACCAGGCTCTGCTGTCCATGGCATTTTCCCAGCAGAAGTACTGGAATGGGTTGCCATTTCCTCCTCCAGAGGACCTTCCCGGACCCAGGGATCGAACCCCCCATCTCCTGCTTTGCAGGCGGATTCTTTACTGCTGAGCCACTGGGGAAGCCCTTGAAAGAGAGAGACTATGTCAAATCATCAGGATAAACAGACCCATTGTCGTAAGAATATTGATTTATATTTTCTTTCCTTTTTTTATATTACCTTTTTAGGATTTAGTGTGTGCAAATTTTTGATAAGATGAAACCGTTAAATGTTTACAATGCTTTGTAGTAAGGGTTTAAGTTATATATGTGTATATGTATTTAAGACATTAATAATAATTTTAATAACTGGATATATACTTAGGATTCTTTGAAAGCGATTTTGAAATTTAAAGCAATTTAGGGATGCACTTGTTGATTATAATCTAAAGCAGTGCTTGAATAATTTAAAACATCATGTTTTTTTCTCTTTTGCCTAACAGATTCACAGTCAATGACTTTATCCCAATCAAGTCTGAGTGATTGATCTCATCCAGATATGGTCCCTGAAAAACAGTTTATGAAAGGGCATTGACAGAGGGCGTATACATATATACACACACATATATGTATGTTTGTGTGTGCACACATAAACATATTGCATGTATATGGAACACAATTCTGGCAAAACATGCAGAACAATTGAAATATTAGAACATTTTCAGGGTCTTTGAATACAGATTTTATCTTTAAAAATATATGCTTCTGTCATTCTTTTATATTAATGTAACCCTTTTTAGTGTTTATATAAGGGTTTTAACTGTAATACTTTTCACTAGTTTGGCATACTACTAACAATATAAAATTCATATTTTTAAACATGTCTTTTGGAAGTATTAACATTTCATTGAAAAAAGTATTCTTTTTTGAAAGTATAATACCACTTAGAAGAGCCACGACTACTTTCTAATGTTAAACATATCTGTGTTGTAGGGCTTTCACTTAGATGAAAATATCTCACATGAGCATGATTGTCTTTGGGAAAACGTTAAACTTTGCTTTTTTCACCTTGCCTCCCTAACATTTACCCAGCAAATGCTGTCACTTTTTTGAAAATTAGCAGTTGGCTTGAGTGTAGTGTGTGTGTGTATATATATGTGTGTGTGTATATATATATATATATATATTACTCTGAGTAATATTTTGTGAATTTACACGTGTCAGTGGTTTCATTGTGACAGTAGTTAAATTCATAGTGTCGCTCACATAGTAGTAGAAAATGTTTTTATTCCTTTTGTGAAGTTACTCTTTTTGGATTTAGCTTAGGATTTCATGAAACCCCCTTTTGATGGCTAGCTCTTCTGCTGTATCCTTTTTTTCCTTTCCCATAGTTAACTTTTACCAATCCCTTTCTTTACTAGTCTTTGGCCATAGCTCTAGGTTGTTTTTTTCCTGATTGCAGAATTAAAGAATATACTCATATCCCTTTGATCTAGTGTATTCTGACCATTTAAGAATTGGTAGTAATCTCATTGGTCTGGAAACACTGCATTCCTTGGTGCTCTTTGAGAATACTGTGGCAGAACTGATTGGTCTCTGTTGGGAATCCCCTGGCACAGGAAAAACTCAGAGGGCCAGCTGGAAAAGTTAGTTCAGGATTTAGCTTAATTTTAACAGTAGGAGGATCCACACAAATTGTTTAATTTGCTAAAGACTTGCTTTGTGTCTGGATACATGCTAATATTTTAAGATTAATTAAGACTTTTGAGTAACTATAACAAGCATTTTAGATATTGCCCTGCTCATTGATAATAATGCAGCATGGAACACTTTATTTGTGTATATGGTAGCTAAAGTATAAACTCATTAAGCTAATGTTAAAATTAACAACTAATAATATGATTAGTTGATTAGCAAGCCATTTTTGATTTTTGCCAGAATTTGGACCTTACCTGATTAAGACCTACCTAGGAGATTACTTCTGAATTGATCAGATTTCATCAACCAAGCAATTATCACGTGTACGCAGAATACCACGTAGTCGCTAAGTCGTGTCCAGCTCTTTTGCAGCTCCATGGACTGTAGCCCTCCAGGCTCCTCTATTAATGGCATTTCTCAGGCAAGAATACTGGAGTGGATTGCCATCTCCTTCTCCAGGGGATCTTCCTGACACAGGAATTGAACCTGCGTCTCCTGCATTGGCAGGTGGACTCTTTACCGCTGAGCCACCAGGGGGGCACCAGGGAGGCCCACCACGTACAGGAACGGGAAACACAGAAAGGAAAGTAAGACGTTTGGGGTTGCCCGTTGGGAATAGTACTGTTACTTGGTGGTCAGTGTTTTGCTAAGTGCTTTATGTATAGCACTGTTCTTGATTGTGAAATTATTTCTGTTAGATAACTGCTTTCTTCATATAAAAGATGGGAAAATTGAAGCAGGATGATCTTAAGTAACTTGTCCAAGATCACAGTAAGTAGCAGAGTTATACACTGATGTGGGTTTCTCTGACTCCAAAGCTTTGTTTCTTAACTGGTATGTTGTATGCCTCATTATATACTCAAGTAGACATAATAATAGACTGTGATTAACTGTAACAGACTTCAAAATGTTGGAGAAAGTAAGGCTGCTGGAGACTGCCTTGGAGGAGGGTTGGATTTGAGCTTGACCTTGATCTATTATAGATAGGACTTCTTGGGGAGATGAGTGAAAAGGCTTTCAAGAGGGAGGTGTATACAAGAATAACTAACAAGTGAAATCGTTTTCTTTAATGTTTAAGCATGACTCAGACAGTAAAGAATCTGCCTGTGATGCCGGAGACCCGGTCCTGGGTGGGGAAGATCCCCTGGAGGAAGAAATGGCAACCTATTCCAGAATTCTTGCCTGAAAAATCCCATGGACAGAGGAGCGCAGAGTCAGATGCAAATGAGTGACTAATACTGATAGGGTGTATGTAGAATAGTAGAAATGCAGGGAGAAAGAAGGTTTTGCCAAATTATCAAGAACTTTAATTTTCTCTAATGTCAGGGCTTCCCTGATAACTCGGTTGGTAAAGAATCCCCCTGCAATGCAGGAGACACCAGTTTGATTCCTGGGTTGGGAAGATCCACTGGAAAAGGAAAAGGCTACCCATTCCAGTATTCTTGGGCTTCCCTTGTGGCTCAGCTGATAAAAAACCCACCTGCAGTACAGGAGATGGGGTTTGATCCCTGGGTTGGGAAGATCCCCTGGAGAACGGAAAGGCTACCCACTCCAATATTCCGGCCTGGAGAATTCCATGGACTATATAGTCCGTGGGGTCACAAAGAGTCGGACATGACTGAGTGACTTTCACTTAATATTCTCTAGTTTATTTCCTGGCTATTGAAATGTCAAGACATCTAAAATTGGGGTATGCACCCATATGCTGGGGAGTATGGAAAGCCACAGGGAAGTTTTGATACATTTTCTTGGTATATTCATTTTACTAATATTTTGAAAGCAAACATTAAATATTTAATAGTAATTTGAAACAATAATACTAAATATGTGTAGGTTATGGAAAAAATAGATTTATTATAAATTTTGAGGTTGAACAAAAGGCTTAAAAATGTATCTCGAGCTTTCAGAATGTTTTGTTCATGAACTGAGTGCTAAATCTATCATCCTGTCAGGGGTTGAGAAGCCCTGTGGTTTTTAAACATGGGAGTGACATGACCTCAGTGTTTGAAAAGCTAAGTATGGGTGGATGGAAGTGGGGAGATAAGAGAGATAAATAAAGAGGCCAATTAGTAAGCTATATAGAAGTGGAGGTCTTGAGAGTTTAAATGATGCAGTGACTATGAGAATGTTTAAAGGAAATTTTATAAAATTTAATGTTAGATTAGAAAGGAATCTATTCATAGGAAGTCTGAGAAATAAAAGTTACCTTTAATTTTTAAATTTCTAGAGCTTGTAAAATGATTTAAATTGGTACAAGTCCTTGAAAGTTAGGCAAGAAGAAATCCTTGGTTGTAGAGGGTCTTCTTTATTCCAAAATATGCCTTTTTAATATAACATTATTTTTGTATATGATTGGACTTATGTGTTGATTTCCTAAGTATTTATATGAAATTTTTTAGTATTCTGTATTTAGGAATGAATGTTTATTCCTTAACAAAGGATAACTTTATAGATTGAACTAACATTACAATGCTTCAGAGTTGAACCTCCCACCCAACCTCCTTCAATGAATAACAGTGCCTCAGAGTACTGTCATATTGTTTCAGAATTAACTTTTGAGTTTCATTGTGTGAATTACACATTTGATCACATGCCAGATCTAAATGATTTGTTCTTTTCTGTATTCTTCCAGATCTTTATATTAGTAGGTTTTAGATACTCAATCCTTCTTGACACTTGCTAATCCTACCTTCAGCAACTATTCTTGACTGGTTTCACTGTTGCAGATTTAAGGGTGGTTCTCTCCTAAGCCTCTGTGCCCAGTCCTGTGTTCCTCTGGTCTAGCTGAACATTTCCTCCTCAGAGAACTTCATTACTAGGAAAGGTCTACATTGGGGGGTGGGGAACCCCAAGCCAATGATTGGTTTGACTTTTGGCTTTATTTCATTTGGCCCTTGAGGTGATACTGCACAGTTATCATAGTTGCGGTCCTGAGAGTAATTTCCTTTTCTGCTAGGCTTCATCAGCCATCTGGACTGAAATGAAACAACTTTTAGGATTAAGGCTAAGATTAGTTGTAGAGCAGTGCCTTTTCAGTGTTTTCTTAAGATAGTGGCAACCTCCCCACCCCAGGACCAGGGAGCTTGAGTATGACAAAGAGAGGTTACTTGGACTGATTCATTTCAAAACCAAGTGCCTGTGTCTGTCCCAGTATTTCTTTCTAATGAATTTGTGTTTTTGTGTGCTTCTGGATCTTAGCTTCTGTTATTTGCAATTTACTTTTTTCCTATAGTCATTTTCATTTTCTGTACCTCTCTTTGATTTTCCTAAATGTGACGTTATATGGAACTGAAAATGTTGAAGACATTTTACAGAATTAAATTAACATTTAAAACTATTTGAATTGAATATCTTATTTGTGTAATTAAAAAATACTGAGAAACCTCATCACAAACCCCCACATTAATGAAGATGATTTATAATTGTTTTTTAAGTGATTCTCAATAATTGAAAAAGGTTTTTAAATCCTGACTTGATTTTTTTTCCCCTGCTATTCACAGTGTACATGTTATTGCACTCATGTTTTCTTTACACTGTTGTTTTTCTTTCCTTTCAAAAATATATGATGTTGAGTAATAGATAATCTTAGTTCCCATCCTTTTTTATTCCTATTCTCCAGCAATAAATCTTTTAACTTTTCCATTCGTGACAAATACATTATTTCCCCTATGTTTTCCTGCTTTCTGTCATCTTCAGCTGTTTCTACTTTGTCACACAGCTTCAGACTGTATTAATCCTTGATGTTTCCTCCTCCTATGTTTCTGGGTACCAAATTAAAAAAAGAAAACAAAAGAACGACTTGAAACCTTTGTCCAGCTGTGGTTTAGGCATCCTCTGCTGTCTCTGGGTTGCTGTGCGTGTAGGCCTCTAGAGCCCTGGTGAGGGAGGGCGCCTGCCTCCCCTGCCTTGGACGCGCGAGGTCTTAGCCACTGGACTGCCAGCGACTCCCCTCCCCTGCTGTTTCTTGAATTTGCCTTTTAAAATATACCTTGTGCTCTGCATCCAGTGTTTGATTCTAGTTCTGTCAAAATGGATTCTAAAAAAAACCCATAGAGGCCAAAAATGAGAAAGTCAGACTTCAGTGAATGTGTGCGTTCACATAAGTTTTGAACATTTTTAAGTGACTGTTTTGTGCCAGACATGATACAAAGAACTGGGGATATAGAATTTGACCATTTTTATTGTTGCAAAAACAATGTAGACTTGAAAATTGCCAGAGTGTTGCATAATTTTAAAAAATGTTATAAATGTTATATCATTTTTAAAAATTGAGGTATCGATGTTCAATAGTGTATAAGTTTCAGGTGTAGAGCACAGTGATTCACAATTTTTAAAGGTTATACTCCATTTATAGTTATTGTAACATATTGGCTGTG
The DNA here is from genome assembly GCF_963930625.1 of Muntiacus reevesi. Taxonomy (NCBI): domain Eukaryota; kingdom Metazoa; phylum Chordata; class Mammalia; order Artiodactyla; family Cervidae; genus Muntiacus; species Muntiacus reevesi. The sequence goes on from NC_089264.1 coordinate 43,974,795, forward strand.
TTCCCTCTGTATGCTTGTAGCTTATTTATTTTATGCATAGTAGTGTGTACCTCTTAATTCCTCACCCCTTTCTTGCCCCTCCCCACTTCTGTCTCCCCATTGGTGACCATTAGTTCTCTATACCTATGAGTCTCTCGTTTTTTTGTAACATTCACTAGTTTTGTTTTTTAAAATTCCACAAATAAGTGATACCATCCAGTATTTGTCTTTCTCTGTCTGCCTTATTTCACTTAGCATAAGTGGCAAAATTTTGTTCTTTTTTATGGCTGAGTAGTATACCAGTGTGTATGTATATATGTGTATGTGTGTATACATGCTGCATCTTCTTTATTCATTCTTCTGTTGGTGGACACTTAAGTTGCTTCATATCTTGATAATTATAAATAATGCTGCTGTGAACACTTGGGTGCATATATCTATTTGAATTAGTGTGTTTTTTTAATGTACATATGTGTGAAATTCCTAGATCATATGGTAGCTCTAGTTTTAGTTTCTGAAAAATCTCCGTACTGTTTTCCACTGTACCCACACCAGTGTGCATTCCCACCAACAGTCTCAGAGGGTTCCCTTTTCTCCACATCCTTGTCAGCATTTGTCATTTGTATTCTTTCTGATGATAGCCTTTCTTAATAGATACCTCATTCATAATGGGGTGATATCTCTTTATAGCTTTAATTTGCATTTCTCTGATGATTAATGATGTTGAGGACCTTGTCATATGCCCATTGGCCATCTGCCTGTCTTCTGGAAGAACGTCTATTCAGGTCTTCTGCCCATTTTTTAATTGGGTTGTTTGCTTTCTTGATATTGAGTTTTATGAGCTGTTTATGTTGGATGTTCACCTGTTGTTGGTCATAGCGTTTGCGAATATTTTCTCTCATTTAGTAGGTTGTCTTTTTGTTTTGTTGATTGTTTCCTTTTCTGGGCAAAAGTTTTTTAAGTTTAATTTGGAACCATTTGATTATTTTTGGTTTTATTTCTTTTGCTTTAGAGGACAGAGCCAGAAATTATTGCTATAATTTATGTCAAATTCTTCTAGGACTTTATGATTTCTGGTCATACACTTCGATATTTAATCTATTTTGAATTTATTTTGTACATGGTGTTAGGGAATGTTCCAATTTCAGTCTTTTTACTTGTAGCTGTCTGGTTTTCCTAGCACTGCTTATTGTAGAGACTGTCTTTTCTCTATTGCATGTTCTTGCCTCCCTTGTTGTAGATTGACCATAAGTGTGTGGGTTTATTTCTGGACTCCCAGTTCTGTCGTGTTGATCCATGTGTCTGTTTTTAATGCCAGTGCCGTACTGTTTTGGTCACTGTATCTCTGTAGTATAATCTGAAGTCAGATGCCTCCAACTCTGTTCTTTCTCAAGATTGTTTTGGCTATTTGGGATCTTTTATGTTTCCATACACCTTTTAAAACTACTTGTTCTAATTCTGTGAAAAATGCCCTTGGTGTCTTGATAGAGATTGCAGTGAATTTGTAATTGCCTTGGGTAGTACAGTCATTTTAATAGTATTAATTCATCTAATCTAAACCATGAACACAGTGTATCTTACCATTTGTTTGTATTGTCTTCAATTTTCTTTCATCAGTCTTACAGTTTTTTGAGTGCAAGTCTTTTACCTTCACAGGTAGATTTCATCCTAGGTATTTTATTTTTTTGATGTTATTGTGAATGGGATTGCCTCTTTAATTTCTCTTTCTGATAGTGTCTTGTTAGTCTGTAGAAATGCAACAGATGTCTGTGTATTTGTTTTTTAAAAGGAAAAGATTATATATAGTAGCTTATTTAATAGCATGCCTGCATTTATTAAAAATATCTGTTAGAATATTTGTTACAGGTGCTTGTTATACATTTGCGGTATTAAGAATAAGTCTCCCCCTTTTTTGGGAAAAGTTATATAAATAAATGTTCTTTTTTGTTTACTCTTTTTTGTGTTACTTTTATCCTTTATTAACAAAGAAACTAAAAAATGCAAGCAAACAAAAAGCTTCCGTGGGTTTTATGTGCCACTCACCAAGGATTAATAAACTATCAATCCTTCCTGTTTTTCCAGGAGGGGATATACCACTAAAAAGGTGATGCTCCATTGTGATGGAGGTATTTGAACTTTAGGCTATGTACTATATTTAATAGAATTACAAAGATGGAGTTCCTAACTTTGATTTGGTGAGGTGGGCTATTAATGAAGATGTTCCTGCTTCCCCACAGTAGAGGTATATCCTTACTGAGAATATATGAGAGTTTACCAGATATGGAAATTTGTAGTGGTGTGAGAGGCATAAGCTGAGTGGAATGGGACATGACTCTGGTCATGGACATTGACATTTGAGAATGCTAAATGGAGATTGTGAATTACCAGATACCCAAGATGGCAGTCAGCTGTGAGCCAGCTTGTAGTGTATCAACATTTGTATTTGAATGTGAGATTTAAATTTATACCTGGCATTTGTGTATTTTATCTCACCTAAACTTACAGAAGCCTTGTGAAATTATTGTCTTCTCTGTGATAATTATTCCACATAATGGAGAGATTTAGGATTGCTTTCAAATAGTTTATACCTTAAAAATCCTCCAGTGCCAAGGATTTTTATGATAAAGCCCAGGGTGTGATTGGAAGTGAATTAGAAAAAGAGGCTGGAGAAGTAGCAGAATTAAATTTTCTGATTAATGTTAAATTCTAGATCTTTATTGTTCAAGGAATTTTATAAATTCCTTCTTCATTTATCTTTGGTTCAGTTTGGTTCAGTTGCTCAGTTGTGTCCAACTCTTTGCAACCCCATGAGCTGCAGCATGCCAGGCTTCCCTCCTGGAGCCTACTCAAACTCATGTCCGTTGCACTGGTGATGCCATCCAACCATCTCATCCTCTGTTGCCCCCCTTCTCCCTTCTCCTCCTGCCTTTAGTCTTTCTCAGCATCAGGGTCTTTTCCAATGAGTTGGTTCTTTGCATCAGGTGACCAAAGTATTGGAGTTTCAGCTTCAGCAACAGTCCTACCAATGAATATTTGGGGCCGATTTCCTTTAGGATAGACTGGTTGGATCTCCTTGCAGTCCAAGGGACTCGCAAGAGTCTTCTCCAAAACCACAGTTCAAAAGCATCCATTCTTTGGCGCTCAGCTTTGTTTACAGTCCAACTCTCATCCATACATGACTACTGGAAAAATCATAGCTTTGACTAGATGGACAGTTGTTGGTAAAATAATGTCTCTGCTTTTTAATATTTAGTCTAGGTTGGTCATAGCTTTTCTTCCAAAGAGCAAGCATCTTTTAATTTCATGGCTGCAATCACCATCTGCAATGATTTGGAGCCCCCCAAAATAAAGTCTCCCACTGTTTCCATTGTTTCCCCATCTGTTTGCCATGAATTGATGGAACCGGATGCCATGATCTTAGTTTTCTGAATGTTGAGCTTTAAGCCAACTTTTTCACTCTCCTCTTTCACTTTCATCAAGCGGCTCTTTAGCTCTTCTTCGCTTTCTGACATCAGGGTCATGTCACCTGCATATCTGAGGTTATTGATATTTCTCCCGGCAATCTTGATTCCAGCTTGTGCTTCATCCAGCCCAGCATTTCGCATGATGTACTCTTCATATAAGTTAAATAAGCAGAGTGACAATATGCAGCCTTGACGTACTCCTTTTCTGATTTGGAACCATTCTGTTGTTCCATGTCCAGTTCTAACTGTTGCTTCTTGACCTGCATACAGATTTCTCCAGAGGCAGGTCAGGTGGTCTGGTATTCCCATCTCTTGGAAAGTTTTCCAGTTTGTTGTGATCCACACAGTCAAAGGCTTTGGCATTATCTTTGGTAAATAACCAATTTTTCCTTCCTTAAAGTTTTGCTATTAAATATTCTGAGCTCTTAAAAGTGCTCATTTAAAATGTACATTTCTAGGGCTTAAGACAAAGAACTTTAAAAAAAAAATTGGTATTTTCAATAAGTGGGTATTTCCTGTTTGTGCTTTGCTTTCATGGCTATTCTTTAAGGATGAAATGTAATTTTTAAGAAGCATAGCATTTTATATCTTGAATTTTTATTTGGGCCATAAGTCAGTTTCAGCTTTTGTGAAGAGTAATTAAGAGCATAATCTCTAAACTATGGCATGATTTCCTGGGCTTGAGAATCAGACTGACAGTGGTATTGTAACTTAGGGTAATGGTTTAATCTATTAGTACCTAAATTTCCTTATCTCTAAAATGGGTTTTAAAGCACCAATGAGTTGATCTATGTAGAAGAGTGCTTAGAGTGTGGCAAGTGTAAGTGTTCAGTTATTGTTGATTTTTTTTTTTAATCTATAGAGAGAGATGTAGGAAAGTTGTAGAAATGTGTAGTGATATATTACATATTGTTAAGATGTTTTACATACATTTAGAAAAGTAAGAAGATGTAGTTTGAGTCACTTCTGTAATCTCAACAACCATTAAAGGCCTGTTCTCCCGTCGCTAAGTCATGTCCCACTCTGCGACCCCGTGAACTGCATCATGCCAGGCTTCCTGTCCTTCATGGCCTGAGATTAGTTAATAGTTTGTAGAAATAGAAAACAGCATAGACAGAGATTGAGGAGCACCATGGTATTTTTAAGAAGTTGGTTGTATTGTTTGTTTGAGTTGTTCTGTACCTTTGTTTTGTATAATAAAAAGATCTAAAGCATGTAACAGTTGAAATATCAGTCTTAAAAATCGTAAATTTCCGAGTGTAAAGATTTATTACAGGAAGTTTAGAGCATGTTGAAAATTATAGTTAACGTATCTACCTCAGTAACTAGAAATAATAATTGTAGCATCAGTTACAACCTTTTAAAGATCTGTATGTATATTTACGTATATTTAATAATAGGCTCATAGAATGATTTTTTTCTTAATGTGAAATTAATAAGTATTTAAATGTTAAGTATATAACAGGCATATGATAAATATTAGGGACATAATGATGAACAAGATTCATGAGGTCCTTGTCCCAATGGAGCCTGCATTTTGTTTGGGGAGATAGGGAAAAAAATAGTTAATTAGAAATGCCATGAAGGAGTGAAAGAGACAGAAGACAGAAAATAACATGGATGGTGTGGGGATACCTATCAATTTAGGTAAGCTGGTTAGGGAAGGCTTCTGAGAAGGTCACATTTAAGGTGACATCTGAAGGATAGTGGAGAGCCAAGACTGTGAAGGATTGGGATGACCATTCTGCACAGGGGCAATAGAATGGACAAAGACCTTGAGGCAAGAAAATCTGAATTGTCTGAAGAAGTGAGAGAGTATTATTTTGACTGGGCATCTCGAAGGGAGGAGGAGAGTAGCGTGTGATCCGACTGTGTAAGCAAGAAGGACCAGATGGCACAGAGCCTCATAGACCTTGTTTGAAGTTTATCAGCGGGTGACAGGAAGCAACTGAAGCACTTGAAGGAGAAGAGTGAAGTGATAGGATTTATTTTTGTTTGGCCTGATGTGTGTGTATTTTATACTGTGAAAAGAATGCTTAACATAAAATTTGTCATTTTAACCATTTTTAAGTGTACAGTTCAGAAGTGTTAAGTGTATTTGCTACCATTCTACCTTATTTTTGTGAATTTGACTACATTAGATAGGTCTTGTAAGTGGAATTATGTAGTATTTGTCTTGCTGTGACTAGCTTATGTCACTTAGCATAGGGTCCTCACGGTTCATCCTTTTTGTGTATGATACAGAATTTCCTTCCATCTGAAGGCTGAATAATATTCCAGTGTATGTTTATACTGCACTTTTTAAAAAGAGTCTTGTTTTTTGGCTGTGGGTGGGTCCTCGTGGCCGCACGTGGGTCTTCTCTAGGTGTGGCTTCTCTTGTTGGGGGCACGGGCTGTATGTGCCTCGGCTTCGGTAGCTACAGCGTGTGGGGTCAGTAGTTGGAGGCTTGTGGGCTTAGTTGCTCTGTGGCAACTAAGGATCTTCCTGGGTTAGGGATCGAACTGATGTCGTTTGCGTTGAAAGGTGAATTTTTAACCAGAGAAGCCCTCTACTGCATTTTTTTTTTTTTTTTTTTAATATTCTTTCATCTGTTGGTTTTACCTCTTGGCTATTGTGAACAGTGCTGCTGTGATTGTGGGTATGCAAATAGCTCTTTGAGACTCTGGTTTCAATTTTTTTGGATGTGTGTGTGTATATATATATATTAGTGTTTTGAGAAAACTAAACTTTTTTTCTTTTCTATGGTGGTTTCTTTTCTTTTGCACTCTTTCCTGTGGTGGTTGTACCATTTTACAATCCCAGCAGTACAGCATGTGTTCAGTTGCTCCATGATTTATATTTTAAAGATTTCTTTGGCTGCTCTTTGGGGAATGAATTGTTGGGAGCGAGAGTGTCCACAGGGAGATTGACTAGGAGAGTAATGAGAGTTAATAAAGGCCTGGACTAGGATGATAGGAGAAAAGGGTTAACGAGATATTTTGGAACTAGAATTGATTTGACTTGCTGATAGATTGGAAAGCAGGGATAACTGTTAGATTGGTAGCTTCAAGGTTCCTAATGACGTCTGAAATGCTAATACTGGTAGAAAAGTTTCCCAGAGCCCTCAATGTATTTCTTCTCATGCCTCATAGGTCAGGCCTGGGTTATTGGACAATGGAAATAGGATTTCCCTTGTTTAGAACAATCAGGATTCATTGTCCCAGGGCTAGGGGAGTGGCCCACCCTCCTGAGCACATTGCTGGCCCATATTTGAACAAAATGGAGGTTGTCTTAGGAAGGAAGAAGAGAGGGAGTGACACATAAGTAATTAGCTTTGTGAGCTTTGTGGGTTTTGGGAAAGCCTCTTGACCTCTTTGCTTCATTTGTAAAATGAGAGTATAACTATCTCACAGAGATGTTTTGAAGACTAAATAAACAGTGTATTTAAAATGTTTAACAAGGAATAACTTCTCAACAAATGTCATTTTCTTTGTGTGATTCTTCCTCCCACCCCCACCATCTTGTTTTGGACTTTGTATTTCCTTTAATTATACTACTGTTTTTTGACCAGCCAAACTCAAACTCTGAGAATTACATTTCACCTTTCCCCCACTCCTTTCATTCTTATTGCTACCACAGTGGTTCTGAACTCAATCATTTGTGTTAGAGGAAGCAATAAGTTTATAACTCATCTTGTATTCTCTTGTATTCTAGTTTCATTCATAAAAATTATTATTTTTTGATTATACCAAAATAAATTTAAACTTGTTTTGAAATTCATAATGGACACAAACTCCTAATCTTCTGCGTGTTATAAATATACTCCACCAAAATTAGGCTAATTCTTCTTCTTTGAAACCCATCTTTATTTCCTCCTTTATTCTTTTCCTTACATGTTTCCCTCATGCTGGAGTGTTCTCTCAGTCTCTTAAGGTCCATTCTAAATATTTGTTTATTCAATCAGTAAATATTACAATATTCTGTGTTCAGCGCACTGTTTTAAGAGTTGGAGATTCAATGGTAGGCAAAAGATGTGGTTCCTGCGCTTCTGTGTTTCTTTAGTCATAAAGTATTTTCAGAGTCATCGTCAATTTGCAGACATGACTTCTACCTTGAAACTTTCTTAACAGATTCTTTATACCCTTATTGCAATTCTTGCAGGCAATATCTGTCTACTTACATTGTGTTACAGTGGTTTTTCTTTCTTTTTTGACTCAGTTGAGAGGCATCTGTTATGGTGTCTTTCTCTTAAAAGTTGTATCATAGTCTTGTAAATGCTTTTTGACTTGAAACTTTGTCTCTGTAATCTGTTACAGTTGATTCTTTACATCTGTATAGTGATCTATGGTTTACAAATATCACTTTGCTACATTATGGTCTAGCACTTTAAAATATATGCATAGTTAGTCTGGAATACTGTATGATTTAATCATTGATACCTGATCTAACATGTATTTGATATTGATTTGTTTATTTGATATTGATATTTCAATATCAATTTGATAATGAAAAGTTTTGTGTATCAAGTATTTTTGGGCAGGATTATAGTACATCTTTATTTGTGCCTGTAACTTCTAGTGGAAAAAGGTTAACAGGATTAGCTTTGCTTTTCATTTTTAAAAACTGAGCAGTTATAATTAATATGTTACTCAGCTGTCTTAACTCTTGAACTCTTTAGTTGATAATTTCACATCTTTTTGAAAGAGTTTAGGGAAATTAAAATGATGTGGTTATTAAAAAGAATGGAATTTATTCAGTTTATAATCTTACAGACTTTAAAAACTTTTAAAAAGTGCTGATTAATATGAAATTAAGAGTAGTAAAGTCAGTAAGTATTCGGCAGGGACTTACAGTGTGTTACTTAGTTGGGGAGTGTATTCAGCAGATGTTTGAATGCCTACTTCAAACTATTAGACATGTTTTACATGCCAGAGGAGTATGGAAAGTAAACAAATGAAGTCTCTGGTCTCATGATTTCACTTGTCACGAAATTGTAGTTTTGCTATGTACAGTATCCGATCTTTGACCAGATTGACACTTTCCTCATTTTATGATTGCCACTGATCCCAGTGTTAGCTGCTTTCCAGACTCCTTAGTAATTGAAGCTGGGTGGCACATTGATTTTATTTATGCTCATTTATAGTATCAGTTATACAAGTCATCATAAATCTCTTTGAGTTTTATGCAAACCATATGTAAATATATGTTTTCTAAAGTCAGCTCATAATATAATAGATCTAGAACTGGAATTCAAAATCTATTAATTCCTGCTTCTGTGTTGGTTTTTTTTGCCATATGCCATATAATATTTCCTTATGGGACCTATTTTTTCTCATTGTCCTCTGCTCTCCTTACCCTCCATCCCTCTGCTTCCTCCTGCTACAATCCGCCCCTCGCTTGATGCTGCCTCCTCTGCCCGACATGCCCCCAGTTGCTCTCCTGGTGCCTGCTCCTGCCCTCAGCTCATGCTTCTGCTTGTTTAAAGGTGTGTACTTAACTTCACTCTTGATGCCTTCTTGGGAACCTCTTTCTGGGTAGTGCCAAGTGTCTGTATGCCTTAGGGCAACCACTTTTCTGAGCCTATCTTTGTCAATTTTTGCGTGTTTATTTGCACCTCTTGAAGTTTACTTGTATATCTTCTTTTTTTTAAAGCTTACATAAGGTTTTTTTTTGTATTTGTATGTTTGTTACCATTTGTAAATTTCAAAATAACCAAAACAAAAATTCTTAACGTGTATTTTAAAAATTTTACTTTTTAAAACATTTAACCTTTGGGGATCTATTTTAAAATGTCCTAGAAACATGTAGCTATGTTGGCCCTCTGAATTTAGTCGAAACACATATGAAAATCTCTGAAATTTTTTAAGCTTGTTTATAAAATTATCAACTAGCTTTTATAATGTATTAAAATTTAGTTTTACATTATGAAGTCTAAAAATTTGTTTTTAGGTAGGTGGCTGGTGGTTATGATATATTCATCATAAGCCTTAATATTGAATTGTTAGTAATTAGGACTTTTTTCTTCGTATTCTATATTAGTAAAGGAATAAAAAATTGTTATATTCTAGGACCTCTAATTTATAATGAAACAACATGGGAATAGACTCTGCTTAGGAAATAAAACATAAGTCTTTTTTTGTCTTTAGTCAGTTTTTCATGATTTCCAGGTAAATAACAGCTGTTTTTGGTTAAATACAAATTCCAAACCAAGACATGGTATGTTTATAGATAATTCTTTCCTAATGATGCTGAAGATGGTCCTGAAAAGTCCTAACCCTAGCACAATTTGACATTGAAGAACTAAAATCTTATAGGAAAAGTGGGCTTTGAAGTGAGGATCAATAGACACGTCAAAATCTATTAATATTTTTGTTTGTTGAAAGAAAATACCATAATAAAGAGTCATTTCGTGTTCTGACTTAGTAATTCAGAAAAGGGTCTTCCCTGGTGGCTCAGATGGTAAAGTGTCTGCTTATAATCCGGGAGACCCGGGTTCAATCCCTGGGTCGAGAAGATTCCCTGGAGAAGGAAATGGCAACCCACTCCAATACTCTTGCCTGGAAAATCCCATGGACGGAGGAGCCTGGTAGGCTATAGTCCATGGGGTCGCAAAGAGTCGGACATGACTGAGCGACTGTCTTGAACACCTTGGATTTCCATTTATCATCTTTTCATATAAGGAAGGGTTCAGAATTTCCTTCTGCAGCTTGTGAGGTGCTTGAGAACTCATTTTAAGTTGTAGCAGACTCTGTGGCAGTTTGTGTCCCTAGTTGAGCTGGGTGTGGCTTTCCTGTTAGCAGTGTCCCCTTCAGTGCATCACAGACCTGAAGTTTCCCCAGTGGAGTACTGCTCTTCCTGGGTGTTCTGTGTGGCCTGAATACTGTTCCTGCTTCACTGGAAGCTGTCTGCAGCATGACTGTGCTGTAGAGGGGGCCCTCTCTGTGTGCGCTGGGTTTGCGGTAGGAATGGAGGAGTTCTTGATTCTCCTGCGGTCCCTTCAGCTCTAGGTAGGGTTTGTGAGCCTGGGCCTTGGCAGTGGGTCTTTCTGAGTCTTCTCCCCTTTCTCCTGCTACTGCTGCTGCTAAGTCACTTCATTCGTGTCCGATTCTGTGCGACCCCATCCCTGGGATTTTCCAGGCAAGAACACTGGAGTGGGTTGCCATTTCCTTCTCCACTGCATAAAAGTGAAAAGTGAAAGTGAAGTTGCTCAGTCGTGTCTGACTCTTCTCGACCCCTTGGACTGCAGCCTACCAGGCTCCTCCGTCCATGGGATTTTCCAGGCAAGAGTACTGGAGTAGGGTGCCATTGCCTTCTCTGCCCCTTTCTCCTAGTGAAGCTAAACTCTGCCTTGTGTCTGAGGGACTGCTTAGGCTAGAGCGAGCTTCCTGTCTTTTGTTGCCCAGCGGTAGCTTACTGCTTAGTTGCAGCATGGGATCCTGGGCCAAGTGGGTTTCTTGTCTTTCTCCTAAGGTGGTGGGATTTTACTTCTGCTCTCTCTTAGGAGCAGTGGGTCTGCCTGGGCCCTGGGGATGGGAGGATTTCTCAACTATCCCGCTGGTCGCTACCTACTTCTCCCAGTCTGTGCTTTTCTCTCAGACTCTTAATAGTGGCTTTTGGTGTATGTATCTTGGCTAATTCTTTCCTTCCAGGTTTTGGATTCTGTTCTCTTATCCTGGTACTCTCTTGTCTTCCCTTTCTCTGTCTTGACTTCCTATTGATAATTTTTTTGCTGCCCAGACTCCCATGGTCTAACTAAATTCCTAGTCTTGTGCTTTCTCTGCAGTGTCTTCAGGTTGAGTCATCAGCATTACTGAAGTAAGGTACTTACTGAAAAGCCAGGAAGTGTTTCAGTTAATTTTGTGATTCAGAAATTGCCAGTTATTCTATAGTTAATCCACTTGACTGTGTATTATACTTAGCCCGCTGGACCTTGGACTGTTGTGTAATTTGTACCAAAAAGTGTCTAATGAGGATTCCATCCATTCTTCTTAGTTGATTTCACAATCTAACAGTTGTTACAGGTTTTATTCTTCGTTGCTCACCTGTGGTATAGTATGGTTTTGTAGAATTTGAGTCAGATGACCTGGGTTTAAATTCCTATTTTACCATTTCTTTCATCTGCCTGTCTGTTTATCTATAAAATATTTATTGACTACCTTTTTTATTCTGGGTGCAGAGTCATTACTGTGACTTCTGGCAACTTTAACTTATTGAGCATAGTCATTGTGTTAAGTGCTTTTTCTAGGTTGACATTTAATTCTTCCAACAACTCTAAAACAGCAGTGGTTTTTTTTTTTTTTTTTGTAGTAGTAATTATTTGAGGATATATTGGGTAATTAATTTTAGGAACCTGAAGGCTCAAATAGTTAAGAATCATGACTACTGCCTCTCGATAATAAGAGAAAGCAGACGTTCCACAAACATTAGTAATGTTTATCTGATGGATTCTTTCATAATATACTTAATTCTTCCTCTATTAGAAACATGCTGGGAAAAAAAAAAAAAGAAACACGCTGGAAGTTTTCGTTTTGTAAATAATGATTTGGCCAAACTTCTAGGAGCTGTACTTGATTTTTCTGATTTCTCATTTCCCACATCCTGACCATCTGTCAGTAATACTCTGGGTTCTAACTACCCACATATGTTTTGAGTTTCCCTACTTTTCTCTATTCCCTTTGCCATCACTGTAGTCCAGGCCACCATTACCCCTCACTGGGGTTCCTGCAGTAGCTTCCTCATTTCTTGTTACTACTGTTAAACTTTGACAGTCTCTCATCTCTGAAGCCTGTAAAAATGCATATAAGATCATTTCCTTCCCATTTCAGTGGCTTTCCTTTGTAATTACAGTAAAATAGCAACTTTTTACGCTGGTCTGCAGATCCCCGCTTGTTCTGATTTCCTTTCTGCTGCTAAATATGCCAAACTCTTTCCCTGTTTCTAAGTCTTAGCACTTGAGGTTTTCTGCCTGTTCCTCATCAGCTTTTTTAAAAAAATTAACTAATTAATTTTAATTGGAGGCTAATTACCTTACAATATTGTAGTGGTTTTTGCCATGCATTGACAGTCAGGCACGGGCGCACATGTGTTCCCCATCCAGAACCCCTTCCCCACTCCACCCCCAGGGTCATCCCAGTGCACCAGCCCTGAGCACCCTGTCTCATGCATCCAGCCTGGACTCATCAGCTTTTTGCATGGCTGACTTTAGTATTTTGTTTGATGTCTTTTTTGGTGACTACCTGTAGGATTAGCCTGTTTCCTTCCTCTCTTCAGTATGTACACAAATCACTTAATAGTTTGATACACTTATAACTAGAAATTATATCTTAATATATTTATTAACTTGCAATCTGTACGTGCCCATAGAAATGTACATTTCTAAAGAATTGGACCCTTGTCTGTCTTATTTGTATCCTTAGTAGTGTCTAGTATGTTGTCAGTAATCTATAAAACTTTTTGGATGATGAATCTTGATTCATGCCTTTTGTGCATTAGTCTTTTTCTGTATGTTGATCTTTTCCCTTTCTGAAGCTAGAAAGCCAAAGTAGAATTAAGCTAAGGGAAATGTTCAATGTATTTTTTAACTGTATATGCTAATTTAAACATTCAGAAATGATTTCTATTTAGATCTTATGATACTTAAAATGGGTGCTGTGTTATCTCAGTTTTCATTCTTCTTTTATACAGTTTTTTTTTTTATTATGAACTTGGAAAATACAGACAAGTATAGCAAAGAAAATAAATTTCACCCTCAGAACCACTTTGTTATTGTTCTTTTAAAATATACAGAGTTACTGGATATATATACTTGCAATTCTTTTAGATGCAATTTTGCATCTTGCTTTTAAAAGTGTAATGTATTCTGAGCTTTTCTTAACTGTTAAATGAAATAGAAGATATTTGCTTGTTCTTATTGTTGGGTAGTGTCCCATTTTTAAATAGATTCTCTTCAGTTTTTCCATTAAAAATATTGTTACAAACATTTATGTGCATAAAGCATTTTGGCATTTTGGGTATTAAGGGTGAGTTCCCAAAGGCATACTATTAGATTAAAATGTATGAATGTTTTTAAGATTCAAAAAATATATATTACTGGCAGTAATTACTGGCATGTTTTTGCCTAATGCATATATTACTGCCAAATTGCATTTTGGAAGGATTGTGTTTTTGAATCCCCATTGGCGTTTTCTGAAACTCCGATAATTTGGCCACCTGATGCAAAGAACTGACTGATTGGAAAAGTCCCTGATGCTGGGAAAGATTGAAGGCAGGAGGAGAAGGGGTCAACAGAGGATGAGATGGTTGGATGGTGTCACTGACTCGATGGACATGAGTTTGAGCAAGCTCCGGGAGGTGGTGATGGACGGGGAGGCCTGGCGTGCTGCGGTCCGTGGGGTCGCAGAGTCGGACACGACTGAGCGACTGAGCTGAACTGATTGATTAGTGTTTACAGTGAAAAAGAATCTTTGCTATTTTGGGTGAAATATCACGTTTCATTTATTTAATTATTAGAGTTTGAATGTTCCCCCACGGTGTATTGTTTAACACTTTGTCCCTTGTGAGGACTGGGGTGGAGTAGAGTGGTTCTGACAGCAGATCTCTTATCTTAAACTTATGAGAGGATGAAGCTTGATTCTTTCCTGACATTCCATTATTGTGATTTTTGTAAAAGTGTGATGTTAAAAAGGCTGAGCTTTCCCATAGATTATTTATGCTTCTTTTCTCCAATTTTGTTGAAGTTTCAGCTGTTGGTAGTTTTTTCCCCCTCTTAATTCACATTTAATCCTGCAACTTAGTTTCTTGAATTTCTTGAATTTAACAACTTAAATTTCTTACCAGTAAGTTACCATGAATATTATAAATGTTTGCCTTTATTTTCTGTTGCAAGTTCCCCGATTGTTGACTTCCAGATGGTAGCGTCCATAGTCCCTGATTGCATAGTCAGCCTGAAGTTTGTGTTACTCATCTCTCTGTATGGCTTGAAGTCTGGGGACTGTGTGTCTCTTCCACAGTGGGAACTGGTGATCAGAGAAGATTGCAGAGTGAGAAACAGGGAGGGTAGGAAGTGAAGACAGGCTTGGAATAAAGGAAAAGCTAGCCTTTACGGTAATGTAAACCTGCATTTTAATTGTGTCCCATTTACTGATTTGAAGTTTCTGTGCCTCAGTTTCTTTCTTGGGGAGAAAAGGAGATGATGATCTCTATCTTAAGGTCATATTAAGGATTAAATTTTACACACACATAGCATGTATATTCCTGTGCTGTATAGTATGTTATGGCATTCAGTAAACAGCTCTTTTTTTCCCTTGGGAAACAGAGGGCTTGTCACGATGTCTGGGAAGACCGTATTGTTCAAACCACAGGTGTGAGTTGTATGAGCATATGTTAATATATTGTCTCAGATTCCGAGCATATGCAGTAAGTTATGTTGTGGTGAGCAAAACTCTTGAACAGGTTTGTTCTCTGTAACCAAGCTGTAGTGGAAATAGATTTGTATAATTAAAATAGGATATGAAAAAAATTTTAAACTTTAATTTAGAATGAAAACTTCTTGCTACATTTGTTAATTTTTTTGGAGAAAGACTTAATGTTTTATCAAACAACGCTCTTTTTATAATTGAAGAAAGCAAACAGCATGTGGGATACTGGAATACGGTTGCCTTACAGTGAGTCATATAAATTTGCAAGATTGTGTATTTTGATACGATGTTGGTGATTTCATATTGGATGCCCATCAGATGGATCCTCAGGATTTATCTTATTCTCTGGAAAGTAGTTGTTAAAATAGGATTATCAGATTGTCACCTGAATTAACAATTGGCAAATGGATTGCCCTCTCAGTGAACCAAAAGCCTTACTGTATCCAGTGGGATTGGGATAATGGGATGAGATACCTGAGTTCTTCATATTCCTCTGGAAGAAAAGATGCTGCTGTGGAGTTCACTCACATGCAGTTGGGCGTAAGAGTCACAGCTTCTCACCTTGTAATGAGCCAGTTCCTGGAGAGCACCCCCCAGTCCCTTTGTGCTCTTCTCTGTACCAGCTCTGGGAATGGGGAAAGTGAAAGTGGAAGTCACTCAGTCATGTCTCTTTGCGACCCGATGGACTGCACAGTCCGTGGAATTCTCCAGGCCAGAATACTGGAGTGGGTAGCCTTTCCCTTCTCCAGGGGATCTTCCCAACCCAGGGATCTAACCTAGGTGGATTCTTTACCAGCTGAGACACAGGGGAGCCCAAGAATACTGGAGTTGGTAGGCTATCCCTTCTCTAGGGGATCATCCTGACCCAGGAATTGAATCCATGTCTCCTGCATTTCAGGTGAATTCTTTAAAGCAGAGGGACCAGGAAAGCCCTGGGAATGGGGAGTTGAGTTATTATAACCTAGTGAGGAAGAGTGGATATAACTATGAGACACTGTGATTAACAGAGGTGTATATAAAGACTTGTGAGAAAAAAACTGTGAGTAAAGTGAAGGAGATAAATGTAATAACATGGGCTCTGAAATAAAATGGATTTAGGCCATTTTATTAGGATGAATAAAAATAAAATGGGCTTGTGCCATTTTATTTAGTGGAATTGTTTTGAATAAATGAGAGCAACATAGGAAAAATGTTTGACACAGTGTTTGCCACATATTGACTTTTATAAAGTGTTAGCTGTTAGTATTACTTTAAATTCCTGCTGTTTCTTTCTGTGATGATGCAGTGCTCTAAATGGTTTATTTAATTCTTTTTTTCCATTTAATTTTAATATCATTTAGTAATGCAGAGCTTGTTTGAGATGAGGTATCTTAAGCAGTGCAAAGCAAAGAAGTTTCTTTCCAATTGTTACTATAAATTCTGAACATAAACTTGGAAAAGACTTTGATATTGGTAAAGAAATTGTGTGACAGTTGTGTGTAAAGAACATAGAAAGAGATAACTGACAAAAAGTGGTAAACTATTTGAAAATCATGGGGAATATTTAATTCTTAAAGTTATTTGGAGTAGAGGCTTAAAAAAGTACTAGAATGGGGCTGGAGTGTGATTTGTTGCTACCATCCCAGCTTCTTTAGGAAAGTCATATACAAGGAAAGCTAGTAGTTAATGATCCTGTGTTTTAGAAGGTCGTCACTGGTAGCTCGGCTGGTAAAGAATCTGCTTGCAATTCAGGAGACCTTGGTTCGATTCCTAGGTCAGGAAGATCCCCTGGAGAAGGCATAGGCTACCCACTCCAGTTTTCTTGGACTTCCCTGGTGGCTCAGGTGGTAAAGAATCTGCCTGCAATGCAGGAGACCTGGGTTCAATCCCTGGGCTGGGAGGATCCCCTGGAGAAGGAAATGGTAACCCACTCCAGTATTCTTGCCGGGAGAATCCACATGGACAGAGGAGCCTGGTGGTCTACAGTCCATGGGGTCGCAACGAGTTGGACACAACCAATCACAGCTTTTTAGAAAGAGTACAGTGTATTTATTTTAAGAAAGGGCTTTTTGTTGTATACTAGCCCCCATCTGTCATTTGACTGTGGTGGAAACACCCTGTTTATTTAGCATCATTGGAGGATTAAGTATGCCACTCGAGTGAAAAGCCAGGATTTACTGAGTATGTACTGTGTGTCCGGTGTAGTTCTGAACGCTCTCCATGGGGCACTTCATTTAGTCTTCACCACAGGATTGCGAGTAGAGCTCCATTTCGCAGGTGACGTAATGGAGGCCCAGAGAGGTTAGGAAAACATTCATAGGGCTTCCCTGGTGGCTCAGTGGCAAAGAATTAGCCTGCAATTGTAGAAGCCACAGGTTTGATCCCTGGTCAGGGAACATCCCATGTGCCACAACTACTAGCTTCTGCTTTGGAGTCTGGGAGCCGCGACTGCTGAAGCCTTCACACTCTAGAGTCCATGCTCCACAGCAAGAGAAGCCTGCGCACCACAATTAGAGAGGAGCCCCCACTCGCTCCAACTGGAGAAAAGCCCACACAGCAGTGAAGATCCAGCACAGACAGACATAAATAAAAAAGAAAACATTCATAGAGCTGGTACATGGTGGAGACAGGTTTCTACCAACAGCACTCCTATCCTTAATCAATCCTCTTTTGATTCTTGAATATTTAATTGCACTTTAACTCTACTGAATTATAAACTTCTTTTATTTCAAATGTTTTGGAAGCAGATTATTTTTCAAATTTGTTACTTCTCTGCCTTGTACTGAATGTAAATTAAGAGGCACGTTGTTAGTGCTCATGCGGAAGCACAGGTATTTTTCAGGACTGTTGATTTGAATAGATTTGTTCAACTTTATCTTTTCATGGCTTTGAACTGCTGTAGTATTTATTTCTTCATAAGCTTTTTACTAAAGTAGAACAGTACAGAAAATGGCACAAAATCATTAGGTAGTGCATTTATTTTTCACAAAGTGAATGCTCCCATATTACCAATACCTAGAAGAAGAAAACACAATATTGCCTTCACGCGTCGTGTCCCTCACGTCCCCTTGTAACCACTGTCTGCCTCTCTGCCCATGGTTAACTGCTGCTGTCGTTAATTCAGTACTGTAGGATAGCTTTCCTGTTTTTGAATGTAAAATAAAGGTAGACCTAGCAAAATATGATCATATCACAGTTTATTAATTGTATAGCTGTATTTAAATTTTGTTGTTGTTGTTGTTGTTAGCTGCTTAGGCTGGAATGGAAAAGAAGAAAGGAGTGGCAGAAGGTGAGATGGTTAGATAGCATCACTGACTCAGTGGACGTGAATCTGAGCAAATTCTGAGAGTTAGGACAAACCTGAATCTGAGCAAACTCTGGGAGTAGAGGACAGAGGAGTTAACAGTGCATGAGGTTGCAAAGAGTCAAACGTGACTTAGCGACTGAACGACAACAAAGGTCGGAAGATGGGTGTCTAAAAGCTTGAGTTGTCATAACTATTGGTAGTGTAAGGGATCCTCCTTTGAGTAAAGGCTGTAGTTTTTAATGTGTGATATTTGTGATATCTTTTTCATTTCTGAGGATATATTTGTAGTTTTTAAGGTTTATCTGTGTTTTGCCTGGGTGAAATCAGAAGGAAGCTTTCATATAATTCTGCTTTTAAGACTAAGGAGTTTAGGAGCAGAGAAATGCAAAATTTGTAAGGTTCACTGTTACTTGCATTATGAGAATGTAGCTAAAATTACCACCTCAGATTGTAGATAGGGTGTACATATATGTAACTTACATATATATTACAGTGTTGACTAATCTTAAGTACTGAGAGATTTCATGATAATTTATTGAAAAATTTGTGTGAACTTTGCTTCATACCTGATTTTTAGATGCTAGATTTTTTAGAAACTGATTACCATGGGCCAGTTCCTCTTATTTGACAAATAAGGAAGTTGGGACACTGAAAGCTCATAATTTGTGGTTAAGTGGAAAAGAAGAAAAATATGACAGGTGGAACATTCACTTTCTTTTTATGTTCATTGTGAAACCAAATCAGTAAGAAGAGTGGAAGGAGAACTAGGAAAGTATATCAAATTTTCCTGCTTAAAGCTTTTACTGTCTAACAGCATATTCACATAATTGAGAAGATTGTTTTAAATTTTAATTTAAGGCTAATGTATTAAATCAACATATATTTGTTGAGCATTTATAGACATTGTTCTAGGCGCTAGAGCAATGAGTAAAAGAGAACAAAACCAAGCAATGAGCTTACCTTTAAGTGGTAAGACATAGTAAAGAAGTAGACAAGTGTGTATTAAGTCAGTTCAGTTCAGTTCAGTTCAGTTGCTCAGTTGTGTCCGACTCTTTGTGACCCCGTGGACTGCAGCATGCCAGGCTTCCCTGTCTATTACCAACTCCCGGAACTTACTCAAATTCAAGTCCATTGAGTCAGTGATGCCATCCAACCATCTCATCCTCTCTCGTCCACTTCTCCTCCTGCCTTCAATCTTTCCCAGCATCAGGGTCTTTTCCAATGAGTCAGTTCTTCGCATTAGGTGGCCAAAGTATTGGAGTTTCAGCTTCAGCATCAGTTCTCCCACTGACTACTCAGGACTGATTTCCTGTAGGATGGACTGGTTGGATCTCCTTGCAGTCCAAGGGACTCTCAAGAGTCTTCTCCAACACCACAGTTCAAAAGCATCAGTTCTTCAGCGCTCAGCCTTCTTTATCATCCAACTCTCACATTCATACATGACTACTGGAAAAACCACAGCTTTGACTAGATAGACTTTTGTTGGCAAAGTAATGTCTCTGCTTTTTAATAAGCTGTCTAGGTTGATCATAGCTTTTCTTCCAAGGAGCAAGTGTCTTTTTATTTCATGGCTGCAGTTACTGTCTGCAGTGATTTTGGAGCCCCCCAAAATAAAGTCTCTCACTGTTTCTGTTATTTCCCCATCTATTTGCCATGAAGTGATGGGACCAGGTGCCATGATTTTAGTTTTCTGAATGTTGAAAACTAAGTATTAAGTCAGGCAGTAATAAATTCTTTGGAGGAAAATTAAGTACAGGGAATGAAGAAAGCCAGGGCAAAGTCTAAGTATATTTTCTGTTTTGTATACAGTGGTCAGAGAAAGCTTGGGTGACATTTGAAAAGAGGGAAGAGAGGGACAGAGTGATGTGAGTCCTACTTAGGTCGAAGGAACAGCAGGTACCATGGGCCCTGAGGTGGATGGAGTTTGTTTGGATATTGCAGAAACTTCCAAGGAGATCTCTGGACTGGTGGGTGGAATAAGATATAGAGAGGAGTAAGAGATTAAGTTGGAGAGGTAGATGAATCTAGAATGTTGAGAGTCTTATAGATTGATGTAGGGTTGTTGATTTTTCTCTGAATGGGGAGCCACCGCAGAATTTGAGGAAAGTTGTGACATGGTCTAACTTGTGTCTTAAAAGGATAAGGATCCATTGAGGTGAGACTGTAGAAGGTCCTAGTCTCAGGAAGCAGGGAGACCAGTTAGGAGGCTTTTGTCCTAAGGCTTTTTGGGAGGGAGTTGTGGAGCTCCAGTACTAGCTGTGGAGTTGGTAGGGGGTGCTATAGGTGGTTCTATATGCAGATACTAAATGCAGTGAAAGCCTTTCTGTTCTCCGGCCCTGAAAATCAAGTTCATGTGACATAAACATTGTGATGTAAAGACATAAAAGCTTATGCTATATTACATAATTGAAGGAATTAAGAGATTGTAACAAACTTTGTAGTTTTTCAAATGTTGTATATTAGCATTAATACCAAGCCAAATAAACTTTTGTTTTTAAACTGCTCTCCATGTCCTTGATCCCTTTAAGACATAGTTTTTATTTCTATTGTAGCTTTTCCCGTGACTCTTTTTGTTGATATTGCTTTCATTTCTGTTGTTTGTGCTTTTTAGCTTTCCTCTTCTGCGGTGGTGTAATTACAAATACGTCATCTCTTTTATTTACCCATACTTTAACCAGTATTCCTTTGGCAGTTTATTAGGTTTTTGACTTTTCTTTCTTGATTTGGATGATCTTTTAAATTCTCTTGGACTTACATCATTGTCTCTGCTACCTAACCTGAAGTTATTTTGCTTGATTATATAATTGGAGCTTTTTTCAATTCTGAAAAGACGGTAGAGAGATATATGTACTAAGTAAATGCTAAATATTATTTTGCTTGTTCACTCTATTAGTTGCTTGTTGTTTGGTTCACGGCTCACTCATCTGTTGCAAACTGTATTCATTATGTCATGAACACACTTAAAAATTTATACATATGCCTATTTCAGTAATTACAGTCTGTGGTAAGTATCCAGGCTTTGCAGTCAGGCCAGTATGAGTTAGAATCTTGGTTCTGCTGCTTATTAGACTTGCAGGGTATGCGAGGCCCTTCTTATACCTACCTGTGAAATGGGGAACACAGCACCTTCTTCCAAGAATATGAAGTGCATCACCGTGTCTGGTAGTACTAATAATCGTCCTTCAAGTGGTTTTTCCCTCTTTTTTTCTTTATAAGCCATTGCTGTTGTTTAGTCTCTAAGTTGTGTTTGACTCTTGTGATACAATGGACTGTAGCTTGCCAGGCTCCATGGGATTTCCCAGGCAAGAGA
This sequence comes from Muntiacus reevesi, assembly GCF_963930625.1. Taxonomy (NCBI): domain Eukaryota; kingdom Metazoa; phylum Chordata; class Mammalia; order Artiodactyla; family Cervidae; genus Muntiacus; species Muntiacus reevesi. Next base: position 43,996,231 of record NC_089264.1, read on the forward strand.
ACTGGAGATTGCCATTTCTTTCTCCAGGAAATCTTCCTGGGTCAGGGATTGAACGGATGTCTCCTGCATTGGCAGGCGGATTTTTTTTTACCACTCAACCACTGAGGAAGCCCTTATAAACCATTGGGGTAATTTTTTGAGTTAACAAGTGATAAATATGAAGTTTTTTTTTTTTTTTTTTTTTTTTTAATGTTCTTTAAGCTGGAATTCCCTTTGCCTTCATTCTTCTTTCCTTTTCTTTGTTCTTATCCCAGTGCATAGTCATCTTGCTAAAAGGCTGTAGATCCATTTTGGGAATGGCTGGGACAAAGATAAATAGAATGAAATTTTTGCTGTGTAGAAAGGTTTTTCCTCAAGGGGACCTATTCTCCCCTTCAGCCGCGAGGTTCTAAGTCTAAGCTGGGAGGGCCTTGACTCTGTTTTGGTAATTCAAGTTAGTCCTGTGTTCACTTGACCTAAAACTCTTTTGCGCATATAGATCAAATAAGAATTTAGTAGACAGCTGATCTGTTTCTCTTTTAGAGGTACCATGATCAACTGGCAAACGCCATATACAGTTTTCTGAGTCAGACTGTTCTGATTTCTGTTTTCACGCTGCTGTGCATTGTGGTAGCAAAGTCCACTTTGTCTTTGGTGATTAAATACTGTCTGGGCCCCTGCCTCCCAGGACCCATTTTTGTCCATTGCATTCGGGGAGCTCAGTTCAGTGGTAGCAGTTCCCACTGTAATTTCTGACCTGCAGAGAAGAGCAACCATGGAGTTCTTTAGTGATGCCGAGGCTCACCTCACACATTTATTTCTGACAGTTGTCCTGAAAGGTATGTCCTCTGGACTGTCCTGGAGTGGTTCAGCATGTTTTACATGATAGACCATTTTAAATGTTTCAGGTTCTCAAAGCCTTTGAATACCACCTTCTACATTATACTAGTATTCTACCATATTATTATTATTCTACCAATTGAGCTATTTCAAATCCTGAAAGATGATGCTATGAAAGTGCTGCACTCAGTATGCCAGCAAATTTGGAAGACTCAGCAGTGGCCACAGGCCACAGGCCACATTTCAGTCCCAAAGAAAAGCAATGCCAAAGAATGCTCAAACTACTGCACAGTTGCACTCATCTCACATGCTAGTAAAGTGATGCTTAAAATTCTCCAAGCCAGACTTTAGCATACGTGAATGGTGAACTTCCACATGGTTTTAGAAGAGGCAGAGGAACTAGAGATCAAATTGCCAACATCCGCTGGATCATCGAAAAAGCAAGAGAAAAACATCTATGTCTGCTTTATTGACTATGCCAAAGCCTTTGACTGTGTGGATCAATAAACTGTGGAAAATTCTGAAAGAGATGGGAATACCAGACCACCTGACCTGCCTCTTGAGAAAGCTGTGTATGCAGGTCAGGAAGCAACAGTTCGAACTGGACATGGAACAACAGACTGGTTCCAAATAGGAAAAGGAGTATGTCAAGGCTGTGTATTGTCATCCTGCTTATTTGACTTATATGCAGAGTACATCATGAGAAATGCTGGGCTGGAAGAAGCACAAGCTGGATCAAGATTGCTGGGAGAAATATCAATAACTTCAGATATGCGGATGACACCACCCTTATGGCAGAAAGTGAAGAGGAACTAAAAAGCCTCTTGATGAAAGTGAAAGAGGAGAGTGGAAAAGTTGGCTTAAAGCTCAACGTTCAGAAAACTAAGATCATGGCTTCTAGTCCCATCACTTCATGGCAAATAGAGAACCAGTGGAAACAGTGGCTAACTTTATTTTTCTGGGCTCCAAAATCACTGCAGATGGTGATTGCAGCCATGAAACTAAAAGATGCTTACTCCTTGGAAGGAAAGTTATGACCAATCTAGTCAGCACTAGAAAGCAGTCTCTAGAAAACAGAGACATTACTTTGCCAACAAAGGTCCGTGAAGTCAAGGCTATGGTTTTTCCAGTGGTCATGTATGGATGTGAGAGTTGGACTGTAAAGAAAGCTGAGTGCAGAAGAATTGATGCTTTTGAACTGTGGTGTTGCAGAAGACTCTTGAGAGTCCCTTGGACTGCAAGGAGATCCAACCAGTCCATCCTAAAGGAGATCAGTCCTGGGTGTTCATTGGAAGGACTGATGTTGAAGCTGAAACTCCAATACTTTGGTCACCTGATGCGAAGAACTGACTCATTTGAAAAGACCCTCATGCTGGGAAAGATTGAGGGCAGGAGGAGAAGGGGACAACAGAGGATGAGATGGCTGGATGGCATCACCGACTCAATGGCCATGGGTTTGAGTAAACTCCGGGAGTTGGTGATGGACAGGGAGGCCTGGTGTGCTGTGGTTCATGGGGTAGCAAAGAGTCGGACACGACTGAGCGACTGGACTGAACTGAGCCGTATTATACTGAGGCAGTCCTGGCATTTCAAGTTCTTTTAGTGTATACTCCCTTTTGGTGCATGTTTTATCCCATTGACCCAGAGCCGTTTCTGACCAGCCCCTTGAGGTACAGTACTGAATCTAGAATAGCCATTTGGTTAGTCTTGTAGCAACAAATTGATCTCATCCAAGTGTGTCTTGTCCATACTATCCCACATCCATAATGTTAAATCCCACACATATTTCTCAGGTTTTTATCTGTATAAATTGGAAAAATCATGCTGTTCTTTTGAATTGTAGTACCAGGGGTGTAGACCTAGGGGTCACTCTTTGTATCACACTTTTGAGGGCCAGTTGGGACTTTCGGGTCTGGAAGGAAAGGGTCTGTGTAGATCCTGAAGAGAATTAGCTGTGTCTGGCAAGGCACCTCCCTAAGGGGAGGTTATTACAGAGTCTTCATGCAAACCAGAGTTCAACGCTGTCAAGAGTCTGTGTCTTATAGCAAAGAAGACCCAGCAAAATTTAGGGGTTCAGCGTCCCCAGCTTCATTGAGATTTGCGTACATGTTCTCACTCCGGTTTGCACGGCCCCATATTTCTTCCTAGCCAGTGCCCTTTAAAAGACAGTATCTTGTGAGGTCAGGAATTCAATTTGTGTTGGAATTCAGCCACTCGCCGGATGACTCTGGGTTTGGTTTACAGAAATCTCAGCTCTGAGGCTTTAGTAGATAAGGGTTTCTTTCAGGGAAGACAAGAAACTTTCAGGTCATTTATATAGCATTTGAGCTAGACATGTGAAGTGCTGAGCTTATCCTTTTACTTCCCCACTTTACCCAGCACAGGAGTCACCCGCTCATCTCGTTGTAATTTTTAGTTTGACACGTATTGTAAGGAATCAATTCATGTTCACCCAGAACCTTGATTTCCGTAAGTATTTGATTAAGGGTACCCATTGATTATACAACTCTTTTGCTGTGTCACGCTATGGATTGGCAGTGCCGTTTTTGCCTCTCTATTGGAAATGGAGCCATTAGTGCCTTTAAATTTAATCAGAGTAGAGAACCAATTTCATAAACCCCCGAACAAGTTCAGACATCTCATGTTTAAGCATCTGTTCCTTTAGAACTACTTTTGATACTCAAGTCAGTATCAGGTGGGGTTCTTTAGAGAGAACAAGTATAGGTGTGCACACACATGTATACATGACTTCCATGGTAATAATTTTCTTCCTTTTGTTAAGCAATATTACTTAGTTTTGTCTTGAATTATGTATTTATAGAATCATGTACCTTTTGTCTCTCTTACCAGTGCTGAGAAATATATTTTGTTCATTTTATTGTGTGTAACTTCGTTTTATTTCTGTATTATATTCCAGGTGTGAATACTCCACAATTTAATTTTTTAAATGAACATTTTTTTTCTTTCCAGTTTTTGCCCTTTTGTGAACAGTGCTTCTGTGAATATCCTCTTATTTTCATCTATGTGATGTAATTAATCAAGGATGGCAGGGTGATGTAATCAAGGAGTTTGCTGGGTCAGATACTATCATCTTTACTTGTTAATACCTAATTATTTGCCAAAAGAGAAATGTTAGTTTAGTTTCCCAGCATCACCAATATTGGTATTATATACACTTAAAAAAAATTTCTAGGGTGGACGTGAAAATGGTATGTTTTTGTGGGTTTAATTTGTTCATTACTGTTGAATGTTAGTTGCTCAGTCCTGTCTGACTCTTTGTGACCCCATGGACAGTTGCTCACCGGGCTCCTCTGTCCATGGAATTCTTCAGGCAAGAATACTGGAGTGGGTTGTCATTTCCTTCTCCAGGGGAACTTCCTGACCCAGGGGTAGAACCTAGGTCTCCTGGCATTACAGGCAGATTCTTTACTGTGTGAGATACCAGAAAAATTAAGCATTATTTCATATTACTGGTTATTTCAATTTCTTCTTTTGGAGATTGTCTATTCAGGCCTTCTATTTTTTTTCTGTTGGGTTGATCTTTTTTTTTTTTTTTTAAATAATGTTTTTGGAATTCTTTATATTTCTATCCTTTGTTACAAACTATTTTGTAATTCTTTGTATTTCTATCCTTTGGTTACAGTTGTAGTATTTCTTTTCAGTTTATGGCTTGTCTATTTACTTATGGTGGGCTTAATATTAGTTCTTATAGTTAGTATTGTCAAATCAACTGGGTTTTTCTTTTATTGTTAAATGCTTTTTGTGTCTTAGTTAAGAAATTCTTGCTCACTCTAATATATAATCTTACACTGTCTTCTCAAAGCTGTGTAATTTGTATTTCAGTTGAGGATTTTAATTTGCCAAGAATTGATTTTTGTGTATTTTGTGAGAATCTAGTCTGATTTCCTTTTTTTTTTTTTTTCTGTATGTAGATCCTCAGCCAATTCCAGAGTCATTTGTTTTATAAGTTTCAGTTTTCCTTACCAATTTGAATTACTCATTCTGCCGTATATCAAGTGTCTCTATGTGTGTGGATCTGTTTCTGAGCTCTTTATTTCTTGCACTGATATGTTTGTCTGCTACCTTGACAATACAGTTTTTTAAGTTACCGTCATCTTAAGTATAGCAGGTTTTCTCATTTTTTCCGTCCAAATTGGCTGTTCATTGTCATTTTGCATATTTATGTGCATTTTATAATCAACTTGTTCAGCTCTAGGGGGAAAAAAAACTATTGGATTTTGACTGGAATTGGATTGATGCTTTCAAATTGATTTGGAGACAGTTGATGTCTTTATAACATTGAGTCTTCCAATCTGAAACTTTGGTATGATATGTCTATTTTAATGGCTCTCATAATGCTTTATAATTTTTTTCCTTAGAGGTCTTACATGTTGTAATTATTCCTAGGTTCTTTGTTTCTTTCTCCCCCTTTAAAAAAAATATTATAGTATCTGTTTTAAAAATGGAATTGTCAGTTTTCATGCTTTAGGATAGCAAATATTATGGATTTATGGTTGTCTTGAGTTAGTTTTTTTTTGTACCTCAAGAAGCATTAACTTGTAAATTTTCTCTTTTCCTGGAATTTTTTAGCATGGGTAGGAAAAGGCAAGAGTTAGGCCTTAAATTGGGTTTTGGAAACCCTCTATGTATGAGAAATGTGAAAAAACAGAAATTTGACTCTAACCAAATTTCATCAGTTTGAAGTCTCCATCTTGCTCTGTTGTTTATGAGGGTCAACTGAAATTGTAATTCCAACTAGGTAGCTCCTTGGATAATTTCTTCTTATGAAACTTCAGCTAGAACATGAGAGACTAAGGTTCAGACAAATTTTGAATTAGTTTTGAAAAAGTAAGTGAGTCTGCTTTAGACTTTATCCCCTCCTCAAAGTAATAGTCTTTTAAGCATTTTTGAGGAATAATTGTCAAACTCACTGTATTATCTGTATTGCTGCATAGTACATTACTACAAACTCATCTTAAAATGTGAATTTATTATCTTAGAGTTTCTATTGGTCAGGTATCTTGGCGTAGGTTAACTGGAGTCTCTGCTCAGTCTCCCAAGGTTGAAATCAAAGTGTTGATTGGGCCGTATTCTCATCTGGAGCTTGGAGCCCTCTTTCAGGCTCCTTCAGTGTGGGCAGCATTCAGGTCCTTGTGGTTATGGTACAAGGACCTTGATCTCCTGGTGTCTTCTGGCCCTCTGTTCCTCTCTCCACAGCATGATGGTTTGCACCTTCTAGGTCAGTCTTTTTCACATGTCGTGTCTCTTTGACCTTTTTTTTTTAATGGGCCTTTTTAATGTATGAGGTTACTTACTAACACCCTTGATTGAAGGCAAGAGGAGAAGGGGACGACAGAGGATGAAATGGTTGGATGGCATCACTGACTCAATGGGCGTGAGTTTTGGGTAAACTCTGGGAGTTGGTGATGGACAGGGAGGCCTGGTGTGCTGTGGTCCATGGGGTCGCAAAGAATCAGACCCGACTGAGCGACTGAACGGAACTGAATGTTCAACCAATTTTCCATCCCTGGTATAAACTCTGCCTTGTCATGATGTGTTGTTATCCCCTTTCTGTAGTTTGTTTAATTTGCTAATATTTTTAGATTTTTATGTTTTAAGTGAGGCTGGATTGTAATTTTCATTTTTAGTACTGTTTTCTTGGCTTTGGTACTAGTGTTAAGCTATCCTCATAAAATGAGTTTAGGAAGTTTCTGTTTTCTTTTTGTGTTAAAAAAGTAGGGTTCCTTTTTCCTTGATTATTGTTAAAACTCAAAAATGAAAACAACTGGGCTTGGATTTTCTTTTTGGGAAAAATTCTAGGTAGTTTAGTTTTCAGTTCTTTGAAGACTGTAAGGTTAAAGTAGTGTCTTCCTGTGGTGATAAGCTAGTAGCTAAAAGTGAAAAATTCTGTATTTTTATTTTAGGAGTTATTAGGCTTCCCTGATAGCTCGGTTCGTAAAGAATCTGCCTGCATTGCTGGAGACCCCAGTTCGATTCTTGAATCGGGAAGATCTGCTGGAGAAGGGATAGGCTACCCACTGCAGTATCCTTGCCTTCCCTTGTGGCCCAGCTGGCAAAGAATCTGCCCTGCAGTGCAGGAAACTGGGATTTGATCCCTGGGTTGGGAAGATCCCCTGGAGAAGGGAAAAAAGGCTACCCACTCCAGTATTCTGGCTTGGAGAATTCCACGGAGTGTATAGTCCATGGGGTCGCAAAGAGTCGGATACGACTGAGCGACTTTCACTTTCACTTTTTAATGTATGTATGTGTTTATTTAGCTTCCCTGGTGTGTCAGTGGTAGAGTCTGCCTGCAGGAGATGTGGGTTTGATCCCTGAGTTGGGAAGATCCCCTGGAGAAGGAAATGGCAACGCGCTCCAGGACTCTTGCCTGGGATATCTCATGGACAGAGTTATATATTTATTTAAATTGTGTTATAGATGATCTACAGTGTGTTAGTTTCAGATGTTTGAAAGTGAAAGTGTTACTTGCTCAGTCTTGTCCAGCTCTTTGCGACCCCATGGACAGACCCCATCTGTACCCCACCAGGTATAGAGCAAAGTGATTCAGTTACACACACAGAGAGAGTAGGTCTTTAATGGTTGTCTCTTTTCTATATAGTAGTGTGTATATGTTAATCCCAAACCCCTGCTTTATCTGTTCCCCCCTTCACCTTTGATAAACATGTTTGTTTACTTTGTCTGTGGGTCTAGTTCTGTCTTATAAATAAGTTTTTTTCATTTTTGAAGATTCTTTCTTTAGATTCAACATTGTTTGATTAGTATTTTTTACTGAATGGTTTGAGATGAGCTATTTTGTCTCCACTTTTTGAGGTATTGCTTGCATGCTTTTTTCTGTAAGTAACAGTTATATTAAGTAAAATTAACATTAAAATTGATTATCTAGTATATTGTGCTTTAATACAGTTTAGATTTGTGTTTTAAGCTTCTTAAATTTGTAAGCTTTCTAAATAATGAATCTTCAAGGAATCTTTAGAGGACTTTGAGCTAGATATCTAGCTTCAGCTTCTTCCTCTGCTGCTTACAGTCATTGAGTATATCTCTTACTTTTGGGGCTTCAGACTTCTCATTTGTAAAACAAATATCTACTTATGAGGAAAAACTGAGAAGTGCTTTATAACCATACACTATAATATATATATGTGAGAAGTTTAAAAGATCATGAATATAGATAATGTGTTCAAAGAGAGATGTGAGAAGGAAACTTTTTACTGAGGTATAGTTGATGTACAGTATTGTATGTTACAGGTGTGCAACATGGTGATTCACAGTTCTTAAAAGTTACACTCCATTTATAGTTATTATGAAATACTGGCTATTTTCCCTGTGTTGTGCAATATATCCTTGTAGCATATTTATTTAATGCATAATAGTTTGTACTGCTAAAACCCTACCCCTGTCTTGGCTTTACCACCTTCTTCCCACTGGTAACTACTGTTTGTTCTTTGTAACTGTGAGTCTCTTTCTTTTTGTTATTTCCACTAGTTTGTTGTATTTTAAAATTACACACAGAAGTGGTATCATATAATATTTGTCTTTCTCTGTATGACTTATTTAACTCAGCATAATACCCTCCAAGTCCATCCATTTCACTCTTTTATAGCTGAGTATTATTCCATTTTGTATGTATATATATATGTGTGTGTGTGTATACACACATACTGTATCTTCATTATCCTTTCGTCTGTTGATGAATGCTTAAGTTACTTACATATCTTGAAAATTGTAAAAATGCTGCAATGAACATTGGTGTGCATGTATTTTTTTGAATTAGTGTTCTGATTTAAAAAAAATTGTTTTTGGATATATACACAGTAATGGAATTCCTAGGTTGAATGGTAGTTCTATATTTAGTTTTTAGAGAAACTTCCATACTGTTTTCCACAGTGGCTGCTCCAGTTTACATTCCCACCAACAGTGTGGGAGGGTTTCTTTTTCTCCACATCTTCACTAACATTTGTTATTTGTGTTCTTTTTGATGACAGGCATTCTGACAGGTGTGTGGTGATATCTCATTATGATTTTAATTTCCATTCTCTGAGTTTTACTGGCAGTGAGCATCTTTTCATGTGCCTTTTGGCCATTTGCATTTCCTCTTTGAAAAATTGTCTATTAGATTCTGCTCATTTTTCATTTGGGTTGTTTTATTTTTTATATTGAGTTGTGTGAGCTGTTTATGCATTTTTCATATTAACTCCTTTATTGGCAATATCATTTGCAAATATTTTCTCCCTTTCAGCTGGTTGTCTTTTTGTTTTGTCAATGGTTTCCCTTGCTGGACAAAAGCTTTTAAGTTTAATTAGGTCATGTTTGATTATTTTGGTTTTATATCTTTTCCTTTAGTTTACAGAACCAAAAATTATTGCTGTGTTTTATGTCATAGAGTATTCCATTTATGTTTTCTTCTAGGAGTTTTATGGTTTTGTCTTACAAGTAGGTCTTTAATCATTTTGAGTTTATTTTTGTGTGTAGTGTTAGCAAATGTTCTAATTTCATCCTTTTACAAGTAGCTGTTCAGTTTTCCCAGCACCATTTATTGGAGAGACTGTCTTTTATATATCATTTATCCTTGACTCTGTGAGTTTATTTCTGGGCTCTCTATTCTGTTTCACTGATCTTCTCTGTGAAGAAGATCATCAGTACCATACAATTTTGGCATCAGTACCATACAGTTTTGATTACTGTAGCTTTGTAGTATAACCTGAAGTCAGAAAGCATGGTTCTTCCAGCTCTGTTCTTCTTTCTCAAGATTGTTTTGGCTATTTGGGGTCTTTTGTGTGTCCATATAAATTTTAAAAATAATTGTTTTAGTTCTGTGAAAAATGCCCTTGATATTTTAATAGAGATGGCATTGAACCTGTAGATTGCTTTGGATAATATCGTCATTTTAACAACATTAATTCTTCAGCCCATGAACATGGTATATTTTTCCTCCTGTTTGTGTTGTCTTCATTTTCTTTCATCAGTGTCTTATAGTTTTCTGAGTATGTCTTTTACCTTCTTGAAAGTGAAAGTGAAGTCACTCAGCCATGTTTGATTCTTTGTGACCCCACGGACTGTAGCCTACCAGGCTTCTCCTTCCTTGGGATTTTCCAGGCAAGAATACTGGAGTGGGTTGCCAAATCCTTCTCAAGGAGATCTTCCCAACTCAGGGATTGAACCTGGGTCTCCTGCATTGTAGGCAGATGCTTTCCTGTCTGAGCCACCAGGAAAGTCCTTTACCTCCTTAGATAGCTTTATTCCTAGATAGTTTATTATTTTTGATGGATTTGTTTCCTTAATTTCTCTTCTGATCATATTTTGTTAGTGTTAGGAAATGTAAGATTTCTGGATATTAATTTTGTACCCTGCAACTTTACTAAATTCATTGATGAGCTTTAGTAGCTTTTTGGTGATGTTTTTAGGATTTTCTACTTATAGTATCATGTCATCTGCAAACAGTGATGGTTTTACTTCTTTCCCTCTAATTTGGATTCCTTTTATTTCTTTTTCTTTTCTGGCCACTGTGGCTAAGACTTCCAGTATCATGTTGAATAAAAGTGGTGAAAGTGGGCATCCTTGTCTTAGTCTGGATCTTAGAGGAAATGCTTTCAGCTTTTCACCATGAGAATGTTGTTAGCTGTGTGTTTGTCACACATAGTCTTGATTATATTGAGGCATGTTCCTTCCATGCCTGCTCTTTGGAAAGGTGTTTTTTTTTTTTTTTTTTAAATCATAAATGGATGTTGAATTTTGTCAGAAACTTTCTGTGTCTATTGAGATGATCATGTGGTTTTTATTCTTAAGTTTGTTAATGTGGTGTATCACATTGATAATCTTCAGTTATTCAAAAATCCTTGCATCTCTGGGATAAATCCCACTTGACAATGGTATGATCCTTTTAATGTATTGTTGGTTTCAGTTTGCTAGTATTTTGTTGAGGATTTTTGTGTCTTTGTTCATTAGTGATACTGGTGTGTACTTTTCATTTTTGGTTAAAAAAGTTAGCTTTGAGATCTGGTTGAATCCCTCCGTTTTGTAGATAATTGAAGCTACTAGAGGATGCATAGAGCTCTCTGCATGGCCTAGACTTCCTGTTTCCCAAATTATTGGCTTTTCCTATTTTGTCTTCCTTCAAATTAAATACTGGGTACTTGAGAGAGACTGACTTCTTTAGGCACATAGATGACTGTATCATTCCTAAGAGGTCAGGTAGAAAAGTACACATGATATTAGGGAGAAAAAGGAATGTTAAGACTTTAGTTTCTTAAGTTACAAGTAATTAAAACTGCTTCAGAGAAGTTATTGATCTTTTTTTTTTTTCCACCACAGTTTAGACAAAGAGAACCTTGTTATACTTTTCAGGGATTAAAATGGATGTAATTTAGTAAGAAGTAAAGCTCTGTGTGGTTGCTGCATAACTTTGTACTTGAAATTCAGTTGAAATTTTACTTAAAAAACCATTACTTCAGAATAATTTTAGTAAAATTTTACCTTGTGTTTAATATGACTTTCAAATCAGTTGTGTTTATAAGAGAGAGCTTCTTGAAATCTAATTCTTATCTACTTAATTCTTTATTCTCACTAAATGTGCTTGCGCTAAGTTGCTTTAGTCATGTCCAACTCTTTGCAACCCCGCGGACTGTAGCCCACCAAGCTCCCCTGTCCATGGGATTCTCTAGGCAAAAATACTGGAGTGGGTTGCAGAGCCCTCCTCCAGGGGATCTTCCCAACTCAGGGATCAAGCTTGTGTATCTTACATCTCCTGCATTGGTAGGTGGGTTCTTTACCACTAGCTCCACCTGGAAAGCCCCTCACTAAATACAGTCTTGAAGAAAATTGTTTCCTTCAAATTTAAGTTGAAACTGGTAGTGGGAAGGGTTATTATTTGAGCTTTGAAGATTCCGTATATTGTATCCTGTTCGTGGGCTTCCCTTGTGTCTTAATGGTAAAGAATACATCTGCCGATGCAGGAGACATGGGTTCCATCTCTGACTTGGGAAGATCCACTAGAGAATGTAATGGTAACCCACTCCAGTATTCTTGGTGGGGAAATTCCACGGACAGAGGAGCCTGGTGGGCTGTAGTCCACAGGGTCACAAAAGAGTCAGACACAACTCACCAACTACACAACAACGACAGCGTCCTGTTTGTGGGGGCTTTTTCCTCCCGCTTTCCCACTGCTGCAGTAACTGACGACCCCAGACCAGTCTGCTCTCCAGTCCTCCAGCTTAACCTTCTCTTGCCCCTCTCCCTCTTTGTGCGTGCATGCTAAGTTGCTTCAGTCGTGTCGGACTATTTGCAGCCCTGTGAACTGTAGCCCTGTAGCCAGGCCCCTCTGTCCATGGGGACTCTCCAGGCAAGAATACTGGAGTGGGTTGCCATGCCCTCCTCCAGGGCATCTTCCTGACCCAGGGATTGAAGTCACATCTCTTACGTCTCCTGCATTGGCAGGCAGGTTCTTTACCACTAGCGCCACTTGGGAAACCCCTCTCCTTCCTTAGTACAGCACATATTTCAGTTGCTAATTATTATCTCTGGTTCCTGCTATCTGTTTTTGTTTGAGAATTTCCTCTTCCCTTCCTTTTTTTCCCTTTCCCAAGAAGTTTATTACTTGTGAAATGATGAGCCACACGGGGTCTTATTAATGGGAGGAGCCCAGCTTTGCTAAGGCAACTTTAAAATCCCAAATGTCTTGTAGAAAATATGTGGCCCATATTTTAAATGAATTACATGCTAGATTTGTTAATAGTTATTTTGAGGAAATATTTTCTAGAAACTGAGGCTGTGTTGCTTTTGTATGAAAAGTAATTTCTCTGAAGAGTTAGGTATAGTTGCTTAGTTGTGTCTGACTCTTTGCAACCCTGTGGATGGTATCCTGCCAGTCTTCTGTGACCATGGAATTCACCAGGCAAGAATACTGGAGTGGGTTGCCATTTTCTTCTGCAGGGGATCTTTCTGACCCACGGATCGAACCTGAGTCTCCCACATTCCAGGGAGATTCTTTACTGTCTGAGCCACTGGAAAGCCCCTGAGGAGTTAATAAGGATTTATATAAAGTTAATGGTAATTTTGTTTAAAGTAACTTTGATTTAAAGTTGAAGGTGGCATTTAATACAGCTTGTGACTTCTTTGTTCTGAAAAACGACATTTTATTCAAATAAAACTCATTACATACATCCTGTCACAAAGGTAGTGCTTATACCTCCACAGAGAAGGTTTAGTTCCTTTATGTAATAAATGTGAGTTTCTTTGTAGGTTTTATGAGTGTTATTAGCAGCACTGTAGTTCTCCAAGTTTACTGAAGTGAAGTATTGCTTTTTAATTGTATTTTTCAATGCTACTCATAAGAAGTCATGAGGATGTGTATTTTATGCTAATTTTGCAGCTAGGGAAACTAAGAACCAGAGATGTTGAGGTTTGCTGAAGGTTACATGGTTACTGTAATAAAATTGAAATTATGGCTTATGTCTGATGCTGAAGTTGAAGGTATTGTGATTATTTAGGAAATTTTGGTGTTGATAGGTAGACTACTACTTGTAATTATAATCGTTATGTATAAAAATGCTGTAAGAGTGAAGAATAGGAAGTACCTGTTACGAGTCAGGAAGTCTTTATAGAGGGAGTTAATCCCTGGTGAAGAGATTCTTCAGGGATCAGAATGTGTCTTGTATTTCCTGTTGCAGAGATTGGGCTTTACTCTACGGGAGACTGGGAAGTACTGAAGGATTTCAACAGGAGGGGAAGATGTGACCATCATCTTATCCTGAAGATATGGGGACCATAAAGGGGGATACATTTGTAGTTTGGTGGTCCTGGAGATAGGGGGACCATTACAAGAAGGCTGTGGGGCAAAGCACTGAGGTTCTCTCTGATGGCAGTGATGGAGAGGTAGAGAGGCTGGAGCTGGATTCGAGCTTTTTTTTTAAAAAATTATTTTTTTTTGAAAGATAATTGCTTTACAGATGGATTTGAGCTTTTGATAGTCTGACGACATACAATTGTTGTTCACACTTATTCCATTCCCCCTGTCACCACCAGTGTCAAAAATAGAGCTAAAAGTTTGTGTTTAGAAAACTGACCCAGTTCTGCAATCTTCAGATTGCTAATTTGCAAAGAGCCTTGCTCTAAATTGTTAAGAGTATAGCTACATTTAGGATAGAAATCATTTTTTAGTGACAAATCTGTTTCTTTGGATGAAAGCTAAATTTATGCCTGGATTATGGTAATAGTGTAAATAAGACTTTTCAATGTAAGATATACACAGTCATTTCAGGAAGCAAAGCTCACGTTACTTAAAGTGATCAGTATTATTTTATGAAAGGCTTCTTTATTCCCTTCTAGATCATTTCTTAGAAATATCTGGTTGAGTTCTGTAGGCAGGAAGAATGCAGTAATTGTCCATCTTTTTGACATCATATCCTTCTGAGCCAGATTCTACTTAATCGATGCCACCCTGCATCTTGTCCTTTCTTCATGCCCTGAAGTGCAAGGGACCTGTTGCAGTGTTCCAATCCGTCATGTGGTGGAGTTTTCTTAGATTTTCTGTCAGAACAGTCTTCCTGTTGTTAACTGTGCCAAAAAAAAAAAGGTTTATATGAGCTTAGTTTTTAGTCTCTAATCATTCAGAAATTTAGTTTATTCATCTAGATGTGTCTTTCTGTAAAATTATGAAGTACAGAGGAAAATGATTCATTGTTATCTTTATGCTTGATAATCAATAAAATCTTTTATTTAATGGAGGCTGCATACCATAGTGGAATTAAATGAAGGTTCTAGGAATTAATACAATTTATCTTTTAAATATTTTTGTAATCTGCCTCATTCTATCTCACCTTATTAGCACAACCTTAGTTTAGACCTTGTGGCTTGAGATAATAAAATAACTTGTCTCTCTGCCTCTAATTGGTTGTTCTTACATCCACATACTGGAGCTTCCTGAATATTCTATTCCAAACATAAATCTGACACCATCCCACTCGTGTCTCCATGAATTTCTCATTGCTGTTGTGTTCGCTAAGTTTTTGAAGTTGTGGCGTAACTAGAGTGGTTTCTTGAATATTTAATTTCCATGAAATCTTGCTTTCTCTGACAGCTTTACACACCCCCCCCACACATATTTAATTTTTTGTAAAATATTTTAATGTAGATGTTTCTTTTCATGTTTTAAGTACTATTTACTTAATTATTTATTGGTATTATTATATTTATTAAAATACTTAATACAGGTTAATGTTAGTTGAGACAGGAGTATAAAATTATGAGAAGACAGAAAATAGGACACATCAGTTCAGTTCAGTCGCTCAGTGTTGCAGAGTCACAAAGTGTCCGACTCTTTGTGACCCTATGAATCGCAGCACGCCAGGGCCTCCCATCACCAACTCCCGGAGTTCACTGAAACCCATGTCCATCGAGTCAGTGATGCCATCCAGCCATCTCATTCTCTGTCCTCCCCTTCTCCTCCTACCCCCAATCCCTCCCAGCATCAGGGTCTTTTCCAGTGAGTCAGCTCTTCGCATGAGGTGGTCAAAGAATTGGAGTTTCAGCTTCAACATCAGTCCTTCCAATGAACACCCAGAACTGATCTCCTTTAGGATGGACTGGTTGAATCTCCTTGCAGTCCAGCGAACTCTCAAGAGTCTTCTCCAACACCACAGTTTAAAAGCATCAGTTTTTCGGTGCTCAGCTTTCTTCACAGTCCAACTCTCACATCCGTACCTGACCACTGGAAAAACTATAGCCTTGACCAGATGGACCTTTGTTGGCAAAGTAATGTCTCTGCTTTTTAATATGCTGTCTAGGTTGATCATAACTTTCCTTTCAAGGAGTAAGCGTCTTTTAATTTCATGGCTGCAATCACCATCTGCAGCAATAGGACACATAACTGATAGTAAATAAGAAAGTGGCACAGATCTCTGGCAACCATCTTCATAGTTCTTAAAGGCCAAGTTTAGCTGAGGATTGCCAACCCTGCTAAGAATAAGAAAAGACATTTTGAATGTTTGGAGAAAAATAAGGAAAGTAGCAGATTATTTCTGATCTTGTAATCATAATGAAATAGAGACTCAAACTTTTCACCACCCGTTTGACTCTCTCTTTTGTTAGGAAAGTAATTTGACTGAAAATGGTAGATCCAAGTTATTTTGAGAGAATAGGATGAGAAAGGAACTAACTGTTCTCAGTGGCCAGGATATTTTCATTCTAGGGTCTAAAAACAACTTTAATAATCCTGTTGTCATGATCTCTGAGCAGTCTTAAAGACCAGGAATAGTATGTGAAGGCTGACAGTTTTTTTTTTTTTGAGGTATAATTGACGTATAATAAATGGTTTCTATTAAAAGTGTACAGTTGGCAAAGTGTTAGTATATGTATATACACTTTGCCACAGTTAGTGTATGTATATAAATCTTTGCCACAGTCAAGATAATTTACATAGCCATCATCCCCCCAAATTTCCTTTGCCCCATGGAAGAGAAGACAGAAAAAGCAGTCCATGTGGAGGAGAACAATGATACTACGCTGTCCTGAAATCTGGAAAAAGGAGAGACTGGTCAGCTGTGGCAGATACTTACTGATAGGCCAAGTAATATGAGAACTGAGCGTTGGCTACTGAATTTAATAATGTAGAGATCGCTGGTGATTTTGACCAGGACGGTTTAGGTGAAGTGGTAAGAGCACAAACCTGACTGGAATGTATTTTAAAACATTTCTTAAATTCAATTTTTTAAAGGTTGCTTTCCACTTTCAGTTATTACAAAATATTAGCGATGTTTCTTCTGTTGCACAGTATTGGGTCGGCCAAAAAGTTTGTTTGGGGTTTTCATTACATCTTATGGAAAAACCTGATTGAACTTATTGGCCAACCCAATACATCCTTGATCCTATCTTATACCCAGTAGTTTGAACCTCCCATTTCTCCACCCATATATTGCCCCTCTCCCCCAAGCACTGGTTTGCTTTCTGTATCCATGAGTTTGCTTCCTTTTTGTTTTTTGTTATATTCACTAGTTGTATTTTTTAGATTCCCCATGTAAGTGGTATCTTACAGTATTTGTCTTTTTCTTTCTGACTTATTTCACTCAGTATAATACCCTTCAAGTGTATCCAAATTGCTGCAAAACTTCATTCCTTTTTTTATAATTGAGTATTATTCCATTGTATTTATATACCATATCTTTTGTTGGTGGACCCTCAGGTTGCTTCCATATATTGGCAATTATAAGTAATGCTGCTTTGAACATTGAGGTGTGTATATCTTTTTGAATTAGTATTCTGATTTTTTTTTTTTTTTTCTTTTTGAGGGAGATATATACCCAGGAGCAAAATTGCTGGGTCAAATGATAGTTGTGTTTTTAACTTTTTTAGAAACCTCCCTATTGTTTTCCATACTGGCTGCGCTGGTTTACGTTCCCACCAACAGTGTGTGAGGGTTCTTTTTCCTCCACATAGTCTCCAATATGTGTTATTTGTGTTCTTATTGATGGTAGCCATTCTGATAGGTAAGGGGTGATAATCTCACTGTGTGTTTGATTTCCATCTCTCTGATGATTACTGATGGCGAACATTTTTTCCTATGCCTGCCTGTTGGCCGTCCACATTTCCTCTTTGAAAAGATGTGTTTTCTTCTGTACATTTTTTGGTGGAGTTTGTTTTTGATGTTGGGCTATATGAGCTTTTTATATATGTTAGATATTAATCCCTTATTGGTTGTATCATTTTCAAATATTTTCTCCCATCTGGTAGATTGCCTTCTTGTTGATGGTTTCCTTTGCTTTGCAAAGGCTTTTAAGTTTAATTAGATCTCATTTGTTTATTTTTGCATTTCTTTGCTTTATGAAGACAGATCCAAAAAAATATTGCTGTGATATATGTCAAAGAGTGTTCCACCTATGTTTTCCTCTAGGAGTTTCATAGTATCTGTATCTGGTCTTACGTTTCGGTCTTTAATGCATTTTGAGTTTACTTTTGTATATGGATTGGTGAATGTTCTGATTACTTTCTTTTAGATATAACTGTCCAGTTTTGCTAACATCACTTATTTGAGAGACTGTTTTCTCCGTTGTATACTCTTGTTTCCTTTGTTGGAGATCAATCGACCATAAGTGTGTGGGTTTATTTCTGGACTCTCCATTGTGTTTCATTGATCTGTGTGTGTTTCTGTGCCAGTACAGTATACTGTTGTGATTACTGTAACTTTGTAATATAGTCTGAAGTCAGGAAACTTGGCTCTTCCAGATGTGTTCTTTCTCGATTGCTTTGGTTGCAGTATATTTTAACAGAAAGGGAGGAGAGAAATTAGAGATGGTAAATTAACAATGTTTTCGAGGAGATTTTCTGAAAGAGGAGTAGTGAAGTGAAATTAAAAGAAAAGTACTTTGCCCTTTTTTTTTTTTTTTTTTAAAGAATTAAAAGGATGTTTATATTCTGATGCTAGTAATCCGCTGGAGTTTCAGCTTCAACATCAGTCCTTCCAATGAACACCCAGGACTGATTTCCTGTAGGATGGACTGGTTGGATCTCCTTGCAGTCCAAGGGACTCTCAAGAGTCTTCTCCAACACCACAGTCCAAAATCATCAATTCTTAGGCAGTCAGCTTTCTTCACAGTCCAACTCTCACATCCATACATGACCACTGGAAAAACCATAGCCTTAACCAGACAGACCTTTTGTTGGCAAAGTAATGTCTCTGGCTTTCTAATATGTTATTTAGGTTGGTCATAACTTTCCTTCCAAGGAGTAAGCATCTTTTAATTTCATGGCTGCAATCACCATCTTCTGTGATTTTGGAGCCCCCCAAAAAATAGTCAGCCACTGTTTCCCCATCTATTTCCCATGAGGTGATGGGACCAGATGCATGATCTTAGTTTTCTGAATGTTAAGCTTTAAGCAAACTTTTTTTTTCACTCTCCTCTTTGACTTTCATCAAGAGGCTTTTTAGTTCCTCTTCACTTTCTGCCATAAAGGTGGTGTCATTTGCATATCTGAGGTTATTGATATTTCTCCTGGCAGTCTTGATTCCAGCTTGTGCTTCTTCCAGCCCAGCATTTCTCATGACATACTCTGCATATAAGTTAAATAAGCAGGGTGACAATATACAGCCTTGACGTACTCCTTTTCCTATTTGGAACCAGTCTGTTGTTCTATGTCCAGTTCTAACTGTTGCTTCCTGACCTGCATACAGGTTTCTCAAGAGGCAGGTCAGGTGGTCAGGTATTCCCATCTCTTTCAGAATTTTCCACAGTTTGTTGTGATCCACATAGTTGAAGGCTTCGACATAGTCAATAAAGCAGAAAGAGATGTTTTTCTGGAACTCTCTTGCTTTTCTGATGATCCATTTGACGTTGGCAATTTGATCTCTGGTTCCTCTGCCTTTTCTAATACCAGCTTGAACATCTGGAAGTTCTCGGTTCACATATTGCTGAAGCCTGGCTTGGAGAATTTTGAGCATTACTTTACTAACGTGTGAGATGAGTGCAATTGTGCAGTAGTTTGAGCATTCTTTGGAATTGCCTTTCTTAGGGATTGGAATGAAAACTGACATTTTCCAATCCTGTGGCCACTGCTGAGTTAGGCAAATATAAATATAAGCCAGCTTAACCCATGACCACTCATTAGCTTTCTGTATCAGTTCACTCATTCAGTATATGCTTCCTGAATGCTTGTTATGTTTCAGGTGATGACAATATTGCACAAATATTCTTTTTGGGTATTTTTAAAACTGAGAAGTCTTTTTCTTTTGACAGATTGTGGGATACAGAGAAAAATTAAGTTCTTTAGATTTGGACAGATCTAGGTTAAATTTCAGCAAAACAGTTAAAACTTTTTACCTGGGAGTAAACTATTTTACATATGAGAGTCTTGGCTAATTGATCGTGATAAGCTCTAGTATGTTTCCAACTTGGTAGGGTTGTTGAAAGAAGTAGAATTAGCCAAGCAAAGCAGCTGGCATGTAAGTTACCCAACAAATACTCTATTCCTTCTTTATCTTCTCTTTTTATATTTTAGGGTGTATTTGGTTTGGGGATTAGGCTAACGATATTCAGAGTTAAGTCTAATTAAAACTAATGATTTTGCTATCTGTTAAGGTAATAGCAGTATAATAGGAAGGGTACACTTAGATTGCTAGAGACTTGGCATTGAATTCCTGCTGTGCTGTTTACTTTCAATGGCCACTTTACCTTTCTGGATAATAATAAAAGGTATCTATTGAGTGTTGTTTGTGGAGTTCTAAGTATGTGCCAACACTGTGTTATATGTTTTATATGTAGATATCTCATTTAATCCTAACAACAACCTTGCAGATATACTGTTATTCCCATTTTATAGATGAAATAGTTAAGGCAAAGAAGTTAGATAACTTCCCTGAGGTTGTATAATAAGTGGCAGAATGAGAATGAATTGAAAGTTCTTTTTTCCCGTATAGAATGCTTAACCTTTCTCATCAATAAAATTGGGATACTGTTTTTATTTTCTTATTGTTGTTGATTTCTCGTGCTGAGACAGAAGTGAAACAGTGACATGCTCTTAGATCAATGCCTGGCAGTACCAATAATGTTCTTTATTTCCCAAAGTGTTGATATAGGTAGAATGGTTTTAATACTCTTTGTTTTCTACTTGTTTTGCTCATAGCTTTTTATTTATTTATTTAGCTCATAGCTTTTTAAAAAATTGTAAAATATATATAACATCAAATTTACAATTTTAACCATTTTAAGAATATGAATTAGTGGCATAAAGTACATGCACCATGTTCTGGTTGAAATTTTGAATTACCATTTCCTTCCCTCCAAAACAAACGAAAATAAGCACAGCTATTCCATTGCTCTGTGCACATAATATTACTAATCATCACTAGTGTTCATAGCCTCCTGGGAAACCAGGAGTCAGTAAATAAGTGTATACATGCACCTGTTTACTTCTGTTTTTTTCACCTAGTCAGCAATATTTTCCTGCATATGACAGAGACAACAATGTCATGTACAGATATAGTATTGCTTTCTAGGAGGTTATAGTATAGAATACAATTGGAAAAATTAGGCAGCTGTCAGTGAATCTAGAGATAATACAGCTGCATAAATACTTCTGCTAATTTATTACTATTAATGTTAATATTTAAAAAATTGATTATTAAAATCAAAAGAATATATTGGTTAACCATGAATATAAGTGTAGATATTTTTGGATTGAGGAATGTTTGGTAAATGAATTGCATATTAAGAGTTTTGAGGCAGAGGGGATTAGCTTCTGTCTCCTACCTTTGAGAAGATTAGCAGGAACTTCTTGAGGTGAGGAGGACAACATGTTTTGTGTAGGCGGGGGAATAAGTGGGAGTAAAATAATAAGAGATGGTAAGTTGAAAGATGTCCCTGGAAAGTGAAAAAGGACCTAAGTAACTGAGTTTGTATCCAGTAGTCTGTTTAAAACATTTGGAAGGTATTTTTGGACTTAGCAGTTTTTAAGGGAAATTTTTAGCTAACAGATTGGGGAGAGCTTTCTCTCTTTACAAGAGTCAGACTACTTCTTTGTCAACAAAGTCAGTCATTCAGAGCTCCAGTCATTAGTCAGAAGAAATTTCAAAGAATAGGCCCTTTATTTTCTGTTCAGCATAACACTAAAGCCATATTTGATAATATCAATGGATGTTTCTCAAAAAAATAAATTAATCTTTCTATATGGCAGGTTTTGGTGATATGCTTGACACTGGGAAAATAAGGGAAAATAAACTGCCTTAAAGAGGATATCAAAAAAGAAAGAAGGCATTATTCACTTTCTTTTTGAATTTGAATCAGATTGTTGGTTTATTGGAAAATGACACCAAATGCTAATCTCTGAAGATTTTAGAGAAAATATCTCAAAATACTCTGATTGAAGTATTTGATTTGATAAATGGCTTGAAACATTAATGAAAGTACTAAGTATGAACAATATTTGTTTAAAATTTTTTTCTCTGTGGTAGTAATTAAGAAAATCCTAATCATGAGGCTCATAAATAATCGCCAGTGTGGTAAGTCAAGTTCTTGGCAGTATATGATGTTACACATTGTTAATGGGCTTCAGTCATTGGTTTGTGATTAAAAGTCGGCTGGCTCTCCTTCTTAGTTGTTATGAAATTGCTGACCTTAAAGGTTTTATAGGAGGGAAACTAGCTTTAAAGACTGGATTTGCTTTTTCAGGTTCATTTATTTCTTAAGTTCTCACATTTCTGAACTGTGTCCCTGCCTGTATCAGTTGACTGGTACAGAAAAAATAAAGAATATGGCATAAATATTGGTCTCTAGTGAAGGCTTAATGAAATCACTTTTGATGCATTTTGTGACTGTGTTGTTTGGTTACACTCAGCCAAATAGAAGTGTACCTTTGTTTTACCTAGACTTGTAGCTCAGAAATGTCAGTCATAGTTGCCTCCTTTCTCTGACTACATTTCAGCTGTCACTTCAGTCTGACCTTTTCCATCTGACCAACTGCTGTGATTGTGGTTTATGTTCTGTTACTTCCTGCCTGCAGTTGGAATAGGCATTCAGTGGTGACAAACATGTTAACTGAGACGATAGTTTCCTCTGTAGATTAAAATAAAACTGACTATATAGGAAAGCATTTTTTTTTAAACTTGAAAGCACGACACAAAATATAAATTGTGACTTATCTCTGTTATAGTTACTAACAAATTGCAGTTCAGTTCAGTCGCTCAGTTGTGTCTCACTCTTTGTGACCTGGTGGACTGCAGTACACCAGGCCTCCCTGTCCATCCCCAGAGTTTATTCAAACTCATGTCCATTGAGTTGGTGATGCCATCCAACTACCTCATCCTGTGTCGTCCCCTTCTCCTCCCACCTTCAATCTTTCCCAGCCACTTAAAACTTTATCAGTAGCTTCTTGAATATTCTATTTTTTAAAATTTATTTTAATTCTCGGTTCCTTGTCATTCACTGACTAATAGCCCCAGGCCACCAGGTTCACCTCCTACTGCTTCTCCGCTTGCTAGGGTTTCCTTCCTCCTCCTAGGGAGGAGTGTTGCCTGGCAGAGGGCAGTTCCTTGTAACGTGGGACTGACCCCGGGCGCCGCCCGAGTGGAGGCCCGAGGCAGCAGCTGGGGGAGGTGAACGGCAGGAGCAGTCAGGAGCACTCTCGGCTGAGCGCCAGCCTGCCAGCAGACTGCTCTGTGGGGCCCAGATCTTATCTCACTTCCTCTTCGGGTTTGTTGTTTTCTCTTTTTTTAAAGCCCTGCTTATTAAAATCCAATTTCTTTTTTATAATAACCCCCAAAAATGCAATTGCTTCCATGTAAAAATCAGTCAGACATAATTATTTATTAGGAGTGCTGATCCCCTGCAGGAAGGCGTGGCAGCCCACTCCAGTATTCTTGCCTGGAGAATCCCATGGACAGAGGAGTCTGCTGGGCTACAGTCCATGGGGTCGCAAAGAGTCAGTCACGATGAAGCAACTGAACATGCAGACACTGTATAATAACAACATACATATATCATAACAGATATAATGGTAGTAATGTGTAGTAATCAGTAAAATGGGGCTTCTCTGGGGGCTCAGTGCTAAGGAGTCTGCCTGCCAGTGCAGGGGACATGGGTTCAATACCTAAGTTGGGAAGATCCCCTGGAGAAGGAAACGGCAACCCTATCCAGTATTCTTGCCTGGGAGATCCCATGGACAGAGGAGCCTGGTGGGCTACAGTCCATGGGGTCGCAAAGAGTCGGACACGACTGGGTGACTAAAACAGGAATCAGTGAAAAAACAAGCTTAGGCTTTGCCATCGTGAAATTTCATCCTTACTGCTCGAGTTTTAGAGCCTTGGATCTTAAATATTTTAAAGTTCTCTTTCCAGTAATGTTTTAATAATGTGTTATATATTTTGTTCATTAAGTATTTATACAGCTGTCTTTGACAGTGGATAGATAAGACTTCATACTTCAGGCTCTTGGAGGCCACTGAATAGTTTTCATGAGAGGAGGAGTAATATTAATACATTTCAACTAATGAGTAGAGTTACTGTCAGTGTTGTAAAGACGTAAGGGATTTCTGTTGTCAGTTTCTACATCTGAGTTTTCTAATCAGCCAAGTAATTTCGTGAAAAGTTTTTCTCTTCCAAACTTTTGTATTGGAAACCAGTTAGGTAAGTAATTCAGCGTACACATTTTTTGAGTGCTTACCATGAGCCAGGCCCTGTTCTAGGCACTCAAGAAAGAGCAGTGCCTATCATCTCATGATTGCTTTATAGTGGAGGAGTGGACAGTAAGAAGATAAATACATAATATATGCACTGTGATTAAGTGCTGTGAAGAAAAACATAGCAAATAGAAAAGGTGAGGGATATTTTAGATGAGGAAAGAAGATGACCTCTGAGGAGAAACATTTGTGCTGGGATGAAAAGAGTTACCAACAATGGGTGAACTTGGGAAAAAGAGCTTTGCAGGTTGGGGAAACTGCAAATAGGGGTTTCAGTGAGTAATTTATTAGTATTTTCCCCCCTTTTTGGCACTTTACAATAATCTACAGATCCCTCCATAATCTGGCCTTCATTGATACTGTCAGTCTTCACAGTTTACCCAAACTCACGTCCATTGAGTCAGTGATGCCATCCAGCCATCTCATCCTCTGTCGTCCCCTTCTCCTCCTGCCCTCAATCTTTCCCAGCATCAGGGTCTTTTCAAATGAGTCAGCTCTTCGCATCAGGTGGCCAAAGTATTGGAGTTTCAGCTTCAACATCAGTCCTTCCAGTGAACACCCAGGACTGATCTCCTTTAGGATGGACTGGTTGGATCTCCTTGCAGTCCAAGGGACTCTCAAGAGTCTTCAACACCACAGTTCAAAAGCCATCAGTTCTTCGGCGCTTAGCTTTCTTTATAGTCCAACTCTCACATCCATACATAACTACTGGAAAAGCCATAGCTTTGACTTGACGGACCTTTGTTGACAAAGTAATATGCTGTCTAGATTGGTCATAACTTTCCTTCCAAGGAGTAAGCGTCTTAATTTCATGGCTACAGTCACCATCTGCAGTGACTTTGGAGCCCCAAAAAATAAAGTCAGCCACTGTTTCCTCTATTTCTCCATGTATTTGCCATGAAGAGATGGGACCAGATGCCATGATCTTAGTTTTCTGAATGTTGAGCTTCAACCAACCTTATCACTCTCCTCTTTCACTTTGATCAAGAGGCTCTTTAGTTCTTCTTTCTGCCATAAGGGTGGTGTCATCTGCATATCTGAGGTTATTGATATTTCTCCCGGCAGTCTTGATTCCAGTTTGTGCTTCTTCCAGTCCAGCGTTTCTCATGATGCACTCTGCATATAAGTTAAATAAGCAGGGTGACAATATATAGCCTTGACGTACTCCTTTTCCTATTTGGAACTAGTGTGCTGTTCCATGTCCAGTTCGAACTGTTGCTTCCTGACCTGCATACAGGTTTCTCAAGAGGCAGGTCAGGTGGTCTGGTGGTCCCATCTCTTGAAGAATTTTCCAGTTTATTGTGATCCACACAGTCGAAGGCTTTGGTGTAGTCAATAAAGCAGAAATAGATGTTTTTCTGGAACAGGTAATGGAGTTCAGAAGTCACAACTCATTAAGTTAGAATTCAAAGGCCTTAAGACACTGTACCGAACGGAAACAGAATTTCATGTGGAGAAAAGGATCACTCTTGCTATATCCTCAGCTCCTGTCTTTCCTTCCCTTCTGCTGTTCCATCGTGGCAAACACCAAACCTTCGAGGAGTCTTCATCATTCACCTTCCCAGTCCCCGGGGGCGTGGGCCGTTGAGCGCTGCCAGGCTTCCTGCAGTGCTTCCTGATGGTTGTGCCTCCCAGCCTTGCGTCCGTTTGTCTGCCACTGTCACCAGAGTGATCTCTCTTATGAATCTGATTTTGTGGGTCTTCTCCTTGAAATCCCTAGTGGGCTTCTCATAGTTTTCAGGATAAAAAATCCAAATTCCTTAGTATGGAAAAGCTACTTTTAGAGTTTTTATCCCTTCTTACCAATCTCCTATTTGATCTCTTGTTTATTTTTTTTCCTCTGAGTGTAATTTGTACCAGACATATTAACCAGTTGTATTTCTCTGAGTGTTTCTTGTTCTTTTCATGCCACTGAATGTATGATGCATGCATTTCTCTCCTTCCCAAGGTCATTGATCTTTAAAACTCCCTATGTTAAAACTTCATCTTTAAAACTCCCCATGTTTACCTCTAGAAAAGTTCTGCCTCTTCTTTCCCAGTCTGGATTAGGTGCTGTCCCTCCATGCTCTCCCAGCACTGTACAATTAATCTTCTCAGTGCCAACTGCATGCCTTTTTGCCTCCCTAGCCTATGAGCTTTTTCAAGTACAGGATACTCTTATTATCTCTTTAATTCCTAATGCTGGCCAGTGGCTTGCCCAGTATAGAAGACTAGAACTTTGTGATTTAGTTAATGTATGAAGTAGCAGTTTGAAGTAGCAGAATTTACAGATGACCAGAATGTGTCCAGCTAAGTTGTGGGTGTTACGAGCATGTGAGAAATGGAAGAACATGGCCCCTGCCCTTTTCATAAGCTTAGTCATATGGACAAAATCACGTTAAGCACTTAGAGGTTAAAGTGAGAGTTGCTCAGTCGTGTCCGACTCTTTGCGGCCCCATTGACTATACAGTCCATGGAATTCTCCAGGCCAGAATATTGGAGTGGGTAGCCTTTCCCTTCTCCAGGGGATCTTCACAACTCAGGGATCAAACCCAGGTCTCCTGCATTGCAGGCAGATTCTTTACCAGCTGAGCCACGAGGGAAGCCCAAGAATACTGGAGTGGGTAACCTATTACTTCTCCAGCATATCTTCCTGACCCAGGAGTCGAACCGGGGTCTCCTGCATTGCAGGGGGATTCTTTACCAACTGAGCTATCAGGGAAGCCAAAAGCAGGACCTGTTGTACCAGAAGGGGGATTCGAACCCACGAGGATATAAATCCATTGGATCTTAAGTCCAACACCTTAACCACTCGGCCGTTCTGGTACAACATTAAAGAATGATTTGAGAATAAAGATATAGTTGAGAATTTAAAATTCCTTGGCATTTCATTATCTGCTCTTTGTTCTGTTTTTCCTTAATATTTACCACTCCTAACATGCTATTCATTTTGCTTATCTTGTTGTGCTCATCTCCTCCACTAGAATGTAAGTTTTATGAGAAATTTTTCTCTGTTGTTCACTGCTGTTTCCAGTGCCTGACACATGGTAGTGCTCTGGATATTTGTTGAATGGATGGAATGGCATTCAGAGAAAGAAGTACTCAGGAGTTGGTTTTTATGAAATACTTCATGAAGAAGTTACATTCAGAGGTAGATTCTGAAAGAGAATGTTTTATTAATTTAAGTTAAAAAAAATACAATTTTGTTTGCATATGAGTTTTCTCCCAGATATAGGACTTCCTCCTTTTCTCTGCTTTTTAACATTTCTACCGTCCTCACTGTTGACATTGCTTAGAGAGTTTAATAACAAAGCCTATTTAATCAGAGTGATGCTGACCCTTTCCTTATGTGCTAGTTATAATAAACTTTCACTTCATATGCTTATTTGCAAAATAAAATATGTATAAAATTATGTCTGTGAAAGGCAATAACACATTGTACACATAATCTTCTTTATGCTATATGTTGTTGTGATACCTGAGAGCTTATATTTTATTTTGCATTCATTCAGGATAAGTTGTGGGCATCTCAGGGTTCTGGATGTTTTGTGAATTAGGGATTTTAATTGACCATTATTTTTATAAGTTCTTAGATTTTTAGCAAATGTTAATCAGAGTTTTAAATATTTACACATTTATGTCACATAACTTCTAATTTCATTTTTTATTTTTATAGACTTTTCTGTTTCCTTCCAAGACTAAAGGAATGAAAATTAGGTTTTGATTTAAAACTATTAAAAATGTTAAACTGCCAAAATGGTCTATAAGTAGAACATGTAGGTAGTAGA
The DNA here is from genome assembly GCF_963930625.1 of Muntiacus reevesi. Classification (NCBI taxonomy): domain Eukaryota; kingdom Metazoa; phylum Chordata; class Mammalia; order Artiodactyla; family Cervidae; genus Muntiacus; species Muntiacus reevesi. The sequence continues at coordinate 44,023,992 of NC_089264.1, forward strand.
GGCTTAAATTGTTTTTTTGTTTTGTTTTGTTTTTAAAGGAAGTTATTAGTTGGTCTCCAGGACTGACTTCTTTTTTAATTTTTTTCCCCTTCAGTGCAGAATTAGATACTCTTAGGCCATTTTAACTACAGTAGAGCTTAGTAAATATCTAGTCTACTTGCTTTATTTTAGAGGAGATGTAACTAAGACACAAGGACACATGTAACTTATGTAACTAAGACACAAGTGATTTGTCCACAGTCAGTTAATTTGTACTTAGACCAGATGATAAACTAGATTTTTAACTATTGTTGATGACCATTTTAAACTGTTGTTGTTCAGTCACCAAGTCATGCCTGACTTTCTGCAGGCTCATGGACTGCAGCACGCCAGGCTCGTCTTTCCTTCACTATCTCCCAGAGTTTGCTCGGATTCGTGTCCATTGAGTCAGTGATGCTATCTAACTGTCTTATCCTCTGCCACCCCTTTCTCCTTTTGCCTTGAATCTTTCCCATCATCTGGGTCTTTTTCAGTGAGTCAGCCCTTCGCATAAAGTGGCCAGTATTGGAGCTTCAGTTTCAGCAAGAGTCCTTCCAGTGAATATTCAGGGTTGATTTCCTTTAGGATTGACTGGTTTGATCTCCTTGCAGTCCAAGAGATTCTCAGGAATCTTCTCCAGCACCACAATTCAAAAGCATTGGTTCTTTGGCGCTCAGCCTTCTTTATGGTCCAACTCTCAGATCCATACATGATTACTGGAAAAACCATAGCTTTTACTTTAAACTTTAAGACCACACTATTTGTAGAAATACATGTGAATTTGATGACATTTTAAAAAGATATTATTTTACTGTTTTAGTGACTTGGTATAAATCACTTCTTGGAATTTGTCAGTCTACCAGTCAGCCAGATTGGGTATGAGTGAAGTTTTGACAGTACTTTTCCATTTTGATGTACAGGCTGTTTACTGTTTGAGGTCTACAAGAGGTAATTTTTATTAATCTCATTTTAAATCATGAAAAATTACATATTCTCTCTAAATTATTACTTTTGACAATCTACTTGTGAGGATTCACATTTCCATACAAAATTATTTAGGCAATAAACTTATGTTAAGAAAAACATAAAGAACAAGGTTTTTAAAAATACAGTTTTTCCTTGTTGAATCTAAAAAGTTGCACATTTAGAGACTCACGTGATGTACTCTTTGAATCTGTTAGAAAAATGATAAAAACATTTCTAAGGATCATGTCAATGGTTCTACATTTCTTTTTCTTGTATTCTTTGTGATGTTTCCCTCAGGACTTACATTTTAAACTGGACTATACAAAAAAAATCCCCTTGTGATCTGTAATTTTTTTTTTTATAGTTTTTAAGGAGGGAGCTTATCTTTTTTTGGGGGGGGGTTAATTTACAAATATAATGAGTTGAATAAGAAGATGATTGAAGATGTGGAAGAATGTGGACAAGTTGAATTTAGTACTGGTTGTAGTTTGATATCAATTAAGTTGAATTATTTATTTTTAGTATGTTCATATACTATACTTTTGATGTGATGAGTACCCCGCTAGATAGAATTCTTAAAGCATTGTAGTTTGACTTAGTCTGCAATTTAATTTGTTGCTTTAGTTTGAAATTCAACTGTCTTGACTACAGCCTGTGTTTTGGGGTGGCAGGTTAGTAATCACCCTTTGTTTTATTTCAGATCCATGCCTGTCACTGAGTCCACCATGCTTCACAGAAGAAGATAGATTTAGTCTGGAAGCTCTTCAAACAATACATAAACAAATGGATGATGACAAAGATGGTGGAATCGAAGTAGATGAAAGTGATGAAGTAGGTGGAGACCCTTTTTCACTGATATTCTCTTGTAACAGCGTAACCAAGTTTATATAGTCTTGAATTTTCCCATTATTCCTTATATGACTCAACTCCATTTTCCTCGTCTTTAGTTTTTCTCTTTACGTTTTAATTTGTATTTAGCATGTTTTTTTCTTTTTTTATGCATATATAAGTCTTCCCAGTTTTATAAGAATCCTTGGCCTCTTGTACTTGCGTTTCTCAAACATATATTCTGTTCTATGTCACCTATTGCTGTTTTATAAACCACTAGCACATTTCGTCGTCTAAAACAACAGTTTTATTTTTCCTGGTTCTCTGGGTTGACCGGGCTTTGCTGGGTGCATTTTCTATTCCCATAGTTATGGCCTAGGGTCACGGTGGCCGTTGTATTCAGTTGTGATCTCTGTTGGGCTGAAATATCTCAAATGATTTTTTTTCCCTTCAGTCTCTGCATTTGGCAGTTACTGACCTGTCGTCACTCGGGGGTCTCACTCAGACTTCCTCACAGCAGGACAGCTGGCCTTCCAGATGGCACTGTTCCAAGAAAGCTAGTTTCCACGTGAAAGTGCTTAACACACCCCTGCTTGCCAATGCCTGTTAATATCAAATTGGTTTAAAGCAAGTTAATTGGCTGAATTCAGAGTCTGTGTGGGAGAGGATTATATGAAAATATGAATGCCAGGATACGTGGTTTATTGGTGGGTCACCAGTATCGTAATCTACTGTAACCACTGTACAAATAAATAATGCTTTATTTCGTAAGGATTCTCACCTTACCCCTGGTCTGGTGTCCCTTTTAGTTTTCTTCATAGAAATTGTTTTCTTTATTTGATTATGGTCTCATTCTTACCAAATTTCCTGGTCATTATTTTAGGTCTTTTCAGCCTTTTCGTTGTATTTGTCAGTGTTGACACTGTTTTCTTTTAGTTTATATAATACTAAATTACATTGTTTTCTACATTATTATCTAATGTTGTGTAACAGTGACATCTTGTCATCCCACTGTTGTCTAATCACATTGTTATGTAACAGTAGCATTCTCTAAAGATCAATTTTTGACCTGCTGTATCCCTGTGGCTTAAATGGTAAAGAATATGCCTCCAGGCGGGAGACCTGGTTTCCATCCCTGGATCAGGAAGATCCCCTGGAGAAGGAAATGGCATCCCGCTCCAGTATTCTTGCCTGGAGAATTCAATTCACAGAGGAGCCTGCAGGGCTACAGTCCATGGGGTCGCAAAGAGTTGGATACAAATGAGCGACTAACACTTTGAATACTTTCATAAAACATTTACCTTGAAACTCCTCATCTGTTTTTAGGTTACTCTTATTTCCTCCATCTCTAAGTCAATTCAGATTCTGACCTACATGTATGGCTTTCTGCCTGATGTCTTTTGAGGACTCTTGTTTTCAGATTAGTTTATCTAAAACAAAGTCCCAGCTCTTCTCTTTGAAATCCTTCAATGGCACTTGTGGACCTGTTTCTCCTTTGTGTAGTCTTCTGAGTTAGGAGTTGGCAGACTTTAATGTAAACGACCAGGCTAAGGGTTCAGATGTGTCCCACTCCCTAATTTTGAAGTCCTAACCCCCAGAACATCATATTGTGACCTTATCTGGAAATAGGTTTATTTCAGATGTAGTTATTTAAGAGGAGCATATAATGGATTAACATGGGTCCTTAATCCAGCATGAGTGGTGTCTTTGTAAGAAAGGAGAAAACCATGTGGAAAGGCAGATGGGGGAGGGCGATTATCATGTGCCAGTGGAGGCAGAGATTGGAGTTATGAAGTTACAAGTCAAGGAATGACAAGGATTGCTGATGACCCCAGAAACCAAGAGAAAGGCATCAAACAGGTTGTCCCCTAGAGCCTTTCAGAGAGCATGGCCCTGCTAACACTTGATTTCAGATTTATAGCCCCCAGACCTGAGAAAGAATAAATTTCTGTTATTTTAAGCCATTCAGCTACGGTACTTGATTACAGCAGCCCTAGGAAACTAGCATAGGCTAGCTAATAAGTATTTTAGATGTTTGTGGGCCATGTAATCTCTTGTATCTACTCATCACTCCCACTGTAGTGCCAGGCAGCCACAGACCGTACATGGAGTCATGGTCATGGCTGTATTTCAGTGAAACTTTGTTTGCACAAAAGCCAGTATTGGGCTGTAGTGTCAACCCCTGCTATAAATGAAATTCTGTGTTCTTAGAATTAATCCCCCCCCACCTTTTCCACTTATCTGTTCTAGTTATTGTTCCATTTTAATCTAGGTATTTATTATTTTATGGGTAGATTATCGCTTCTACATTTTTCTGCTCTAATTCATCATGCATATCACTTTGAGAATGTTTTTCTCTGGCTTAGAAGTTTAACAGTGATTTCTTAGTACTTATTAGATCAGATATTAACTCCTTAGTCTTTTTTTTTTTTTTTGACTGTCTCTGCATCAACTGATTTCTGCTTATTGAGATAATAATCTCTTCTCATTGGGTTTAAATCATTTTGAATTGAGCTCAGTTCCAGTAATACCAAAATCATGGCTTCAGTTCAAAATAGTCAAATTTATTTGTTCACTTTCAGAGCTACAGATGACAGGATAGTTCTATTTTACATTGTTCTCAACTTAAAAAGTATTTGAAGTATGTAAATATATTCTATTGGTCAAAAAGTAGAGTAAGTGAAATGAAGTTGATGGATTATTAGTTTTACTTACTAAAATGTAACAAAGTGGTTGTCATTTATTGAGGGTCGCTTTGTTATACTGAGTAATTCATCCTCTCAGCATCATCACCATTGTTTCTCTCTTCCACTACAAAGACACACAATATACACAACAAAGTCAAGCTATAAAACTACTTTTAGTTTTTTAGTAAAGCATTTAAAAGTAATGCCCTAGATTATTAGTGATAAATTGTTCATTCTAATCCTCTGAAGATTGTCTAAATGGTTTATTTAGTTGTCAGTATATTTACTTAGGATCTTGAAGATCAGTATTCTAACATAAGTTTTATTTACTCCATAAATTATTACTATCCGTATGAATTATGGAATAAGTAGCATTTTATGTTCATATATTTGATAACTCTTTGTAAAGGAAATTATATTGTCTAGACTGAATAGATTTCCTGAAAATATTGTTGTACATTTTCTTAATCATTTACAGTATTAGTTTGATCCAACTCGGTGTCAGCTCAGAGTGTCTAGTGTTAAGTAGATGAGTGCCCTGTTCAGTTTCATAATTCGGTCCATCAATTAAATTGGAAATAACTTTTAGCTCTAAACCTTGTACTGTGTTGAAAGGTTATAATTTTTATAAGTTATTACACTAATGGTGCTGTTTCCTCTGATTTTTGGTATTACTGAGGAACTAATCATTGTTTAACATTGTTTTAGGTTAACGAAATATATTAATTCAGAGGGTTTATTTCGGGGAGAGTTAGAGTTGGGCCTGGAAGAACATATATAGTTAATTTGGAAAGTTTTGGTATTATAAAATGTTTCAAAAAATATCAGTGTGCACTTTCACTTTTTAAAGCTAGACTAAGTTTTAGATAGCCACATTTCAGAAGTTATAAGTTAATTTAAGATTGATTAATTTTGAGCCTAAAAAAGGTTAGATTTTTTAATATTAAAAATCTACATGATAAAATTAGTCTTGTCATTAATTGATATATCAGGTTATAAATAGTATTACTCTGGGGTGTTTTCTGACACCAAGCAGTTTTTCAGTTTTTTAACACCCAACTGCATTTCCAGGAATTCAATTGTGGCACTCTCTACCTGGAGATAGAATCAAATCCTGTGAGTTAAAGGACTCAGTCTCATTATATTGCCCTCACTTCACATGAGAGCCACAAGTCTCTGGTTTTTTATGAACTTTAGCCGACTAGCCTTGAATCTGAGACTCCCATGGCTCTTTCCTCAGATTTGAAAATTTGCTGGGTATGTATCTGAATAAAACGAAGACATGAATTCAAAACCTACATGCACCACAGGTTCATAACAGCATTATTTAAAATTGCCAAGATATGGAAGCAACCTAAGCATCCACCAGCAGATGAATGGGTAAAGAAGATGTGGTATACAATAGAGTATGACTTAGCCGTAAAAAAAAGTGAAATTTTGCCATTTGCAGCAACATGAATGGACTTTGAGGGTATTATGCTGTTAAGTTAAATAAGTCAGACAGAGAAAGACAAATATGTATGATACTGCTGAAGTGTGAAATCTAAACATACAACAAATTAGTGAAGAATACAAAAAAGAAGCAGAGTCACAATATAGAGAGCAAACTGCGGTCACCAGTGGGGAGAGGGACGTTCTGGGAGGGCCAGTACAGTGGGCATAAGGGATTAGGAGGTAAAAACTGTTGAGCTACATGGATATATTGTACGACACAGGGATATATAACCAATATTTTGTAATAACTGTAAGTAGACTAGAGCCTTTAAAAATTGTTAGTCACTATTGTACACCTGTAAGTTAGATAATATTGTTTATCATCTGTACTTCAATAAAAAAAAGAAAATTTGCTTCAATGGCTCACAGAACTCAGGAGTACACTTTACTAATGTTTACTGGTTTATTAAAAAGACTACAACTCTGGAACAGCCAAATGGAAGAGATGTACAGGACAGGGTTTGGTAGAAGGGGCAGGCCTTCCCAGCACCTCCCACACCGTGATGTGTTCACTAGTCTCTGAATCTCTAAGTTCAGGAGTTTTTACAGAGCTCAGGTTTCCCGGAGGTCAGGTGAGTGGTACTGAAATTTCCAATTCTCTAATCACTTGGTCTTTTTGGTGACCAGCTCCATCTTGAGGCTGCCTGGAGGCCCGACCCTTACTCATCTCATTAGTGTGAACTCAGGTGTGATCAAAGGAGAAAAGAACACTTATCACTGAGGAAATTCCAACAGTTTTAAGAGCTCTATGCTAGGAACCAGGGATGAAGAACAGATATATTTGTTATTCTATCACAATTATAAAAATATTTAAATATGAAAAAACAGCAAAAACTCATGTTATTTAATTATTAAACGTGCATTCAATGGGAAAGATCTGTTCCAATAGTGTGTTATATTACTTACTTAATATTAAGTAAGCTTATACAGATAATTGACAGCCTATTTGAATGTATTTGATTGCATAATGAATGGTTTCTAGAATTACAAGTTATTTTAATCTTTTTACCTCATCATCAGATAATAAGTGCTCCACTGTGTGAGGTGTTATCATTATCACTGTGCCAAACAAAGTAAGCATGCATGACTGTAGAGTTTATACTTCAGTGGAATTCTTATTCAATCTTTTAAATTTTAATGGAATTCCAAATATTTTGTAATGAAAATAAAAACTATAAAACAAAACTTACGTTTGAATTGAATTCTTTTATTCAATTAATAGAATTAAATTGAATTCTATTAGTATGATAGTTGACCTTTAATATTTAAAAACAGAAGATGATATCTTTCTCTTTGTATTTCTTTTAATATTTAAAAGCAAATACAGCATGCTTCTGTGTTTTAATAGTACCCCAAAGAATCTAGAAATCCATTGTACAATATGGTACCTACTAGTCCGTATGTGTATTGAGCACTTAAAATTGTAGTGTGTTACGTGTGTAAAATGTACTTCAAATTTGGAAGATTTATATAAATATAAAACATTTAAATTTTGAAATCTTGATTACCTGTTGGAAGTGGTTATATTCTGAACATACACACTGAGTTACATGAGATACAAAATTTGTTTTACTTGTTTCTTTTTACTTTTTAATGTGACCCCTAGGGAATTTTAACTCACAATTTATTTCTATTGGACAGGACTGATCTTAGAAACTATAAGGTATTGCAAGTGTTAAGGAATGGGTTTTTAATTCTGAGTTTTCGGACCAGTTCCTTACAGCTGTGTCTTGATTTGTATTTCTTCAGTGTCTCTTTTTTAAAGTGAATATTAACACTATTATAGGTCTCCAGTAGGCATCATTAGGAAACTTCCCGAGTTTCTTAGGGAACCTTACTCAGAAATTTTAAAATACTTAATTTCTTGTGATTTTTTGAATCAGGGTATTGCTTTTAAAAGTATTTTGAATTAAAAACTTTTTACCGTAGTATAGTTTCTTCTCAATGTTGTGTTAGTTCTGCTGTACGCGGAGTGAATCGGTTATGTGCCATTTCTCCATTGATGGGAGTTTAAGTTGTTTCCATATGCTGGCTATTGTAAATAGTGCTGCAATGAACATCGGGGTGTATATAGCCTTTCAAATTATGGTTTTCTCCAGATGCATGCCTACGAGTGTGATTGTGGGGTCATATGGTAGCTCTGTGCAGCTTAGTATAAAAAAAATCCTAATCAAAAATGGGCAGAAGACCTAAATAGACATTTAATCAAAGAAGACATAGAGATGACCAGCAAACACATGAAAAAATGCTCAACATCATTAATTATTCCTGGAGATGGGAATTCTCTAATTCTTAGAGAAATGCATATCAAAACTACAATGAGGTATCACTTCACACTGATCAGAGTGCCAGTTGTTTAAAAAATCTGCAATAACTGCTGGAGGTGCAGAGAAAAAGGAACTCTCTTACACTTAGTAGTGGGAATATAAATTGGTACAGCCACTATGGAGAATAGTATGCAGGTTCCTTAAAAAACTAGCACTATTGCTTTAAAAAAAAGAAGTTTAGCGTAATATTCAGCATTTGAAAATGCTGATTGGAAGCTTAATTTTTTTCTCACATGCCCTTTGTTTTTGGTCATATGAGAAAGCATTTTCTTTTTTAGTTTATTCATTCATTTGATATTGAGCTAATACTGGGTATCTGCTATATGCCAGATACTCAAGTGGGCCTTGGAATACGTCAGGAACAAAACAGACAAAAATTACGTAAATCTTTAAGCGCTTGCTAACATTCTAACGGAGCTTGTGGGAAGGCAGGGAAGGGGGATCAGCCAGGTAGACAGTGGACAGCTGTAGCTTTAGTTTTCACTAGGATGTCATGGCAGAACTCATTAAGAAGGTAGCACTTAAAATGTGTACTGTATGCAGTGCTTGGGCAAGAGAATAAATATCTGGCAATTTTCCAGAGCTGTGCTAAAGCTGAAATTGGAGGACTGGGGATGTTTTAGATTAGGAACAGGATGTATGGCTTTTGCTCCCTAGGTCATTGTCTCCTGACTCAAGATCAAGGAGACTCGGTGTCAGTATATGCTGAATTTGTGACCTGCTTAGATTGACATCTTGAGTATAGTTAAGTTTGCATGTTCTGTTAATACTGAACATATTTTGGACAGTGAAGGTACTTGATTAACAGATAATTTAAATGAAATTATTGAATGGTTTTGTGGCCCTGAGCTCAGCAGTAGCAGGCAGTGAGAATTGACATTATTATTGTCTACTACGTGGCTGGAAATTTTATTAAATTTCCAGTGTATATGAACTTTGTTTTCTGTTTTTACTTTTCTTCCTTTTTCTTTTATATTTTAAAAAGTTTTTTTCCCTTTTTCTCCTTTCTCTTCCTTTTTATTTATTCTTCCTCTCATTCATGTCATTTCGAATAGTTTCAGTTTTTTTTCTTATCAGTTGGTTTTATATGTATATACATATATATATAAATTTTATATACATATAAATTTCTATGAAAAATCTAATTGTACCTTGTATTTCAGTTTTTCTTAGCTCTTCTGCCTGAAAAACACCTTCGTCATCATTTATCTGTACCCCTCTCAGAAGACTTAGTTTTAACCACACAGATATATCTGTCTGAAACAAGGAGAGTCACCTAAGAAAATAGGCAAAAGTAGGGTCAGAAAAAAGTAGGAGATAATACATATTTTTTTTTTTTTTGGGTGCACCGTTCCTGGAAGTACTGCAATACCAGGTCGATGCGTGGAGTGGACGGAGCAAGTTCCTATTCCAACTCCCTGCTCCAAAAATCCATTTAATATATTGTCCTCGGATAGAGGACGTATCAGATACTAAACTGATAAGAACAGATACTACACTTGATCTTAGCCAAAAGGCCGAGAAGCGATAGAGATAATACATTTAGAAAAGGATCACTGAGTTTTGAATTTCGTGGAGTACTGTTTCTAAAGGAATGTTGTAATTGGTGGTGGTTAGTTGATAAGTGTGTCTGACACTTACGACCCCATGGACTGTAGCCCGCCAGGCTCCTCTGTCCATGGGACTTCCCAGACAGGCATACTGGAGTGGGTTGCCATTTCCTTCTCTAGGGGGTCTTCCTGACCCGGGGATCGAACCCGCCTCTCCTTCATTGGCAGGCGAATTCTTTACCACTGAGCCACAGGGAAGGTCTTCTGAAGGAATAACTGCATGCATTCTTCTTAAGTTTTCTAAGTTAAAATTTCAACTTGTGTATTATTATCTATTATATAATAAATCCTCCCACCTTAATGGCTTACTAAGTCACTCATGGTTTTACCATCTCAGTTTCCATGCGTCAGAAATCCAGGTGCAGTTTAGCTGGGCTTCCTGGCTCTGAGCCTCTCACAGGCTGCAGTTAAGATGTCAGCTGGTGTACTTCCCGGAGGTCCAGTGGTTAAGACTTCATGCTCCCAATCCTGGGGTCACAAGTTTGATCCCTGGTCAGGGAACTAAGATCCTGTGTGCTGAGTGGTGTGGCAGGAATAAAACAGAAATAAAACAAAAAGATGTCAGGTGATCCTGCAGTCATCTCAAGGCCTGATTTGGGAAGGATCCACTTCAAGGCCGACTTACGTGGCTGTTGGCCCCCCTGGTCCTCCCTGGCCATTGGTTGGAGATGTTGGTTCTCTGTGACATGGCTGTCTCCCCTGGGCAGTGGGTTTCCCTCTGTGAGTGAGAGGGAGCTGAAGGGGGCAGGGGGGTGTAGGGTGGGGAGAGAGGAGGAAGCAGGAAGAGCGGACAACATGGAAATCAAAGTCTTTTTGTAACCACATCTTGGAAGTGATGTTTCATCCCTTTTTTGCTGTGTTCTGTTTGTCTACAATGAGTCCTTAGGTCCAGCTGATCCTCAGGGGAGGCAGTTACACTGGAGCACGAATAAGAGGATGTGGGGATTATTATGAGCCACCTTAGAGGCTGCTTACCATGGTTTGTTTTTGTTTTCTAACCAGAGATATTTGATAGGAGCTTCTCAAGCCACAGGATTATAAAAACAATAAAGTTATATAACTTCCTTCAAAAGGCTTCGCTTTATAAAGAAAGAAAATGAAGTTGCTCAGTCGTGTCCGACTCTTTGCGACCCCATGGACTGTAGCCCAGCAGGCTCCTCCGTCCATGGGATTCTCCAGGCAAGAATACTGTAGTGGGTTGCCATTTCCTTCTCCAGGGGATCTTCCTGACCCGGGGATTGAACCCTTGTCGCCTGGATTGCAGGCAGATTCTTCACTGTATGAACCACCAAGGGAAGGCCATATTTGTAATAGGATACATCTAACATTTTAGAGCATGTTAAATTTGATTAAAATCTACTGGGTAGTGCTTCACATACACAAATGTACAAGTACAACATAATTTGACTGAAGGATCACTTGGTATTCACCCAAAAAGGACAGGTGGGCAAAGTAAAATGAAGAGAGTAGGTGCTAAAGAATTCTTGCTGTTAAATTATAATTATTGAGGTATTTTCCTGTATGCTGAGATTTTTCATAGTTTCATAGTTCAATTATTTAAAGACTTGATGCCATAAAAACAGGCTTTAGTTCTTTCTGGAAAATAGTAGCAATTAGCATACAACTAGAGTAGTGGAGAACATTAATAGTTATTCCATAGAAAGAAGTTTTTCTATGGAAAAACTGGGAAATAGCTAATTTGCTTTTGTTACTGTAGGACTTCTCAAGCTTCTATTTGTGGGTTTATGTACTAAAATAATAGAAAACATTTATTTAGCATTTACTGTTTCTTCCACAATTGTAAGCACTTTGCACACACTCTGGTATGGACTCCTTATAGCAATGCTAGGAGCTAAGAATGTACAATAATTATCTATATGCAGACAAGGAAGTCCGTTTAGGGAGATCAGGCAAATGCCCAGGGCCACTGGCTTATAAGTGATAAAACAGACTGAACCCATGTTCTTGATTTCTAGTCTGTGTTGCTTTTCTGTGTTAATGTATATCATTAATCTCCATCATCAAGCCCTCCCTGATACAATTTATAAATAAATAACTGTATATAAGTAGTGTGTGTATAAAAATATTTTTACTATACAGTATATACGTACACGGGCTTCCCTGGTGACTCAGTGGTGAAGAATCCGCTTGCCAGTGCAGGGGATGCGGAATTGATCCCTGGGTCAGGAAGATCCCCTGGAGAAGGAAATGACAACACACTAGTATTCTTGCCGAGAAAATTCCATAGACAGAGGAGTCTGGCAGGCTATATATAGTCCATGGGGTCACAAGAGTTGGACGTGACTTAGTGACTGAGAAACATATACGTACATGCTGCTATATCAGTGTTTGTTTTTAAAATGTTTACAAAAATATAACTTAAAAATGATATAAGATTAAACACAAATGGAAGCTGTAATATTTTCTCCCTTTAAAGTGGATTAGATTGTACATCCCTTTGGCGTCTGGGCAATCAAATTGGAGACCACTGCAGTAATGAATGGTAAAGCAATGTCTGTTATCAGTCACAAAGGCTTCACTCCATTTTTGTAAGTACCAGCAACTGTGAGAATGTTTCACAAAAGCAAGTTTCTAAACACTGATAATGCTAATATTCTTCTCTAATTTTCCACTGTTCATTGTATACAGGTCTCTTTACTATATAGGATATCAGTTACTAATATTCTTATGGTCACTGCCCTGTTTCTTATGATTGAAATTAGCTCTGATACTGTGATATCTTTGAGAAATTATATTGTAGCTGGGCTTCCCTTGTGGCTCAGCTGGTAAAGAATCCGCCTGCAATTGGGAGACCTGGGTTCGATCCCTGGGACGGGAAGATCCCCTGGAGAAGGGATAGGCTATGCACTCCAGTATTCTGGCCTGGAGAATTCCATGGACTGTGTAGTCCATGGGGTCACAAAGAGTTGGACACAACTGAGCGCCTTTCACTTCATTTCATTGTAAGAATGGAGGAGAGGTCACACTCTTTACACTAATTTAGAAAAAGGCAGGGGATGACTCAGGCAGAAAATTTAGATATCATTTTGATGAGTGAATCAATGATTAAAATCTATACTTTATTTCCTTTGAACAGTATGCTTTTTGTAAATTTATAATTTTTCATTTTAGATGCAAATTCTTTTAATTTTTAAGTTGAATTTTTACTTGACATGTGTCTAATTATTGACCTGTAGAGATCACAAAAGGAGTAATGATTTTGAACACCTTTGAAGAGGAGTCTGTGCAAGAAATACCCTTCTCTTTTCAGGAGGAAGTTATCTGTTGGGGTTTATGCACCGTATTGTTTTTAAAATTTATTTTATTTTAAATTGGAAGATAATTACAATATTGTGATGATTTCTGCCATGCCTCAGCATGAATCAGCCATAGGTTTACGTATGTCTCTTCCTTTTTAAACCTCCCTTCCGCCTCCCTCCCCATCCCGCCCCTCTAGGTGGTCCCAGAGCGTGGGCTTTGGGTGCCAAGTCACACAGCAGACCCCCACTGGCTCTCTGCTCTACGTATGGTGATATACGTGTTTCAGTGCTACTCTCTGAAGCCGTCCCACCATCTCTGCTTCACTGTGTCCAGAAGTCTGTTCTCCCTGTCTGCATCTCTATTGCTGCGCTGTAGACAGGTTCATCAGTACCATCTTTCTGTGTTCCATATGTATACATTAATACATGGTATTTGTCTCTCTCTTTCTGACTCACTTCACTTTGTATGATAGGCTCTAGGTTCGTCCACTTCATTAGAACGGACTCAAATGCATTCCTTTTTATAGTTGAGTACTATTTCATTGTGTATATGTAGGATGTTCAAGGTGGTTTTAGAAAAGGCAGAGGAGCCAGAGATCAAATTGCCAACATCCGCTGGATCATCAGAAAAGCAAGAGAGTTCCGGAAAAACATCTATTTCTGCTTTATTGACTATGCCAAAGCCTTTGACTGTGTGGATCCCAAGAAACTGTGAAAAATTCTGAAAGAGATGGGGATACCAGACCACCTGACCTGCCTCTTGAGAAACCTGTATGCAGGTCAGGAAGCAACAGTTAGAACTGGACATGGAACAACAGACTGGTTCCAAATAGGAAAAGGAGTACATCAAGGCTGTATATTGTCACCCTGCTTATTTAACTTATATGCAGAGTACATCATGAGAAACGCTGGGTTGGATGAAGTACAAACTGGAATCAAGATTGCCGGGAGAAACATCAGTAACCTCAGGTATGCAGATGACACCACCCTTATGGCAGAAAGTGAAGAAGAACTAAAGAACCTCTTGATGAAAGTGAAAGAGAAGAGGGAAAAGATTGGCTTAAAGCTCAACATTCAGAAAACTTAGATCATGGCATCTGGTCCCATCACTTCATGGGAATAGATGGGGAAACAGTGGAAACAGTGGCTGACTTTATTTTTTTGGGCTCCAAAATCACTGCAGATGGTGATTGCAGCCATGAAATTAAAAGACTCATACTCCTTGGAAGGAAAGTTATGACCAACTTAGGTAGCATATTAAAAAACAGAGATATTATTTTGTCAACAAAGGTCCATCTAGTCAAGGCTATGGTTTTTCCAGTGGTCATGTATGGATGTGAGAGTTGGACTGTAAACAAAGCTGAGCGCCAAAGAATTGATGGTTTTGAACTGTGGTGTTGGAGAAGACTCTTGAGAGTCCCTTGTACTGCAAGGAGATCCAATCAGTCCATCCTAAAGGAGATCAGTCCTGGGTGTTCATTGGAAGGACTAATGTTGAAGCTGAAATTCCAATACTTTGGCCACCTGATGCAAAGAGCTGACTCATTTGAAAAGACCCTGATGCTGGGAAAGATTGAGGGCAGGAGGAGAAGGGGACAACAGAGGATGAGATTATTGGATGGCATCACCAACTCAATGGACATGAGTTCGAGTAAACTCTGGGAGTTGGTGATGGACAGGGAGGCCTGGCGTGCTGCAGTTCATGGGGTCACAAAGAGTTGGACACGACTGAGTGAATGAACTGAATTGAACCACAGCTTCTTTATCCATTCATCTGTCAACATCTAGGGTGCTTCCATGTCCTCGCTATTGTAGATAGTGCTGCGATGAACATTGGGGTGCATATGTCTTTTGGAGTTATGGTTTCCTTAGGGTACATGCCCAGTAGTGGGATTGCTGGATCATATGGTAGTTTCTTTCCTGATTTTTTAGGAAGTCTCTATACTATTCTCCATAGTGGCTGTATCAGTTTATGCACAGTGCTTTGATACCCTGTGACACATCAAAATCTGTTAAGTACTAATAAGTATGTCTGTCACTTTGCCTCATCTCTTCTCTGTCCTCTTGTTCCTCTAGCTTGTGTGCTGTGCTGAATGGCTTAAGTTATGTCTGATTCTTTGTGACCCTATGGACTGTAGCTTGCCAGACCCCTCATCCATGGGATTCTCCAGGGGATCTTTCCAACTCAGGGATCAAACCCGCGTCTCTTACATCCCCTGCGTTGGCAGGCGGGTTCTTTACCACTAGTGCCACCTGGAAAGCCCCAACTATAGCTCGTAGCTATTCAAAATAATTTGGAGGCTATAGACATGTTTTGGAAACAAGACAGAAATGAGGTTGGGGCACTCTTCTACTTTGCATTTAACCTACAGAGTGAGGAAATAAAGGCAGTGAACCCTTCAGACAAAGGGATCACTGCAGCCAAATCTGCAGGCCTCAAGGGAGAGAAGTAGATGAAAACATTTTTTATCTTTTTGAAAGGTTGCTGTAAGGAATAAATTGAAGGGTGTCCCAGGATAAGCAGCAGCTTGTTAGAAATGCAAAATTACAGGCCCTGTCCCAGCCCTACTGGATCAGAAACGTGGGGATAGAGCCCAGAAATCTGTGTTTTAACATGTTCTTCCATGATTCTGATGCCCACTCTGTACTTCAATAAATCTTGACAGTTTTTGCACTATGCTTTTGTAACAGTTTTTATAATATCAGGCATTATATTTGGCTTCTGTGATAGTCTTGGTCCCTGAACTTTGTGATTTCACTTTGGCCACATTCCACCTTAAAGAAGTTATAGACCTGCGGTTACTATGAAATAGGGCTGTGTGTTTTTTGAGGGAAATTCTTTGCTTTTGTTAAAGTAAGGTGGTTCTATAGACTGGAATAGTGATGAATCATTGTATAAATTATTTGGACAAATCTTAAGAAAACGTCTCATTTTATAGTTAAATAAATATAGTTAGAATGTTTCTTAGGTTCTAAATTTTCCATCCCGCTGCAACGCGTGTTTACTTGAGTACCTGGGCTCTTATATCTTTTCTTGACCATTATATTAATGTTACCTATTTACTAGACTTCCTCTTCTGTCTTTTACTTTTGCAGTTCATTTACCAGCTGCTATTGTTATCTTTTTATGATAGTTCATAAGAACTAACTCTCCTAGAATGTTTCAGTTCACGTACCTCCTTCTCTTTCAAAGCAAGTGCCGTAGAAACCAGAAGACTTTCTCTTTTATAACCGTCCTGACTGTCTCACCTCTGCCCCTTCCATCTCTGATATATTATGGTAGGTTCCCTCGTGATGATTCCTTAGTCACAGGTCTTTTGAGAATATCACTGGTCCTATACAGTTCAGTTATATACAGATTGAATATTAGGCTTTTGTTGTAGGACCTTAAATACAACAACAATTTCTATGGAAAGGTGGGTTTCAAATGGCAAATAAACTCTCTTACATGCAACTGGGAGTTAATTTGTGGCATGAGATCTGTATATAAAGACCACAAAACTTCTGAATTATTTTATGGTGTTGAAACTTTTGAAATTTTTGTTTCTTTCTGGGAGTTCCCACAATCCCTGCTTCAACTGGTAAATATTTTAGCCTTTTCCTCCAAATAATATCTGCCTTAGTATCCTTAGTCATGCCAAATGAAAATTATGTATTTTAATTTAATTAACGTTTCATTCCTGTCGCGTGAATTGTTAAGGTACCTTACAGGGGGTTTCGTGTTGGGTACTGTTACAGACTGGAAGCGGGCAGCAGTGTGGGGTGTGCATGAGGACCCGCATCTGCCCTCCTTCAGTTCCAGCCCGACTGTACCGCCAGTCCTGCTCTCTCCTCCCCCTCCTTGCCTGGGCACTGGCTGGATCACAGCATGGCACTGCATTTATGTAATTTTTTTTTTTTTTTGAGAATTTAGCACCCTTCACATTATTGTAAAAGATCTCTGAGTTCCAGTAGGTACAGGACCTATTTATTCCCATTTCACAAATGAATTAGATAAAATTGTACCTTTACTGGAACATTAACTCTATCTGCTGTTTATTGTGATTATGGGCAGGATGACCATATGATTCATTATCCAAACTGGAATACTCTTCAGAATGAAAGGAGGTCATATTAGTAATTACAGGAGGACAGCAGTTGTGAGTGAGGCGTGTCCCAGGCAAATGGGCAGTGCAGTTACCTCACTGTGTGTCTTATCTCAGTTTCCGGTTTACTGATTGTCTTTATCTGTTTACTCCTTTACTAAGTTGTTGTTAAGTTGATCTAAGTTTGTGCCAAGGTTTGTTCTGTTAATAAAGCTTGATTGGATCTATTTCAGTTTAGTTTATTATCTTAAGTCCTTTTACATGGTATAATTTGTTTTCTAGTAACATGATAGAGACTTGGGCATTTTTCTATTACTTTTTCTTAGAATTAAGTGATTTCTCTCTCTCTGTCTATTCTTTAGAAATAATGTAGTTTAACAGTATTTTCTGTATTAACCTAATACTCGCTGACCCTTTCATTGCTGTTAGTTATTTTTTTTAGTAGTAAGTTTCCTGACTTTCCCTCATTTTTATATGTGAAGAATTCAGTCTGAATTCTCCTATGGACCTATCCAGTGTTCATCCTGCTAGGCAGAAAGGAGCAGAACAAAGATGCGGGTTCGTTGTGTCAAGGTCACTTTTCTTTAAAAGGGGACAGTAGGTGTCTGTCAGATAGCTTACCGCGGTAGTGCTGACCAGGTGATTCCTGATTGACTGAATTAAGATTCCATTCCTGGGAGAGGGTGAAACCATAATTAAATTTTGTCTTGGTTTAGTGATGTGGGGCTTAGCATAAGTGACTCAGTTATGGGCCTGTTGTCTTTAATAGTTTTCCCATTTTGATCAGACCTTTGGCCTGAGAGGTGTAATCAAAATATAAGGTATTAATGTCCCTGCCAGCTACTCTGAAGTTCCTGCTGGTTTTGCTGACCCTCTGTGTGGTGTTGACAGGTCATGACTTCAGGTTCACAGTTTTTAAGTTGGTCATTCTCTTCACTCCTTTTCTGATATTCCAGTCTTAGGGAGAGAGAGAGCACTTGTTTGGTGGTTAGTAGCTGCGAACATTCACTTCAAGCTTTTGAGAGAATGCGGCATACCAGGGAGACTCTATGGGTATTATAAGGATAGTTCTTAATATCTGGAGTTCATTTTGAAGCCATGGTCCCCAAGACCCAAACCACTCAGATTCAAATAAGTCAAAGACAGACTCCGTTGAAACCGTCACTTTGTTAAGCCAAGTGGCTTGTTCAGTGATCTTATGTTGTTGAGTTTCAGCTCCCCCAGCAGTGTTAACCCAGGTTCAGCAGGTGGTGTTAGCCACAGCACAGGCACCTTCATGCTCAGCTAAAAGGTAACCAAGGGCTGTCCCATTACCATGAACAGCTTTGGCCAGAGAGTTAAGGATTTTTGTTGGACACCTGTTGCTTTTGCAGCAGATTCTGTAGTATCTTCAAGAGTAAAGGAGAGGTTCCTGATCAGAGCCTCAGATTTGTACTCACTTCTAACCAAAGTGGCTCAGACGGTAAGGCGTCTGTCTACAATGAGGGAGACCTGGGTTTGATCCCTGGGTCGGGAAGATCCCCTGGAGAAAGAAATGGCAACCCACTCCAGTACTACTGCCTGGAAAATCCCATGGTTGGAGGAGCCTGGTAGGCTACAGTCCATCAGGTGGCAAAGAGTTGGACACGACTGAGCGACTTCACTTTCACTTTCTAACCAAGGGAGGAAGTAGGGACCTGCCAAAGGTCCTGGATCATGAAGGCCTCCTGTTAGATTCCTTCTAACTTGTTGATGTAAATTCAGGGGAGTTGACCAATGAGGTATTTCAGTTTGACTGTGGATGGTTAGGGCTGCAGTTAGATCACCTAAGAGGCATTGCTAAGTTATGTGCCAGCCATCTAGGCATTCATAAGTCCAAGGAGAATGATAACCACTGCAGACAAAGATAAGTCCTGTCAAGGCACAGACTACTCCTGTGAAAATGGTACTGTTAATGGATCCATTTGCAGGCCTGGTTGGATTTGTCTGTTCCAAGCCATGGGTCAGTTAGGTTTTCAGTGAGTTTGAGAAGTAAATCTCCTAGCCTGAAATTAAAAAAAAAAAAAAAAGTTCTAAATTCCTTGCAAAGATGGGTGCTCCTAAGAACATGCAGGTGCAAATGTACTGTGATTTGTATAGGTATTTGTGTCTAATTGAGAAAGTACAGTTAAAATTGGAGAAAGGTTAGAACAAGGCCATGGATGTTCTGGCTATAAAATTTGGACTCTGACTTCCAGGGAGTTTGATTGTAGTTTGTTCGTTCCCTCCCTTCTTCCCTCCTTCCTTCCTTCCATCCTTCTTTCCTTTTTTGTAGTTTGTGTTGACATTGGGAATAGACAGAAAATTGGGAGGACGAGGGGGTCTCTGGCATCAAGGACAGATTGAAATTTTTTGATATGAATTTCAGCAATCTAAAGGGTTACCTCTCTTAGCAGTGGCTTGGGAGATAAGGATGATGGCTTTATCTTTCCAGGTCAGTATCAGAGTAAAGGAAAGAAAGAGAAGAAGAAAGTGTTTCATGTTTAGTAAAGTATGAAGTCTTGACCCAGCAGCTTGGATGGAAGTAGTCTGCCTTGATGCTGGCAACCTCTCTGACTGGTCAGTTTGATTTGCAGATCTCCAGTGCTTGTACAGGACCTGATGTCAGGTGGAGCCTTCAGCTGTGAACCATGGACCCAGGTTTAATGCCTTCTAGTTTCACTGTAGTGTCAGTGCTCAGAAGCACTTGGTAAGGTCCCTTCAAGTGGGGCTCAGGCATTGACTTCCTCTGATGATATTTCCAGAATACCCAGTCATTAGGCTCTGGACTGTGACCTACAGGGTCCTTTAAATTGGAATCTGGGAAAGCTTTTTTAACCTGTTGATAATAGGCTTTAGCATAAGATATTATAACAGGTAATCATATTAGCGTGTGATAAAGGGATCAGAAAGTTGTATACCAGTAGTTTATATCGAGTAGTTTGTTTCCTAAAAGGAGTACAGCAGCAGACCCCGACCAAGAAGCAGTACCTTAGGCCAAAGGAAGCCAGTAGTTTCAGTGAGTTTTGCAATGCTTTTTTTGTTAAGGGTTGTATAATCTGCCTAGTGAAGTGGGTTCCTTGATCACTGGAGGTTGTGGGAGGTAGACTCAAGTGGGACACATGTTTTCTAACAGTTTCTCTTCTGCTGTGAGGACATTAGCCTTGTGGCTAAGGGAGGCTTCAGGTCATCTGAAAAACATACACACGCTAACAGAAACATACTGATAAGTCATTCAAGGTGGCAGTTGAGTAGTTTTCCCAGGAGTGGACCTGACCGGCCCGACACTGGTGGTAGACTGTTTTCACAGTTTTATAGGAGTGTCCTCATGCATGTCTGTTCATGATCTGAGTCATCTTAACTGTCCCATGGTTGGTAACGGGATGTAAAATCCGGAAGATGGGGTTTGCCAGGGAGTCGGGAAGAACCCGACTTGGTTCTTGGTTGGGTTTCCATAGCCCCAAATAGTCATTCAATTTGTAACCGTTATTTGCCCATTGTGGTTTCTCCTGTTTAGGAACAGAGTGTTTCCATGTTGCAAGGACATCAGGATGGCAGAAATATGGCAGCATGTGGTCAGTTTTTGCAGAAACAGAATGGACTTTATCCACATGTACCATGACCTTTATAAACCTTGCTGCTGCCAGTACGTGAAAATCAGCCAGGACATTTCCCCAATAGCCAGGTTTAGTCCTTTTAGTGTGAGCCTAAATTTTGATACAATTTAGAAGGTAAGAGAACAGTAATAAGAAGGTCATCAACTTGTTGTCCATTTTTGATTGAAATCTCAGTGGATATAAGAAAACCCATTTGTTTACATAATGTCCCCAAGTCATGAAGTGAAGTGAAGTGAAGTTACTCAGTCGTGTCCAATTCTTTGGGACCCCGTGGACTGTAACTGGTCAGGCTCCTCCATCCATGGGATTCTCCAGGCAAGAATACAGGAGTGGGTTGCCATTTCCTTCTCCAGGGATCTTCCTGACTCAGGGATCAAACCTGGGTCTCCCACATTTGCAGGCAGACGCTTTACCCTCTGAACCACCAGAGAAGCCTCAAATCATAGATGACCCTAAAGGCACACCAGCGGTCAGTATAAATATTAATAACTTGTCCTCCTGATAATTTGCGTTTTTTCTGGTAAGGGCATGGAGCTCTGCTTGTTGCACTGATTTAGCTTGTGGGAGGTTTCCCCTCTCAAGTAGTTCGTATCAAGTAGTAATAGCATAGCCAGCTGGGAAATTCCCACTTTCATTTTTACAGTATGATCTATCAACAAACAAAATTAGATCAAGATTAGTCAAAGGGGCATCTCAGAAATTGGTGTTACAAAATGGGATGTTATTATCTCATCGTCATGGGGTTCACTCTTAGTAGGCAAGGGTAGTAATGAAGCCGAATTAATAACACTGCAGCATTTAAGATGCAGATTAAGGTGATGAAAGCAGAAGACTCTTGTAAGCGGTTAGACTGCTTGCAGAGAAATGCTGAGTCTATTCAGAATTAAGAAGACTTTGGACAGCATGTGGAGTTTGTAAGTAAATATCATTTCCTAGGATTAAATCTGAGGCTTCTACTGACTTCACTGCTGCAGCTATAGCCTTAAGGCAGTTGGGAGAGGCACAAACAGCTGAATTGAGTTCTATGCTATAATAGGCAATAGGCCTGTGTTTATCGCCTTGGTCTTCTTGCAGGAGCATTTCCAGGGCTTGGTTGTCTTGTTCATGTACAAATAAGGTGAAAGACTTTGAATTGTTAGGTAGCCCTAGGGCAGGTGGTTCTTACAGGCTTTGTTTAAGTCTTATGACAGCCTACTCAAAGAAGGAATTTAGAGGTTGAAATTTTAGTTAGTTCATAGAGTGGGGAAGCTGATAGAGAAAAGTTAAGAACCCGTAGCCTAACCGTAGCCCGGCAGGCGTAGGAATCCACAGACCTTTCCCTTAGTTTTGGGCCTACGAAATAACTGGTGCAATTTAATTCTTTTTGAAGATAGCTGGAATCCTTTAGCACTTAAGATTATGACCTAGGTGATGAATAGTGTTCAGGATCTTTTGCAGTCTGTTCGTAATCTTCCCTTTTCTCCTTACCATTTGCCATGCAGCTTCTTTACACGCTCCTTACTCTTGACAAAGTGAACTATTGACAGACAGCTCTCTGTACACACCCTGTATTCTTATGCTTGCAAAGCACTTCACTCAAGATTTCTCAGTTTCTTCTTGTTCCATTTTTTTGTTTGTTTGTTTTAATCTTTTGGCTGCACCGCGTGGCATGTGAAATCTTATTTCTCTGACCAGGGATCGAATCCGTGCCTCATGCATTGACAGCACAGGAGTCTTAACCACTGGACCGCCAGGGGAGTCCTCTTGTTGCGTTTTCTTGTCAAATTATATCCAGTTTCTTAAGATTAATTTTAAGATTTAGCTGAAATAGGACTTATAAAGTTTTTCCTTTTTTTTTTTTTCCTGTATTTTTTTCCTGTCTATTTTCTAAACCTGAATAATCCCTTACATTGCACTGTGTTTTTCCCTTGGGGTATTTGTTGGCTTATAGTTTAGCTTGACCCTTATTTTCATTTTATTTCCTTCTTTCAGTCAACTCTTTGCGTTTTACCTGTCCCATATTAGTTACTTAACATATGTGTGCTGAGGGAAATTGAACTCTTTCTGTCAGCTGTAAAAGGATGCCCAAAAAACCAACATTCTCTGAGTAGACATGAATTCCAGTTACGATCCTGAGTCTCACTGATGGAAATATTTTACCTCTTCCTGTACTCTCTTTTCTACAGTTGAAAACCACGAATGATAGAAAAAGATGTTTAAAATTTATAATATATTGTAAATTAATGAAATCTCTTAAAGGTTGGTTTTCTTAATGATCCTGAGATATCAGCAGTACATTTAAATCATCTAAGTGAGTAAACTTATGCATATAAATATAAGACAATGAGTTTCCTAACAGTCTTGATGGTTTAAATATTTGAGGTATGTTTTACATTCAGTTCAGTGCAGAGGTTTAAAATACACACTTTGATGATTTTTGACAAATGTGCCCAGATAACCATGATGGTGTGGTCATTCACCAAGAACCAGACATCCTGCAGTGTGAATTCAAGTGGGCCTTAGGAAGCATTACTACCAGTAAAACTAGTGGAGGTGATGGAATTCCAGCTAATCTTTTTAAAATACTAAAAGACAATGGTGTTAAAGTGCTGCACTCAATATGTCAGCAGATTTGGAAAATCAAGCAGTGACCACAGGACTGGATAAAGGTCAGTTTTCATCCTAATTCCAAAGAAGAGCAATGCCAAAGAATGTTCCAACTACCATACAATTGCACTCATTTTACATGCTAGCAAGATAATGCTCAAAATCCCTCAAGTTAGACTTCATCAGTATGTGAACCAAGAACTTCCAAATGTACAAGCTGGATTTAGAAAAGGCAGAGGAACCAGAAATCAAATTGTCAACATTTCTTAGATCATAGAGAAAGCAAGGGAATTCCAGAAAAACATCTACTTTATTAACTAAGTTCATGTTTCATTGACTAAGATAAAGCCTTTGACTTTGTGATCCACATGGATCACAACAAACTGGAAAATAGAGATGGGAATACCAGATCATCTTGCCTGTCTCCTGAGAAGCCTATATGTGGGTCAAGAAGCAATAGTTAGAACCTTACATGAAACTACTGACTGGCCCAAGATTGGGAAAGGAGTAAGACACGACTGTATATTGCCACTGTTATTTAACTTATATGTAGAGTACACCATGTGAATGCCTGGATGGGTGAGTTTACAAGCTGGAATCAGGATTGCTGGGGGAAATATCAGCAGCCTCAGATACACAGATGATACCGCTCTAACAGCAGAGAGTGAAGAGGAAATAAAGAGCCTCTTGATGAGGGTGAAGGAGGAGAGTGAAAAAGCTAGCTTAGAACTCAGCATTCTCAAAACTAAGATCATGGCATCTGGTCCCATCACTTCATGGCAAACAGAAGGCGAAAAAGTGGAAGCAGTGACAGATTTTCTCTTCTTGGGCTCCAAAATCACTGCAAATGTTGACTGTAGTCGTGAAACTAGAAGATGCTTGCTTCTTGGAAGGAAGGCTGTGACAAACCTAGTATGTGGGTATTTAGTCGCTCAGTCATGTCAGACTCTCTGCAGCCCCATGAACTGTAGTCCACTAGACTCCTCTGTCCAGGGAGATTCTCCAGACAATACTGGAGTGGATTGCCATGCCCTCCTCCAGGGGATCTTGCCAACTCAGGGATCGAACCCAGGCCTCCTGAGTTACAAGTGAATTCTTTACTCTCTGAGACACCAGGGAAGCCCAAGAATACTGGAGTGGGTAGCCTATCCCTTCTCCAGGGGGTCTTCTTGACCCAGGAATCGGGGTCTCCTCCATTGCAGGCGGATTCTTTACCAGCTGAGCTACCACAGAAGCCCATGACAAACCTTGACAGTGTATTAAAAAGCAAAGACATCGCTTTTCCCACAAAGGTCCGTATAGTCAAAGCTATGGTCTTTCCACTAGTCATGTACAGATGTGTGAGTTGGATCATAAAGAAGGCTGAGTGCCAAAGAATTGATGCTTTCAAATTGTGGTGCTGGATAAGACTCTTGCAAGTCCCTTGGACAGCAGGGAGCTCAAACCAGTCAATATTAAGGAAAATCAACCCTGAATACTCATTGCAAGGACTGATGCTGAAGCTGAAACACAGGACTTTGGCTACCTTATGCAAACAACTGATTTATTGGAAAAGATCCTGATGCTGGGAAAGATTGAAGGCACAAAGAGAAGAGGGTGGCAGATGATGAGATGGGTGGATGGCATCACTGATGCAATGTACATGCGCTTGGGTGAAGTCTGCGAGATGTTGAGGGACATGGAGGCCTGGCATGCTGCAGTTCATGGGGTCCCAAAGAGTGGACCCAACTTAGCGACTGAACAGTAACAACAAAAATACACCCATGTATTTACCATCCCATTTGAGATAAAGAACATTTTGATTCTCAAATTTTGAAACTCTCATTTTCTTTTGTAGAAGACGAGAAATCTTTGTGATGCTTTAAATCTATTAAGTGTAATTGGCCAGTAATTTTCCTTTAACTCCCCATTGCTAGTTTATTTCTCACATTTTGTGGTATATTTGAAATCTCATTCTAGCGATTCAGTGACTAACCAAAGATATTAGAATTCAGGTAGGAAAGATTTTTTCCTCTCTCGTTGTCAATGACCACATAACTTCAGGGGAGGGTTCATCCACCTGCATTCATATCTATAAACTCTGTATCTGTCCTATTACTGTGGATTCACTGTTTGTGCTCTTGGCAAAAATTGAATTCATGCATTTAGGCATTCAGTCTCATCTACTTTTTGTCACTCTTCAGCATTTTTCTCTCTTCTTCAAGAACCATATTTTCCATTTTCTACTGGATTTTTCTTATCTGACTCAAACCTGCCATTATTTCCCCACCTTATAACCACAGGAAAATAAAAACTTCTCTTGACTCTACTTTTCCCTTTGGTTACTGCTTAATTACTTTATCCTTGCTTTCCAATGAGATCCCATGAAAGGACTTGTGTAGTATCTCTCTCATCTTGTTGTTTCTTGAACTCATGTAAACTTTCGCCTCTTGCTCACCAGAGATGTCTATATTGCTATGCAGTGGTCAATTGTCAATTGTTATATCACTTTTTGGTATCATGATATAGTTAAACACACTCTCCTTTTTAAACATGAAATTTTCACTTGCTTCCATGAATCTACACTTTCCTTATTTCTTGCTATATTAGTTGCTTCTTTTCACTTCCTTTGCTGATTTCCTCTTCATCTCCCTGACTGCCTAATGTTGGAGTGCTCTGAACTTAGTGTTTATACCTCTTTGCCTGTTTATACCTACCTCCTTGGTGGTGAAGTATACTTCCTTCCTCATTTCAAGGCTTTCAAATACCTTCTGCTGATTGGTATCCTGAGTTCTGGTTTTATATATCCAACTGCATCAACACTTTTATTTGGATGTCTAATAGTACATTTAGACTTATGTTGTTGTTCAGTTGCTAAGTCATGTCTGACTGTGACCTCATGAACTGCAGCATGCCAGAATTCCCTGACCTTCACTACCTCCCTGAGTTTGCTCAAACTCATGTGCATTGAGTCAGTGATGCCGTGCAACCATCTCATCCTCTGTCGTCCCCTTTTCCTCTTGCCCTCAGTCTTTCCTAGCATCAGGGTCTTTTCTGATGCATCAGTTGTTGGCACCAAGTGGCCCAAGGATTGGAGCTTCAGCTTCAGCCACAGTCCTTCCAATTAATATTCAGGGTTGATTTCCTTTAGGATTGACTGGTTTGATCTCCTTGCTGTCCAAGGAGACTCTTAAGAGTCTTCACCAACACCACAGCTGGAAAGCATCAATTCTTCAGCACTCAGCCTTCTTTATGGTCCAACCCTCACATCCATACGTGACTACTGAAAAAATCATAGCTTTGACTATACAGACCTTTGTCAGCAAAGTGATGTCTCTGCTTTTTAATACACTGTCTAGATTTGTCATAGCTATTCTTCCAAGGAGCAAGCGTATTTTAATTTCATGGCTGCAGACACTGTCCCCATTGATTTTGGAGCCAAAGAAAATCTGACACTGTTTCTACTTTTTCCTCATCAATTTGCCATGAAATGATAGGGCCAGATGCCATGATCTTAGTTTTTTGAATGTTGATTTTTAAGCCAACTTTTTCACGCTCTTCTTTCACCTTCATCAAGAGGCTCTTTAGTTCCTCTTCACTTTCTGCCATTAAAGTGGTATCATCTGCATATCTGAGGTTGTTGATATTTCTCCCAGCAGTCTTGATTCTAGCTTGTGAGTCATCTGGCCCAGCATTTCTTAGACTTCAGTTGTTCAAAATTTGTTACTGATTTTCTGCTTACCTCAGATCTTTTCTCAGTTGTCTTCATTTCTAACAGTGAAATTACTGTTTAAGCAGTGTATATAAGAAGCATTAACTGGCCTCCCAAAATTTGCATCATCTTTGATGTTTTGTGATTTTTTTTTTACTATTACTATTCATATCTGAGATCCATTAATCTATTAGAGGCTGCAGAATGCTGATATTTTAATGCCATTCTCCTTTCTTGCTAGCTGGAATACTACTTTAGAGAAAAATCAGTTATTGGAATTTCTATTTATGTGGGAAAGGCTGGATAAATCCTTGATTCTTTCCTCTTATTTATAGATTTTAAAAATAACTAGGTATTTTCCAAGAGTTCTCCAAAGGAGATAGAAATATGTGTGTGTATGTGTGCGCACGCGCGCGTGTGTGTAGTATCATGAACTCATAGATATAAATGAATTTCAGGATGTTATTATTGTTATCATCTGTTTCATTGTTTAAACTGTGCCAGTATTTGACCAGTGGAAGCTTATTGAAGCTTGCCCTGGGTCTTTTTGCCCCAACCTGAGTAGGCTTCCCCGATGGCACTAGTAGTAAAGAACCTGTCTGCCAATGCAGGTTGTGCATAACAGACATAGATTCTATCCCTGGATCGGGAAGATCTGGAGGAGGGCACGACAACCTATTTCAGTATTCTTGCCTGGACAATCCCATGATCAGAGGGGCTGCAGTCCATAGGTTCGCACAGAATCGGATTAACTGAAGTGACTTGGCACACACACATGAGTAGCCTTTGATAGGTTTCTTGTTTTCTGCTGTAATAAGCTGTTCCAGGCTCTGCTTTACAAGCTGCTTTACATAGCTGGTTCCAGAGTTCCACTTTCTTTAGCCATCTCTTATGGGGACTTGATTGTTTTTATTGCAAAACAATTTCTGACAGACCGTAGTTAAGGTGCTAGCAGAGCTATTAGTCATTCATTGTTCCTAAAAGTTCTTTCAGTGGACAGAGTAAGAAACATTTTATTGTTTTGTTTTGTTTTGACTAAAGGTGATACTATGAATTCAGCCTGAGATTTAAGATTCAAATTTAGTACTATGGGGTTTTTATTTAACTTTATTGATCTTACCCTTGTAATCCCATTGAAACTCTTTGTGCTTAATACCAGCATAATTACTCACTAGAATTATTCCACAGTAGGTACCCACCAGTCTCAGGATAATAGTACTAATATTAACTCCAAGATGTGATTACTAAAAGCAGTTTAAACCCTTTCTTTTTTAATTCTTGTTTTTGTCCAAAAGGTATATTCCCCCGGAGATACATGATTAAAATCATTGGAAGATAGTTCCTATGTTGTTATGCTACTAACTAGATAGAACAGATTCATTTGTTTTATGTTACTTGTGATTTTAGGGTTTACATTTTAAAATTCATGTTTTAATAGTTATAAAAGACATTGATTTGATTCTACAGTCCTATCTGTAAAACAAAGTTTATGCAAAAAGTATAGCTTCTATCGCTGTGTCATATATCATTTTTCTTCCATTTCTTTTAAAGGTAACCCCCCTGACTTTATGGTTTACTTGTCCTTTAATTTTTTAAAAATAATAAGTAAATATTTACATATTTTTATTCTCTTCTTAAAAAGTCAACCTTGTTTCAAGTAACAGTATACTTTTAATTTTATCTATTTATTTCTGGGTTCCAAATGCTAGGAAGTGTATTCTTTGAGGGTAGGAGTTTTTGGTGGTTTCAGACCTCTCTGTTCTCACCACTCAGAACAAAGTTCATAATCGATACTCAAGAAATATTTATGTGAAGAATTGTTTGCATTGTGCTTTATGGTGTTTTATCTTAATGCAAATTAAAATTTCTGTGTTCATTAAAATACATTACTTTATACTCTATTTAAGAGTGATAATATACTGAAGAGCTCAAGTTAGTATTTTGAAAGTTTATTTTTACTTTTGTGTAGTAATTTTTCCCAGTAAATAGTGAAGACACTTTCTTAATAAAAGTAATAGGACATTGTTTGTAAGTAGCACTCACTGAATATGTTTTTCTCATTGATTACCCAAATAGTATTTCCCCCTGTAAAGAATCCACCTGCAGTGGAGACCTGGGTTTGATCCCTGGGTTGGGAAGATTCCCTGGAGAAGGGAAAGGCTACCCATTCCAGTATTCTGGCCTGGAGAATTCCATGGACTGTATAGTTCATGGGGTTGCAAAGAGTTGGACACTACTGAGTGACTTTCACTTTCAGACTCTGTTAACTCTATGCGTATCTGTGCATATGTACTGATTTGTAATATGGTTCAGTATAGATTTTTAAATCTTAACATATGGAGAATGTTTAAATGAAAAAAGAAGCATGTACTGGGATTCCCCTGGTGATCCAGTGGCTAAGAGTCCATGATCCCAGTGCAGGGGGGGCCCAGGTTTGATCCCTTTTCAGGGAACTAGATCCCACATGCTGGAACTAAGAGTTTACATGTAGCAACTTATAATCCCAAATGCCACAACGAAGATCAAAAATCTCATGTTCTACAACTAAGACCCAGGGCAACCAAATAAATAATTGAAAAAAAATATATATAAAAAGCATGTATTATAGAGGCAAGAGGTTATTTGGAAACTCTATACTTTTCTGCTAAATTTTCTGTGAACCTTAAACTGTTCCAAGAAATAAAGTCTTAAAAAAAATCATGTACTATTATAGTACTACTAATACTATTTGAATTAGAGTCCATGGCAGATTTTAAAAGCTATAGTGATATCAATTTTGTGCCAGGAGCCATGTATAAAATAGTTGCACTTGTCTATGATATCATTCTTATAAATCGCACATTGCAAAAATCATCATTTTTCTAGTATTAGTATTAGAATGAAACAAGTAATGCATTTAATAGACTAAGTGTCTCAGAAAATATTATGTGTATTAGTATTAGAATGAAAGAAGTAATGCATTTTATAGACTAAGTGTCTCAGAAATAGATCTATTATGTATATGATTAGTTGAACGGTGTGAAAATACTGGTATCTGACTGTGTTTGCATTATATAAAGGTAGCATTGTAGATCATTGGGGATAGTAAAATTATTTCAGTAAGTTATACTTGGATAACTAAGATTTAGAGAAAAATAAAACTAGATTCTAGCTTTTCACCTTACATCAAAAATAAATTTAAAAATTTAATAAAAGTGAAACCACTCTGAAATTAAAAGAAAGTATAGATGAATACTTACCAGTAGTCACTAGAACTAATGACTAAGAACCTGTCAATTCCCTTAATTAGTCTGATTAAAACTTGGTTTTTAAGTTTGACAAGGGAGAAAGAATATTAGATGGAAGGAACTGTTCAGTTTATAGCACTGACTTTTATCTCTAGATTTTTTTTTTCCTTAGGAAGGTCTCTCACTGTTTGCTGCTGTGATCGCCTGGCATGCTTGTATGTGTGTATGTGTGTGCACCTCTGTGTATTTGCACTTCTCTGCACTCCTCTTTTTTCCTTTTATCTAACTCTATTATGGAAATATGCCCTTCCCAGATGGCGCTAATAGTAAAGAACCCACCTGCCAGTGCAGGAGACTAAGAGAGGCCAGGTTTGATCCCTGGGTCGGGAAGATCCCCTGGGGGAGGACATAGTAACCCACCCCAGTATTCCTGCTTGGAGAATCCCATTGACAGAGGAACCTGGCAAGCTACATTCCACAGGGTCACAACGAGTTGGACACAACTGAAGTGACTTAGCATGCGCTTGTTCCCCCAAAGTTGAAACAAATTTTGGATGGCTTCATGTCTCTTAATTAAAAGAATATTGAGATATAGTAAAATGCAGTTGGATAATCAGTTTATGAAATCAGTTTATCAGTTTAATTTTGTGGTTCTTCAGAGCCAGAAATCCTGGAATGTGAAGTCAAGTGGGCCTTAGGAAGCATCACTATGAAGAAAGCTAGTGGTGGCGATGGAATTCCAGTTGAGCTCAGATCCTAAAAGATGATGCTGTGAAAGTGCTGCACCCAATATGTCAGCAAATTTGGAAAACTCAGCAGTGGCCACAGGACTGGAAAAGGTCAATTTTCATTCCAATCCCAAAGAAAGGCAACGCCAAAGAATGCTCAAACAACCACACAATTGCACTCATCTCACATGCTAGTAAAGTAATGCTCAAAATTCTTCAAGCCAGGCTTCAGCAGTACGTGAACTGTGAACTTCTAGATGTTCAAGCTGGTTTTAGAAAAGGCAGAGGAACCAGAGATCAAATTGCCAACATCCGCTGGATCATCAGAAAAGCAAGAGAGTTCCAGAAAAATATCTATTTCTGCTTTATTGACTATGCCGAAGCCTTTGACTGTGTGGATCACAATAAACTGTGGAAAACTCTGAAAGAGATGGGCATGCCAGACCATCTGACCTGCCTCTTGAGAAACCTGTATGCAGGTCAGGAAGCAACAGTTAGAACGGACATGGACCAGCAGACTGGTTCCAAATAGTAAAAGGAGTACGTCAAGGCTGTATATTGTTACCCTGCTTATTTAACTTATATGAAGAGTACATCATGAGAAATGCTGGGCTGGATGAAGCACAAGCTGGAATCAAAATTGCTGGGAGAAATATCAATAACCTCAAATACGCAGATGAGACCACCCTTATGGCAGAAAGTGAAGAAGAACTAAAGAGCTTCTTGATGAAAGTGAAAGAGGAGAGTGAAAAACTTGGCTTAAAGCTCAATATTCAGAAAACTAAGATCATGGCATCCAACTTCATGGCAAGTAGATGGGGAAACAGTGGTTGACTTTATTTTTTTGGGGCTCCAAAATCACTGCAGATGGTGATGGCAGCCATGAAATTAAAAGATGCTTACTCCTTGGAAGGAAAGTTATGACCAACCTAGACAGCATATTAAAAAGCAGAGATGTTACTTTGCCAACAAAGGTCCGTCTGGTCAAGGCTGTGGTTTTTCCAGTGGTCATGTATGGATGTGAGAGTTGAACTGTTAAAGAAAGCTGAGTGCCGAAGAATTGATGCTTTTGAACTGTGGTGTTGGAGAAGACTCTTGAGAGTCCCTTGGACTACAAGGAGATCCAACCAGTTCATCCTAAAGGAGATCAGTCCTGGGTGTTCATTGGAAGGACTGATGCTGAGGCTGAAACTCCAATACTTTGGCCACCTGATGCAAAGAGCTGACATTTGAAAAGACCCTGATGCTGGGAAAGATTGAGGGCAGGAGGAGAAGGGGACAACAGAGGATGAGATGGCTGGATGGCATCACCGACTCAAGGGGCCGGAGAGTTGGACACTGTTGAGCAACTGAACTGATACACCCAATTCCTTACTTGTCTCTTGCTTTATTTCCTGTGTCAGAAGCCACCTTTGCTTATTATTGGTCATTAAATGAGTCTAGACTTTGGGTCATAGGGACCTGCATGCTACAGAAGTTTTGTTATTTGAGGACTGTATATTTTAGGGTGATGTAGCCTCAAGTTATTCAGTACCTGAATTAAAGTAGCTTTAGAAATAGGTGTTTAGTATTCAAAATTTCCATAAGTCTGGGACCAAAGGGTGTCATGGTTAGTTCACAGGCTCAGTGACGTGTAGCTCCAAGCTTTGTGTATCCTCCCATGGTAATATCAAGAGTGAGGAGGTATATCCCAGTGTCTCTTTCTTTCTTTTATGAGAGAGGAGTCCAGTACATATTCCCAGTTGTAAATTAAGTATATAATATTTCATAAGATAAATACAATGGTTAATAAACATAAGAGAATTTAAACCTCAATAAGAATTTGGGAATGCCTAATTGAATTGTGTTGTTCTTGGGAATTATCAAACACTGCCTTAGTGAATCTAGGTTAACACCTTTCTGCATCAGGATAGGAGTTAAGAGATACTATGAAAATGTCATCAGAAGCTCTGATTGATTTGTTATAATTTTATTTTTTAATGTATTCAATATATGGATTCTAGTTAACATAAAAAATATACAAGGAAATCATACTAAGTGGACATAATTTTATTAAATATCAGATTTATTAAATGTAAGCTGCTTTATTTATTAAGGATAAATATGCCTCACTGTAAATTTTGCCATGGTAGTGCCATAATCTGTGTAACAGTTCTAATTGTTGACAGTTTGGGTATTTTCAAATTTTTATTATTGGTAACAGAATTGTAATGAAAGTTCTTATTACTTTTCCTGAAAAGTGGATATTCTGGGATAAAAGCAGTTACCATTTAGCATTTTAATTGTTTTGCTAAAATTATCCTCCAAAAAGGTTGTACTAGTTCTCACTCTTTTTTAACGGATGTGTGAATGTTCCATTTCCTTTCTGTCCTGTAGACTATGTGTTTTTTTTCCAGCCAGCAGCTTTTTGAGGTAAAGTTGACCTACAATAAATTGCGTGTATTTTCCCATGTAGTTACATTTCCAGCGATCTCTATTCCTTTATGAAGATTTTGATTTTCAGCTGGTGATATTTTTCTTCTGCTTATAGGTATAGGGCTTCAAAAACATTTCTGATGGTACAGGAACAAGCTCTTTTGGTATTTGTATATATGAAAATGTTTCTGTTTTGCAGAAACATTTTTGAAAGATGCTTTTGCTAGGTGATAATTTTAGGTTAAGAGTTTTTTTTTTCCTCCTTCCTGCAAATACGCTGCTGAAGTGATCTCTGGACTCTTTGTGTCTGATGAAAAATCTGCTCTCCTCCTGTCCTAGGTTCCCCAGCTGTACTTAATGTGCCCTTTCCCCCGTGTCTGGTTGCTTTGAAGATGCTCTTTTCTGTCCCTGATTTTAAGCTATTTGACTATGATATGGCTTGGTTAGTTTGTGTCTCTTGACTTGAGGTTCACTGATCTTATGGAATGTGTAGGTTCATAGTAAGAACTGTAGCAATTATGAACCATCATTTCTTCAAATAAACTTTTTTGTTCCTCCTCCTTGGCTCCTTGGGAACTCCAGTTATACCTGAGTTATAGCTGCTTGAGGCGGTCCCACGCCTCATTATCCAGTTTCTGATGCTTATTGTATATAAGTTTGCTGATATTAGCCTATCATGTTTAATCCATCATTAATTTCATTTAGTGTGAGATTTTTCATCTTCATTATAGCTTTAATGTTTAGAATTTTGATTTGGGCCTTTAAAAAAGAACTTCAATTTTTCATGTCTCCGTTAACATGTTTAATATTTACACTAACTTTGAATATCTAGAATATATCTAAAATGACTATTTTAATATCTTTGTTTACTAAGTCTCCCTGCCGTGTTTGGATTGGTTTTGATTGATTTCTATTCTAATTTGGGTTTTAATTTTCTGTATCTTTGCATGCCTGGTAGATGCAATTGGATGCTAGACATTGTAGATTTTACCTTTTTGGGTATGAGTTCCTATTTATAGGCTTTTCTCGTGGCTCAGATAGTAAAGAATCTGCCTGCAATGAGGGAGACCTGGGTTCAGTCCCTGGGTGGGGAAGATTCCTTGGAGAAG
Organism: Muntiacus reevesi; assembly: GCF_963930625.1. Taxonomy (NCBI): domain Eukaryota; kingdom Metazoa; phylum Chordata; class Mammalia; order Artiodactyla; family Cervidae; genus Muntiacus; species Muntiacus reevesi. The sequence goes on from NC_089264.1 coordinate 44,058,637, forward strand.
GGAACGGCAATCCGCTCTAGTATTCTTGCCTGGAGGATTGCATGGGCAGAGGAGCCTGGCGATCTACAGTCCATGGGTCACAATGAGTCGGACGTGACTGAGCTACTAACACTTAACGCTGTTCCTGTTTATTCCTGTAAGTGTTGTTAAGCTTTGTTCTAGGTCAGGTTGAAATTACTTGGAAACAGTTTAATCCCTTTGGCTGGCACTTTTAAGCTTCTTTCAGTTTCAGCATCAGTCCTTCCAGTGAATATTCAGTACTGATTTCCTTTAGGATTAGCTGGTTTGATCTTGCAGTCCAAGGGACTCTCAAGAGTCTTCTCCAACAGCCCAGTTCACACTGTTCTTGGGGTTCTTGAGGCAAGAATACAGAAGTGGTTTGCCATTCTCTTCTCCAGTGGACCACGTTCTGTCTGAACTCTCCACCATGACCTTGGTGGCCCACCAGGGTCTTGGGTGGGCCTACACAGCATGGCTCATAGTTTCATTGAGTTAGACAAGGCTGTGATCAGTTTGATTAGTTTTCTGTGATTGTGGTTTTCATTCTGTCTGCCTTCTCACTGATAAGTATAAGAAGCTTATGGAAGCTTCCTGATGGGAGAGACCGACGTGGGGGAAACTGGATCTTGTTCTGATGGGCAGGGCCATGCTCAGTAAATCTTTAATCCAATTAAAGATTGAGATGGTTGGATGGTATCACCACTCATGGACATGAGTTTGAGCAAGCTCCGGGAGTTGGTGATGGACAGGGAAGCCTGGCGTGCTGCAGTCCATGGGGTCACAGAGTCGGACACGACTGAGCGACTAAACTCTAAGCTTTAGACAGACAGGACCAATGTGGTGTTTAGCCTAGGGTTAATATTTCCCAGTACTAAGGCACTCTTAGTATTCTACCTGGCGACTCACATGTTATGGTTTTCTACTCTGTCTTGTTGGAACAAGCACCATTCCTTTCCCTGCATAATCTTTAGGGATTCTTTTCTCTGATTCTTTTGCATGTCTTTTTTCCTTGCATGCATGAGCTGATTAGTAGTCAGCTAGAGACTCAAGGCACTCTTTGAGATGTCTAGGCTTCTGTCTTCTGTGCAGCTCACTCTTCTCTGGTACTTAGAGCCCATATTCTCTAGCTTCCCTTAGTCTCCCCAGCTTTCTACCTCCGTCTCTTCAACTCAGAACTGCTAGTCTCTGCCTGGGTTCTCTCTTCCCGCACCTTTTCCTGGAAGTTCTCTCCAGGGACTAATTTAGGGCAGCCATAGGTGTACTTTGTTTCTTGTCTCTCAGATCACTGTGCTTTGTTGCCGAATGTTCAGTGTCCTGAAAGCTGTTGTTCCTTATATTTTGTCTTATGTTTTAGTTGTTTGGGGAGAGGATGGTAAATCTGGTCTGTATAATTTCATCTTGGCTGGAAATATAAATTCTGACTTAACTAAATTTTAGTCAGTGAAAACAAATGAGATTTTTTTGTTTGTTACATCTTGAATGCTTATCACTACTTAAAGTGACATTCACATATTTATGTTAATTTGAATGACTGGCCTTACGTGTTATTGATTTTATGCTGATTGGATAGAAGTTTAATTTTTGTGGTCTTATGAGTATTGGTCACACACAAATTCATGGATGAAAGAAAGACATTTAAGTAGCTTTTTGGGTGTCCAGAGTTCTGGAATCTGAGACCATATCCTACTGGTAGATATTGACAGAGGAAATAAAGGCCAAAACTTCACTTTGGTGATCTAGTTGCCACGATACCTATCTGTTTTAACTCCAGTAAAAGCAATAAATGTTCACCATATAATTGTAAAGCTGTGCTCTTTTCTTTTGTAAATCATTATAATTTGTGAAATAATTTTTACCTTTTATTTCCTAAATGAGGATCGAAAAGGTAAATCATTTGGACCCTATTTTAGTGTTCTTTTAAATGATAGTACAAAGCCTTTTCTTTTTTTTAAACTAGTGGACAGACTGATAGAATCATGCATAAATAATTTCGTTAGAGATTTTTAGATTATAATCAATAATAATGCTGAAGAGTAACCAAGATACAGGTCATGCATTCATTTCTGTAAAACAAATGGCAGACCGACTTCGTTCACAAAAACATTGGGTTTCACAAGTTTGTTTGTAAATTACTTCTTTGGCTCTGTCCGTCTGTCATTTCTCTGTTAACTGATCAGTCAGTTGCACCAGTATCATAAATAATGGTTAAGTTCTACAATTACCTTAAAAAAGGCTGTGATCTAGGTTAAATGGTGTTGACAGTAGTTGTGCAGCTCAGTTGAAGCCTGGAGTTGTTCAGAGAACTCCTAAGGAGGTCACTGCTGGATTTACTGTAGGTAAATGGGATTGATTGGTAGACTTTTGATGTTGGAAGCTCGGGGAATGGGATTAAGGGCTGAAATGGTGCTATAGCAACACTGCAGGGAGCTACTGTGGTGGGAGGTGGAGCCAAAGTGTAAAGTTCTGCTTGTGTAGAATGGAGACTCTTTTCCAGGTCAACTTGTAGTTTTCATTAGCATAGAATTTAAATTTTTGAGTTTAGGATCTGAAGAAATTTTTTCAGATGTTACATAATTTACCTTTTAAAACAATTCTTAGTTGCATGACAACATATTCCACTTTGCCTATGTTCTCTTGTATCTTTATGTCAGTGTCGTCATCCACCTTAGATAATAAGAGCAGTTTTTAACACAGGTTCTGTCTTCAGTACTATAAATGGCTGACATTGTTGAGTGTTTACTATTTGCCAGGTACTGTTCTTTGCACTTCATATGAAATAAATTAATTTCACAGCCCTTTGATGTATGACTTTTATTACCATTTGCTGATGAGAAAGCAAGAGCACAGAGCGTAAAGAAACCTACTGAGGTCAAATGACAAATAGTGGATTTGGGATATCTGTGTGCTCTGGGACCCACGGTGTGCTGTCAGCCACTGTGCTGTTTGCTTTAACAGTTCTGGGAAGAAGAGAGAAACATAGGCAGCTCATGCTTAATTAACATGAAGGGAAAGGCTATCCCCTCCAGTATTCTGGCCTGGAGAACATAGGCAGCTCATGCTTAATTAACATGAAGGGAAGGGCTACCCCCTCCAGTATTCTGGCCTGGAGAATTCCGTGGACTGTACAATCCATGGGGTTGCAAAAAGTTGGACACGATTGAGTGACCTTCACTTTCACTTGTCACTTCTGAAAGTTTGGGAGCCAGGGTATTTTTATAGAACATTTGGATTAGGATGGTGGTGAAGAACTTAAAATTTGAAAACCTTTAGAATTTACTTCCACTATTAGGTCTCCTAAATAGCTATACAAAATTGAATAATTGTTAACCCTCTCATTGCCTTAGATTTTAGTTTTAAAAGTGAAATTAACAATAGTTTCTTCTCTTGTTGTTCATTGTTTCCCCTCTGAGACATTATTCTAAGCTATTTTAGTATTATTTGCAAGACAGGAATGTCCTGGAATTTTTTTTTCAAGGAATGAATCAGCTTTAACTGACACATATCAGACCTTGGACACTGTTGTTTTCATGACAGGTATCATTTGGGAAAGTCTCTGCTTACATTGTTATGAAAAACTGTGGTTTTCCTCTTTACCTCTAGGTTGTGTATTTTGTTTGAGAATATCTGAGATGGCACTTTAAGAGTACTGGGCTTGGATTGGAGGTGGGAGGGAGGTTCAAGAGGGAGGGGATGTATATGTACCTGTGGCTGGATCATGTTGATGGATGGCAGAAACCAACACAACATTGTAAAGCAATTATCCTTCAGTTAAAAATAAATAGACAGCATTGGGTAGTCTTTTCCTCATAAATGTCTGAGTTCCCCCAAATCCTAACATATAGTCAGGATGAAACTCACTTGTTTAGGCTTTAAACAACAGTAATAACATTGACATATAAAAACCAGTCATTCTGGGTCAAAAATATTTTTATTGTCTAATACTTTTGTGCACTATGAATGCCTTTTTAATTTATTCATTTTCATAGCTGTATATAATGGGCAGTTTTGTTTTCCTCACTGTATAGAGGAGAAATTTGAGATCAAAGAGAACATAAGTAGTAAACCCAGATTTTTGAATATAGCCTGCCAAATTTGAGAGTCTTGAGTGCTTAACTGTGATGGTAAATCGCCTCTCCTGGGGTTTGAGGCCTTTAAGTGGTGCATTTAAAAATAAAAAAAAAGAAAAATAAAAGAGAAAACACAGATCTGACTTTGTATGTCATAGAAATCAGGGCCAGAGTTGTGTAGCCCAGGCCTCCTGAGACACTGAGGCAGTCCTGACACTGTTTCTTTCTGTCTCTGTGTTCAGTCCTGTCTCTTTCATCATTTTCTTTCTCTCTCTGCATTTTGGCTTCCTCCTTCTTCCTTCCCACCTGGCTCACCTTGACTGTTCCTAAAATGATGCCTTCAACACAAGTGTCTTTACCACCTTAAAAACGCAGAACCTTGGCTAAGTGACTCAACTTTTCATGATCAGATTTATAGTTTCTTGTGAGATAGAATTCTGTCATCCTAGTCAGGCTCTGGATTACTCTCTTCAGGGTCATGTCTGTCCTTCGATCACCTACCTTTGGTGGGGGTGATAGACTGAAGGATGAGTGAGTGGACAGGACACAGCCAGGGGTCTATCTACACAGCCATTGGTAGGTAGTTCTTAGGGAAAGATTAGTACCCCAAAATATGTCTATACTAGTTCATATTGGATTTTACTAAAGCAGTATCATAAAACTAACTACACGTATATAAATATCAATATAGATGCAATAAACCCATAATAAAAATTAAATGAAACAATAAAAAGTAAAACAAGTAACTTCAAAAATACAAATATAAAATGCAAAATAATGTATATGTTATAGGTACAAGTTTTTTAAAAGGTGACTTTCTTTTAGGTTGTGAAAGTCAAGGAAAGATTGATGCATTGTTCTAAATTGAAGAAGACGAAAGGACACGTGGGGCTTCCCAGATGGTTCAGTGGTAAAGAATCCACCTGCCAATGCAGGTGATGCAGGACTGGGAAGATCCCCTGAGGAAGGAAAGGGCAACCTAATCCAGAGTTCTTGCCTGGAGTTTCCATGGACAGAGGAGCCTGGTGGGCTACTGTCCATGGAGTTACAGAGTCTGACTAGACTTAGTGACTAGGGGTGATGCAAAGGGACATGTGGACTAAATATAACACATGGTCCTGGATTGAATCCTTTAGCTGCGGAGATTTTCATTGGGACAACAGCACATATGGAATGTGTTCTGTGAATTAGATAGTACAAAATAGTATCAATATTAATTTCCTAGTTTATATGGTCATACCAATACTATATAGGATGAAATCATGTTTATAGGAAAACATGCTGAATTATTCAGTGGTAATGGGACAACATGCCTACAACTTATTACCAAGTAATTCAGTTGGGGGTAGGGGAAAGCTTTTTGTTTTTTCTGCAATTTTTGAAAATATATCAAAGTAAAAAGTAAAAAAGAAAAGATAACTTCATGCAACTGCATATATAATTTCTTTAATGGTACATATTAGAAGAATTTATATAATAGAATCATCTGATAAATGCTTTTGAAAAGAATATTTGAGTCATTTATTTGTTGAGCACTCCTTTATTTGTATTGTCAATGCAGACTTTCCTTAAGTAGGTTTACATAATTGGATAGGTTTACCAAGAAACTCTACATTATTTGCTATATGTTATTTGAGGATTTACTTTGTAAGATTTCAAATTCCATTTTCAGATTTCTTAATTTACTGATCTTACTGAATAAGAAGTATATCCCTGGTAGCCCAATGGTAAAGAATTGGCCTGCCAATGCAGGAGACTTGGGTTCAATCCTTGGATCTAGAAGATCCCCTGCAGTAGGAAATAGCACCTGCTCTAGTATTCTTGCCTGGGATATCCCACGGACAGAGGAGCCCAGCAGGCTGTATAGTCCATGGGGTCACAGAAGAGTTGAGTACAACTCAGCAACTAAACAACAACATGTATTTTCACTTATTGGTGACTCTTTGAAAATTTTTTCTTCTAGCGTCTCCCATTTCGAAAATATGCAGTTTTCTGTGAAGTTTTAGAAAAGTGTGAATAGTCAGAATTGTCTTCTCCTCTGTAAGATATTGAGGAGTTTATTGGAAGCTCTTGATTTGTAGTATATTTGGTTTAAATATTTTCCAACTTATTGTCAACATCAGTTCAGTTCAGTTCAGTCGCTCAGTCGTGTCTGACTCTTTGCGACCCCATGGACTGTAGCACGCCAGGCCTCCCTGTCCATCACCAACTCCCGTAGTTTACTCAAACTCATGTCCATCGAGTCGGTGGTGCCATCCAGCCATCTCATCCTCTGTCGTCCCCTTCTCCTCCCGCCCCCAATCCCTCCTAGCATCAGGGTCTTTTCCAGTGAGTCAACTCTTCGCATGAGGTGGCCAAAGAATTGGAGTTTCAGCTTCAACATCAGTCCTTCCAGTGAACACCCAGGACTGATCTCCTTTAGGATGGACTGGTTGGATCTCCTTGCAGTCCAAGGGACTCTCAAAAGTCTTCTCCAACACCACAGTTCAAAAGCATCAATTCTTCTGCACTCAGCTTTCTTTATAGTCCAGCTCTCACATCCATACATGACCACTGGAAAAACCATAGCCTTGACCAGATGGACCTTTGTTGGCAAAGTAACATCTCTGCTTTTTAATATGCTGTCTAGGTTGGTCATAACTTTCCTTTGAAGGAGTAAGCGTCTTTTAATTTCCCGGCTGCAATCACCATCTGCAGTGATTTTGGAGCCCAAAAAAACAAAGGCAGCCGCTGTTTCCACGTCTATTTCCCATGAAGTGATGGGACCAGATGCCATGATCTTAGTTTTCTGAATATTGAGCTTTAAGCCAAGTTTTTCACTCTCCTCTTTCACTTTCATCAAGAGGCTTTTTAGTTCCTCTTCACTTTCTGCCATAAGGGTGATGTCATCTGCGTATCTGAGGTTATTGATATTTCTCCTGGCCATCTTGATTCCAGCTTGTCCTTCATCCAGCCCAGCATTTCTCATGATGTACTCTGCATATAAGTTAAATAAGCAATGTCAACATAAAGTAATTCTAAATATAGTGCTTTCTTATCATCTTTCATGATCAAAATGTTGAAGATAAATGAAATGTAGAATATACTTTTGTTATATGAGTATACTTTTGTGTTATCCTGAAGGTCATATATTTTAAAGCAGATATATATATTAATTTTTGAATGATAATTCCAGAGAAAGCATAATTCACTGTATTTATTCAGTTTTTGCCCACTTTAGGAGCCAGATAGTTCTTTTACTGCAGATAGTTACTTTAAATTTATAAGCTTTTTTAAAAATTGCATTTTGATACCTTTATTTTGTTAAGCACACATTTTGGTAGATATACACTCATTTTAGGCTTTCTAAAATAGTTCAGTATCCGGAATGTCACATCTTGTTTATATATGGTAAATAGCTTTATTTTCTGAAGTGTGTTGATCTTAAAGCCACTGAACTCTTTTTCTGGGTTCTCTGTGCTCATGTGGTAAGAAGAATTTCCTAGGACATTGTTTTTTTAATGTATCACATAAATGAAACAGTTGCCATTTGTTCCAACTGACTGGACCATTTCCAAGGCAGGCTTCCTCTGTGCCCTGTCAATCATCATGCTTTTCAGTCTAGAATTTCTCTCTAGTTCTTGGATCTCTTAGAAGATAGGGATGGTTTCTGAGCATCTCAGCAGCACTGATTTTTGCAAGTATATTTACAGGATTCTGAAAATGTCAGTCAGGAAGAGGAAGTGGGATGGACAGGAATAGGGAAATAGGAAATAGACAAGAGAAGTAGAGGCAATGAGGCAGGTCGCTTTAAAAATAACTTTTTTTTTTAAAAGGAGCATTTAGAAAAAGAGTAAGGCACTGTTTAGAACAATAGAATATACAAGTGCTAGAGTGGACCTTCTAGAATAGTGCTTTCCAGATTATCTAGATTAGTGCTAGCCTGTGGTGAGGGACCAGATTTTTCGTTTCAGTTCATTGTGGATAGGGCCTATCCAGTAAGTCCATTTGCCACACGATTAGGTAGGATTCTTTGAACACATTGTCTGATTGCTATAATGGTTTCTAAATTCTGAAATTTCTCCATTTCTATGTGTATTGTATGCAGCTATCAATTTGCTGACTGATACTAGTCTGCTGACCACATGTTGAGTAGTGGTTTTTATTTTCCTAAAACTTTGTTTCCTCATTTTACACCCAAGGTTATTTAGCTCAGAAAAGTGAAATGATTTTCTCTATATTATATAGCTGTTAAATTTTCTTTTGTAGTTTCAGTAGAGAACAGCTCTACGCAAAAGCAAATGTTAGCCTTTCATCAGAAGGGGATATTCACTGTCGGTACATTATTGTTGTTCATTATGTCAGTCCTTTCTGACTCTTTGTGACACCATGGACTGCAGCATGCCAGGCTTCCCCGTCCTTCATTATCTCCTGGAGTGTGCTCAGGTCATGTCCATTGAGTGATGCAATCCAACCATCTCATCCTCTGCTGCCCCCTTCTCCTCTTGCCCTCAACCATTCCCAGCATCAGGGTCTTTTCCAGTGACTCGGGGTCTTTTCCTGCTCCTCACATCAGGTTTCCAAAGTATTGGAGCTTCAGTTTTAGCACCAGTTCTTCCAATGAATATTCAGGGTTAATTTCCTTTTAGGATTGCCTAGTTTGATCTCCTTGCTGTTCAAGGGACTCTCAAGAGTCTTCTCCAGCACCAAAATTCAGAAGGATCAATTCTTTGGCACTCGGCCTTCTTTATGGTCCAACTCTCACAATCAGACATGACTACTGGAAAAACTATAGCTTTGATCATATGGACCTTTGTCGGCAAAATGGTGTAACTCTTTTTTAATAGGCTGTCCAGGTTTGTCGTGGTTTTTCTTCCAAGGAGCAAGCTTTTTTTAATTTCATGGCTTCAGTCACTGTCCACAGTGATTTTGGAGCCCAGGAAATTAAAATTTGTCCCTGTTTTCACTTTTTCCCCATCCATTTGCCATGAAGTGATGGGACCAGATGACTTGATCTTAGTATTTTGAATGTTGAGTTTTAAGCCAGCCTTTTCACTCTCCTCTTTCACCAAAAGTCATAAAAATATGACTTTGGGTTTGGGGCTGTAAGAGATTTCCACTTTCTGCATTATGGATTTCTCAAATAATCTTTTGTATGACCTTGTAATTTTAGAATCAGGAAAAAATCAGTAAAGATGCCAAGTAAACACAGAAATGATGATATAGAAAAAGCATAATAATCTATAAAAACTTTTCTTTTTGCATAATTAGAGTAATGGGTTTATATGTGGAAATTGTCAAGAGATGAGGCTTAAAAGAGGGTCAGAAACAAGATTGGGAATAGTACATAATTCGTAAAAAGTTATTTTTTATTTGGTAGACAGTGGAGGGAAATTGCAGAATTTTATATAATGGGGCAATACAGACTAGGTTGGTTTTTAGCAAATAAATTTTAGCAAAAATTTTTTAGTGTTTTCTTACTATATATTTTAAAGTAAGATTACTAGGGGGGACTACTTCAGTTTTGTAAAATACTTTAGTTCTAAATGCTGTAATTGAATGTCTTTCAACTAGAAGAAATGAATTAAAATGTAGAAGAACAAAAATATGATGTAGTGATTCAGGCTGTTTACTGTGTTATGAAATATCCCTGTCACTAAGTATTTGGTCAAATTGAGGCAGCATTTTATACTGTTGAGCATAACCAACCTGCTTGGGCTGGGATCTCAGCTCTGATGTTCTTTTTTCAACATTGGAGAAGTACTTACCCTCTTTGGGTCTTGCTTGGTTTCTTCACCTGTAACATAGCGATATTTGATACTTTGCTTACAGAACCATCATGAAATTAAGTAGTTAAAAGGCTCTGTGTGTATGTGTGCTGACGTGGCATGTTTACTATAAAACACATAGCAGTACCTGATAAACGTGTGTTTAGTCGCTCAGTCATGTCTGATTCTTTGTGACCCCATGGGCTGTAGCCCTCCAGGCTACTCTCTCCATGGAATTCTCCAGGCAAGAATACTGGAGTGGGCTGCCATGTCCTCCTTCACGGGGAATCTTCCCAACCCAGGGATCGAACCCAGGTCTTCCACCTTGCAGGTCGATTCTTTACCGTCTGAGCCACCAGGCAAGCCTAAGAATACTGGAGTGGGTAGCCTCTCCCTTCTCCAGGGAATATTCCTGAACTAGGAGTCAAACCGGGGTCTCCTGCATTGCAGGCAGGTTCTTTACCAGCTGAGCTACCAAGGAAGCCCACCTGATAAATAATGAGCATTAAGAACATACTTTTAACTGCTGCTCTTGTTATAATTAGAAGATATCTTATTAAATAAATTTGATAAGCATTTGAGAATAATATAAGTATAAAATACCAAAAATATGCCAGTTGTTATCAGAAAATTACCAATCACTGAACTTCAAATTTTACTTTTTTCCGTTTATAGAGAAATACAGAAAACTATTCTATCAATGCTCAGGATTTTCATTAATGTGTGAGAAGATTTGCTTATATTTTTGTTTTCATTTAAGTATACTTTATTGTTTTCTCTTTTATAGTTTATCAGAGAAGATATGAAATATAAAGATGCCACTAATAAACACAGCCATCTGCACAGAGAAGATAAGCACATAACTGTTGAGGATTTATGGAAACGGTGGAAAACATCAGAAGGTAAGGCTGTTTTAGTGATTTGGAGCTCTCAGCTGCTTTTGTGCATTGCTCACCCATTTTTAACATACGATTTACAAAAAAATCCAAATAGTATTTCTGTGAGGATGTTTATATTTAATAAATAGTTGTTCCAGTTTTGGTTTTGAAATATGATTTTCATTTTTCTTAGGATTTCTTAAGGGTCACCCTGTTTTTAGATAATTTGACACCTTATACTAGAATAAATAAGATAACACATGTCTGAGAGCTTAAAATTTTAGAGTGTTGTTTCATCTGTTAAATGGTGTTATTATAAAAGTTTTGTCAAATAAACATGGATCACAAAGTTTTCCTTTTAGTTATGGAGGACAGTTTCTAAAGTTTTTAGAAGGCACAGAACTTTTAACCTTTTTTCTTAAGCAAACTCTTTATGAAGTCTTCTAATAGTTGCTTGGTAAAGTTGTGTAATTTATATTTTATTCCTTTCTCCACACTTAAGTCCTCAACCTGTTTTATGGATATGTGTGACATAAAATTTCAACTAGATCCCTAGTATTGGAAAGCTACTTTAAAAAAAAAAGTCTTTCAAATTTTTTTTTTTTTTTTTTTGGTAACAGTTGATTGAATAAAATGTCTTTTTTCTAATGTTTCTATTCATTTATTGAAATCACAATTATATTGTAGTTTATATTTTTCTCTTCAAGTTTGAATAGTGAAATGAAATTAAAAGAAGCTAGGACAGATTGCCAAGTAGAAATATGAAGAAATTATTACTAGACTGTCAGTGGTAGCATTTGGAAATCAGAAGATACAAGAAACTATTTCCATCAGTGCTTCATTTCTATTAATGCTTAAGAAGATTTGCTTACATTTTTGTTTTCATTTTTTAAAAATATTTCTGATGAAATACTCTGGGAAGAAGAAAATGAAAGAAGGGAAAAAATACTGTTGACCTCAATGAAAGATACATAGATTAAAAAACAAAAACAAAAACCAGTTTGTCTCCATTCCTCTTCCCCATACCATTTTAAAGTAATACAAACTTGCTAGTTGCTGAGTTGTGTCTTACTCTTTGCAACCCCGCGGACTGTAACCCACCAGGCTCCTCTGTCCATGGAATTCTCCAGGTAAGAATACTGGAGTGGGTTGCCATTCCCTTCTCCAGGGGATCTTTTTGACCCAAGATTGAACCCAGTTCTCCTGCATTGCAGGAGGATTTTTTTTTTTTTAGCATCTGAGCCACCAGGTAGGAATAAACGAGTATAAATTTCATGGGCAAAAGTGCTAGAATGGTCAAACTCGGTACGATTTAATCAATTTATATGAGATATCTCAGTAGTACGTAGATAGTAGTAAAGGACTTGGTGATCCATTATGGAGTCGATGGCTACTAACATCTTTTAGATTTGGAGTTTGTGGTAAATTGAATGGAGCCCACTTAGCCATGTTTGAAGAAAGGAAAAAAAGACTGGACCACTTCTCACCACCTGTTGTTCTCTTACCGTGGTTCGGTCCCCATCTCTTCCTTGATATCACGGTAACTTTCTGATAATGGTGGTAGGTCCTTCAGCATCTCCTAGTGAATGCTTGTGTTCTGTGGTAGTCTATTCTTCACTTGCAGAGTAATCTGTTGACCATATAAATCAAATTTGCTCAATATCCTGTAATGGCTCATTCAGTTCAGTTCAGTTGCTCAGTTGTGTCTGACTCATTGCGACCCCATGAACCACAGCACAACAGGCTTCCCTGTCCATCACCAACTCCTGGAGCCCACTCAAACTCATGTCCATCGTGTTGGTGAAGCCATCCAACCGTCTCATCCTCTGTCGTCCCCTTCTCCTCCCACCTTCAGTCTTTCCCAGCATCAGGGTCTTTTCCAGTGAGTTGGTTCTTTGCATCAGGTGGCCGAAGTATTGGAGTTTCAGCTTCAGCATCAGTCCTTCCAATGAATATTCAGGACTGATCTCCTTTAGGATGGACTGGTTGGATCTCCTTGCAGTCCAAGGGACTCTCAAGAGTCTTCTCCAACACCACAGTTCAAAAGCCATCAGTTCTTTGGCACTCAGCTTTCTTTATAGTCCAACTCTCACACCCATACATGACTACTGGAAAAACCATAGCTTTGACTAGACAGATCTTTGTTGGTAAAGTGATGTCTCTGCTTTTTAATATGCTGTCTAGGTTGGTCATACCTTTTCTTCCAAGGAGTAAGCGTCTTTTAATTTCATGGCTGCCATCACCATCTGCAGTGATTTTGGAGCCCCCCAAAATAAAGTCTGCCACTGTTTTCCATTGTTTCCCCATCTATTTGCCATGAAGTGATGGGACCAGATGCCATGATCTTAGTTTTCTGAATGTTGAGTTTTAAGCCAACTTTTTCACTCTCCTCTTTCACTTTCATCAAGGGACTCTTAGTCCTTCTTCGCTTTCTGCCATAAGGTTGGTGGTATCTGCATATCTGAGGTTATTGATATTTCTCCTGGCAATCTTGATTCCAGCTTGTGCTTCATCCAGCCCAGCATTTCACATGATGTACTCTTCAGATAAGTTAAATAAGCAGGGTAACAATACACAGCCTTGATGTACTCCTTTCCTGATTTGGAACCAGTCTCTTGTTCCATATCCAATTCTAACTGTTCCTTTTTGACTTGCACACAGATTTCTCAGGAGGCAGGTCAGGTGGTCTGGTATTCCCATCTCTTTCAGAATTTTCCACAGTTTGTTGTGATCCACACAGTCAAAGGCTTTGGCATAGTCAATAAAGCAGAAGTGGATGTTTTTCTGGAACTCTCTTGCTTTTTCTATGATCCAGTGGATGTTGGCAATTTGATCTCTGGTTCCTCTGCCTTTTCTAAATCCAACTTGAATGTCTGGAAGTTCATGGTTTATATACTGTTGAAGTCTGGCTTGGAGAATTTTGAGCATTACTTTGCTAGCGTGTGAGATAAGTGCAACTGTGTGGTAGTTTGAACATTCTTTGGCATTGTCTTTCTTTGGGATTGGAGTGAAAACTGACCTTTTCCAGTCCTGTGGCCACTGCTGAGTTTTCCAAATTTGCTGGCATATTGAGTGCAGCACTTTCACAACATCATCTTTTAGGATTTGAAATAGCTCAACTGGAATTCCATCACCTCCACTAGCTTTTTTTGTAGTGATGCTTCCTAAGGCCCACTTGACTTCACATTCCAGGATGTCTGGCTCTAGGTCAGTGATCACACCGTCGTGGTTATCTGGGTCATGAATATCTTCTGCTTCTGTTAGGTCCATACCATTTCTTTCCTTTATTGTGCTCATGTTTGCATGAAATGTTCCCTTGGTATCTCTAATTTTCTGAAGAGATCTCTAGTCTTTCCTATTCTATTGTTTTCCTCTATTTCTTTGCATTGATCGCTGAGGAAGGCTTTCTTATCTCTCATTGCTATTCTTTGGAGCTCTGCATTCAAATGGGAATATCTTTCCTTCTCTCCTTTGCTTTTTGCTTCTCTTCTTTTTTTGGCTATTCGTAAGGCCTCGTTAGACAACTGTTTTGCCTTTTTGCATTTCTTTTTCTTGAGTATGGTCTTAATCAGTGCCTCCTGTACAGTGTCATGAACCTCCATCCATAGTTCTTTAGGCATTCTGTCTATCAGATCTAATCCCTTGAATCTATTTGTCACCTGTACTGTATAATCATAAGAGATTTGATTTAGGTCATACCTGAATGATCTAATGGTTTCCCCTACTTTCTTCAATTTAAGTCTGAATTTGGCAATAAGGAGTTCATGATCTGAGCCGCAGTCAACTCCCAGTCTTATTAGAGCTTCTCCATCTTTGGCTGCAAAAGCTAAAGTCTTTAGGAAGACCTCTAAAGGTCAGAGATCTGCCCTATCCTAGACCCTCTTTTCCATTTTCTGTCCTGTCCATCTCATTCTCACTGGGCTCTTTCCTAGATGGACTCCTTGCTGCAGGAATGCAGATGTCCTTCTGATTACCTCTTTTATTGGGCTAGTCTCTCCTTAAGGTCTATCCTGACCACTCTATTGAAAATAGCAAATTGCAAACCACAACCCCCATTGTCTTTTGTACCCTTGTTGATCCCTCTTCTGTAGCTTCAGACTTTCTCCACCACCCCCATCATGTATCAGCTTCCAAGATATAATTGATTAATTTGTTTTGCTTGTCCTTTTTGTTCTCTCCCCTGCCCCCAAAAAAGTTAACCTCAGAGAAAAGGGGAATCTTGGTCTATTTTTATTTTTGTGTCCCAGATTTGATGGGGTTTTGTCCCTAAACCCTATTTTGATTTCTCACCCTAGTGAAGTATCTTTTGTGAGAAATGAGAAATGTCTGTTTGGGTTTAGTTGGAAGATCTTTGTAAGTTTTGAATAGCCTCTTAAATCTCTTTTTCCCTAGACTTTCAACTTAATTTCCATGCCCTGAGATTTTATCATCATGGTGGTGTGAAGATTTTCCTCTTAACTCTTCAAAGAGTTGTCCTAAATTATCTGCTCCTTGCTGCTTTTTCTCTGATCTCGTCTCCGCCCTCACATAGCAACCTCTTAGGGGTTAGGGTTTGGGAGGAACAGTCTCAGGCTCCTGCTGTAACAGCTGCATGGGAGGGCAGAGAAAGGAGCTGAATAAAAGAGACGTCTATTAGAAGTTTTGTAGTGGCCTAATTGATTTTCTCAGTGTCATTTCTCTCAGTTGATTTTACTATGTCTGACTCTTTCCATTTATTAAAGTGCTCGTGTAAAAAGGCAGGGCATTGTTCCTAAGTCAGTGATTCTAATCATAACCTGACAAGCCTCAGGTTTCCTGGAGGCATCTCGGGGGACAGGGCATGCTCAATGTGTAGGGTTCTGCTTTTATCTGGTATACTTTATTTCTCTTAAAGATTTCCTTCGGGAAACAGAAAGTAATTCTTCTGGAAAGGTTTGGAAACTGCTGACAAAGTGACTAGAATACAATAATATGTAACTTAAGTTTGTTTAGTTGAATATGGATGTAGATACATACATACACATGCAAACACACATGGACATAACACACAAACATACAGCCATACCTGTGCCCGTCCTTGTGTCTCCAGTGCCTAGAACAGTGCCTTATTTACTTTGACATTCAATACAGATCTGTTGAATGAATGAGTGTATAATGTCTGATGAGCACTGGATACTCAGTAATCCACTTCTTACTTTGAGTACAGGCATTTCTGTTGTAGTGAAATATATGCATTCCTGGAAAACGTATGCTATTCAATTATTATGCTTAATAATTGGAATTTATGGAAGAAAATTGGGGTTGGAACCAATGACTCAAAACCTATGCAGCTTTGTAATCAGAGCACTAATAGTACTAATAAAAATACTAGCACAGGTAATAAAAAAAGAGGTGTTGAATTTCTAACCAGTAAATACTATGCTCACTATAGAACTTTACCTTTAATAATACATAAAGATAACTTAATAAAAGGAGTGTTAGATAGGATTGAAGTTGCTAAATAATGACAATAAGGGCAACGTATGCAAAGATGAGAACTAAACAACAAGCATTTCTAAGAGGCTGTGGCCAGGCTGAGCTAAGAAGAAGAAGGAATGGCAAGCAGTCATTTTTGTAGCTTTATTGTTCTGTCTCTATACTTTGTATCCAGTTCCTGTTACTTGGTGGTGTAAAATGATAACATGTGAGGAAAAGTCACCTGTGAGATGATATGACTTTTGTGTTAACATGATTTCTTTTTATTAGTTGCAGGTAAGCTAATTCATGTTACAGAAGCAGTTTGGCCTCATAGGTTGTATCTATTTTGTGTTAAGCAGGCAGTGGATCCTGGGTATTAAAGATAAGTTAAATGCATTCTGAGCTATTAATATGAGAAGTAAGTAGCTGAGTGGAAAAAACAAAGTAAAGAAATAATTACAACATATGGTGATAGTGTATAATAATAGAAGTAAGTGTAAGATATGAGGTAGCTCATTGGAAGGACTAATGAACTCTCTGATAGAATTATACCCAGAAGGGGATGTTTGCAGTCAGCTGTGAGGATTGACCAGGAGTTCTGGAAGGGAATAAGGAAAGTGAAAGTCGCTCAGTCGTGTCTGACTCTTTGCGATCCCATGGACTATGTAGTCCATGGAATTCTCCAGGCCAGAAAACTGGAGTCTGTAGCCTTTGCCTTCTGCAGGGGATATTCCCAACCCAGGGACTGAACCCAGTTCTCCTGCATTGCAGGTGGATTCTTTACCAACTGAGCCATAAGGGAAGTCCAAGAACTGGAGTGAGTAGCCTGTCCCTTCTCTAGTGGATCTTTCCAACCCAGGAATTGAACTGGGGTCTCCTGCATTGTAGGTGGATTCTTTACCAGCTGAGCTATCAGGGAAGCCCTAGGCAATAAGGAGGTAGACCATAAATGGTAGCCCGCTTATAGCTTCTCCTTCAATTACCTGAAAATTTGCTAGAAATGGAGGTAGCCTGCTTTAGGTGGTGTGTGGGTTTTCAAGCTGTACAAATTTACACCCCAGCCCTTCTGTTTATAAACATTAAGACATCTGGCACATTTTAAAATGCACTTGTAAAATGGATCTCTTGTAAAATGCACTTGTAAAATGAGTAATGTAGTAAAAGTGCCTGGCATACTTCCTGGCAACACCTGATAGGCACTTAGTAAGTGTTGACTTACTTATCTTTGTAATAATGCTGAATGAACAAAAATGTTCAGCTCTATTTAAAGTTTTGTAAGGTTTTTGCTTCAGTCTCATAATATTCATCAGTAAAATGAACAGATATATTAGGCTAAAGACTCACCATTTTAGTGTACAATTCTCTGGGTGGTGAAATGTAACTAAGATCTTTATGGAATGTTGTCAAATTGGGGAAAAGGTAGAGTTGTGTTCCTCAGAAATTGATACTGATCTCATATAGAAAAATTTCAGTGTGACCTGAATGTACGTGTGTGTGTAGAGCATCCTTGGTTAGCTTGCACATGGCAAAAGTCCAACATAAATAAAAGTCATTTAAAAAACTAATATTAGATTTCAGACAGATTTTGATAAACTGGATCAGTTGTTAAAACTAATAAATGCAGCAATTAGATAGCAGCCAGATACCTAATGAAGGAAAATATATATAGAAAATTATTGATTATGTATGAGATCTAGGGAGTCATGGTAGATATAAAACTGATTAAGTAATATACCGTTTTTAAAAATAACTCATTGGGTTAAATAGTTATTTTAACCTGTGACAACCATGAGGTAATCTTTCCATCCTGTTCATGTTCAGTATGGGTCTTATCTTACATAAGGTCATTGTATAATTTCGGTCTTTACACATTGAATAGATATTTGGAAATTTTGCTAAAGGTTTATTATTGTTGTTTTTTTAATTAGGAGTTTAAAGAATCTGAAATTGCTGGAGAGAATAAAAGATGTCAGCCTTTAATAATGTATGTTTTAAAGTGTGTTCAAAACTTAGCTAGAGAGAAATGAGCAAGAGCTTTTTCCTTCTGTTAAGGAAAGCAAAAATGTCAGTGTTACATGAAGAAAATATAAAGGGAAAGAATTCTTGACGATGGGTGTTAAATTTCTAAAAGTAATGAGGATTTTAACTCTTTCTTTATGTAGATCCTTGATATTCCTAAGGATTTTTTTCTGGGTATAAAAGTACAAGTGGATCTCTAAATGGCAATAAAATTTCTTTTTCATGTATATGCTATCGGTTACAGTCAGACTGGAATGAAATAACATGTAAAACGATCAATGCATATTGTTTGACATTATCAGCAGAGTAACTCAAAATGTAGACCTTGTGGATAA
This sequence comes from Muntiacus reevesi, assembly GCF_963930625.1. Taxonomy (NCBI): domain Eukaryota; kingdom Metazoa; phylum Chordata; class Mammalia; order Artiodactyla; family Cervidae; genus Muntiacus; species Muntiacus reevesi. The sequence goes on from NC_089264.1 coordinate 44,077,119, forward strand.
TAAGGTAGCCAGTTAACTTTGTGGCATCCATCAACACAATATTGTATGTTTACAGTATGCATAGCAGTCACTATGGCAGGATACAAGTATAAGATAAGGCCCTTTTCTTCCAGAAGTTTACAATATTGTTACATGTGCACAAATGAAATGTTAAATAACAATACATGAAGATTTGATTAAATAGTAGGTAAGTGGTCCTATTGTGACACTTTAAAAGAATGGATAGATTTATTATGAGGAAGTCTTCATTAGGGGATGACTCTTTAGCAAGATTTTGAAAGATAAAATTTTCCTAGAAGTGAAAAAAAGAGGGCTATACTTACAGGTTAGCACATTAAAATGAGTACTTGTAATTCCCAACGTTAGTCCTAAACCCCTCAAGTAAGCACAGTTTACTAGTCAGAAATGTAATTTTTTAGTGTATGAGATAGAATAAATCACTGTTTTAATATTTGTCTTTTGCTATTAACATGTGGCACTTAACCTTTCTGTGTCTTGGATTTGTCATCTCTTAGATAGGGGTAAGGCCGTCTACTACATCCAAATGTTGATGAAGTGAATTTGTAAATGTATAGTGCTTAGAATAGTGCCTGCCACCCAGCAAGTGCTCAGTGACTGAGATAAGTGTGAGCACAGAACATATAGAGGATGCTGGAGATTAAGGTTTCTGAGTTGGGGGCAGCATCACTTCCTGCCTGGAGCACTGTATTAAGGATATATGATGTGTGCCTGATCTCAATAGTAAAGAAGGATATTATTGTAGAAATTATGAGTTGGCAATGTTTACAGTATTTCAACCTTTTTATCATCATTGCACTAATTAGGAGCTATTATAGCTTCTTGTTTTAGAAAGTTGTATAATATAGAAGAGTTATAGGACAATGAATTCACTATAGTCAAGAAACCCTGCTTTGAGTTTAATGTAATGTGGTTTTGAGCGGGAGGAATGAAAATAAACAGATACTGAAGATGCACAGATTCTGAAGATGCACAGATGAAGAATATGTTTTCTGTCCTCCGCCTGCCGACAGTCTGCTGTTGGAGAAAGTTCTATTGACAAGTAATTAAAGGATGTGCTCCTTTCTACTATCTGTAATCAGGATAGGTAGTAGGCACTGTGGGTTAATAGAAAAAGAAGTATGTTGGTCTGCCTGCAGCAGTCAGGTAAGGCCTGAGGAGTTAGTTGCATATAAAGGGGCATTTATCTTTTATCTTTTATTACTCTTTCAGTGGGAGGCACTCTGCTGGATTAATAGCTTTCAGGATATTTGTAATTAATATAGCACATTTTAAAATCATAAGACTCTTAATATGCTTCAAATGCTTATCTGTTTTATTAATCCAGGTGTTTAACACTTCAACTTTTATATCATACTTTTAGTTCTAGGAGAAGTTGTTTCTACCTATCTGTAGAGGTACTAGGTTTTCGTAGCCCACAGAAAGTGGTTTATACAGAGGAAGGCCTGTTCTCCACGTAGAGTCTAGTTTCAGAATGACAAATGTCATTATTTGCACCACTACTAAAAGTCTTTTATAGTCAAAGTTTATTTTATGTAGAGAGTAGGTAAGACAAGCGTATTGTTCATTTATTCTATCAACCAACATTCAAGTGTGTTAACATGGGCTTTTTCTGTAGGAATAGCATATATATTACTTGATCAGTGTGTAAATTACTTGATCATTTTGCAAAAACAGTGTTTTGTATTAATCAGAATTGATTTTTATACTTTATATAAAGTGTTTTTATTCTTTTACAATCAAATAGCTTTCTTTGTATTGTGTGCTTATCCAGATGAGTTCCGAGCACTCACAATAAATTGCTAATGTTTCTTAATCTTATCCTGTGTTAGTATTTCGGTCTCTTTGTTCCCTGAATTTCAGACCTCTTTCAGGGCTAACTATTTTGGTTTTAATTATTTTGGTTGTCTTCTATTTCTCTTTCTCTTTTATTGTTGGGACTCTGTTTTACTTCAGGATACTTCTGCAGACTTAGTCATTGCATATACTGATTTGCTAGGATGAATTATGACTTTTGAGTCTATAGCAGATACTTGACCTTGAGACAGCTCTGTGTTCCTTTGTAGTTCTTTCTTGGTTTTGTTCTGAAATAGAGACCACCTCTCAGTATAAGATGCAGAGACCCACTGATTATTACATCTCTGTGTACACTGGGCTGCAGAAAACTTGATCGTTTCTATTCTTTATGAACATGTGAATTAGATGTATTGTGAGCTTCATTTTTTCCTCAAATAATGAACTTTTATATATTCATCATGCAGCGAAGCTTTTCTTATCATTTAAGGAGATACTATTCTAAAATTGTTTGTGAATTTGCCTTATTATGGTTTTTTATATACCTGAATTATTCTACATTTCTCCTCTGCTATGTTCACAGACTCAAGGGATACCTCACATTTGGAGTACAGTAACAGAACCTTCTGCAGAAGGTAAAAATAAGGGCTGTCCACTTTTCACTGTGATGGACTGTCTAGAAAACCTTAGGCTTTCTTGAACATCTTATTATTCTTTCTTTCCTTACCCCACCAATTGGGAACCAGTTCCATATGGATGTGTATTAAATTTTGCTTTACTAATCTTTTGGAAAAGGGGTGGGTAGGAGGGACTCTGGTTCAAGTTCTGGTTGTTAAAATTACATTATTTTGGGAGATTCACTATGTCAAATTCTACTTTAGGTGGAACAGATGTTTTGTTCCTGCTCTTTTGGATACAGAACTTGTTTGTTGGTAATAGTATTTTCTTCTTCAAAGGTGGTTAGTTTTACAAAATCTTTTCTCAGGCAAGTCTTATGTTTACTTGGGTCTCTTTTTCAAATCTAGTGAATATTAGCAATTTAGAAGCAACTGTAATAGAAATAATGCAAATTATAAATACAAAGAAAATAAAGATTTCAAAGATACTAGATAACCATTTTAATTTGAATGTGAACATGACTTATTTCTAAAAATTATAAACATTTATGTAATTCTGGAACATATATGTATACATATATTACATATATAAATATGTTTCAGAGGGAATGTATGATAAAACACAGGTTAAATCACATAGCACTTACGTCTTATACTTAAAAATCTTCACACTATGAATGGCTACTCTATTAAAATAGAGTACTAAGTGCAAATAATGTTAGTTGTCTAACTTTCTCATCTGGTTAGGGTGCTCTTTAGTAAGATGTCCTTAATAAGCATTCTTCTAACATTCGACTAGTCTTCTGTTTCTCTTTCTCTTGTATCAGTATTAATTCTTCCAGGAAGTTGAAAATGATGGGTCATTTAGAAACTTTTGATTCAAATTTTTTAAAATCAGCTGCATACTTAAGTTATTAAACTAGAAGGTCATTACATTTCTATCTATCTTTGTAGAAGATAATGTACAAAAATGATTGAAAATTCACATTTGAAATTAAAATATTTCATGGTTGAGAAAAAGAGTCTAGATCAGTCTGACAAAATGAAACAGCAAATGTCAATTGCATTGAAGGAGATTTAATTTTTACTTCCATTATCAATTTTCTTTTCTTACCATGTAATCAGCTAAAAAAAATAGTATCAGGTATTTATCACTAGAACTTATGGCTGCTTAAGGGCTATGTTCCAGAACATAATTAATGATGTATATTCACTCATATAAAGGTATCATAGTTAGAGTCATATGAATTAAGAATTCACCAAAAGAAGGAAACGGAAAGAGAGTAGCTCCTTGGGAATACTGCTAATAAGACAAAACAGATGAGTAGCTAATGAGATAAATAATGGCCATCAACACATGGGAGATGAATCAGGAAGATACAGTTTCTTGAAAGTCTGTAGAGGAGAGTTTTCAGAAAGTGACAGATGGTTGTATAGTTGAGTCCACCTATGCCACCTAAGGATATGCTGAGAGCCCTCATGAAGAATCTTTTTTTTAGTTCTCTGTAATGAGAACGGTTGTACTTAGGAGGAGATGATTTGTGCTTATTTTGTGAACCCTTTCGGTGATTTCATTTCCTTCTCTGTCTACTTTTTGTAACTGTTAATTAAGGGTCCTCATGTATATTTTGTGTGTCCTCTTAGTTTCATTTTATTTCTCTAGTTCATTGGTGTCCTTCATGTTTTATGTCTTTGCATTCTGTGAATCTTTGTAAGTAATTTCTTCTCTCTTTCTGGGGGATAGAGAGAGGAGATGAAAAGTGGCCAGTAGTACTAAATAGAGAAATGTGATATATTGGAAAAAAGCCTTTAAGTATGGCGAGAAGACTATCGATAACCTACAGATAGCAATTTAAACATTTGTATGGGGAATTGACTCATATTTGCACACAAAATAAATCTTAAAAAAGGTGTGAGTGTAGCAGCCCAAATGGTTATCAACAGATAAATGGATAAACAAAATGTGGTATACAGTGAAACACTGTTCAGCCTTAAAAAGTATGGAAATTCTGACAAATGTTGCAACATGGGTGGACCCTGAAGATATTGTACTAAGTGGAATAACTCAGTCACAGAAAAGCAAATACAGTATGATTCTGCTTACATGAGGTACCTAGAATAGTCAAAATCAAAGACAGAGAGTAGTAGTGGTTGCTGGGGCCTAGTGGGAGGAGAATGGGGAGTTATTGGTTAATGGGTGCAGAGTTTAAATTGTGCAAGATGAGAGTTCTGGAGTGGATGGTGGTGATGGTTGTACAACAATATGAATACTTAATACCATTGATTTATACACTTAAAATAGATAAAATGGTAAATTTTATGTTATGCATATTTTGCCACAATAAAAACTGATTTATGAGAATAAGTAGATATGAAATAGATAAATGAGTAACTTCTTATTTAAGGCATAGGTAAGAAAATGGAGGAAATGGAATGGAAATTACAAATGGTTAGTTTGATCAGGTAAAGGGCTTTCTTAAGAAACTGGTAGATCTGATTATGCTTAAAGAAAAAAGGAAGTACTTTACTGACATGTTAAAAAGTTGAACATTTCAAAAGTTTTTTAATTCAGCAGGGATTTTGTTCAAAAAGTACTCCCACTCTGTATTAATGTAAGAGTTGGAAGTTGGGATTACACCTTATTGCATCTTTTTTATCCCCCAAATTTTATTAGAAATATTATAATCTTGGCAATTATATAAGCAACAGAGTATACCTTATTACATCTTAATGTAATGTGTCAGTATTTCTTTATTTACAATCATGTTGGTTTATGGTTTGAAAAGATAGGTTAATAAAAAATGAATTTAGTGTAAGACAGGCAAGAAATTGGTTGACAGAGTCATTTTCCATTGCTCGATGGCACTATCACTAGCCGTTTTCAAATCCTTTATAGACTTACTTCCTGTGAAGAGTTTGAGTGACAGTTCTCTTAAAACAATGCACTGGACTTTTTGGAAGGGGATGGAGGTGGGCTGGGCTGGGAAAAGGGAAGATGAAGAGGATGCGTACTTAGGGGAGATCCAAGAAATTCTCACCTTTAAAATTTGCTTATTCGTTTGTTTAGTTTCTGAGTTACATGTTGTAAGAATATAGAATCCTACCGTCCTTATTTTCCATGTTTTGACCAGTGCCAAGTATTTTGTGGCAGGGTTTTAAGGGTAGTGCGACGGCTCTCCCGCAGTGAGTAATGGTGGGTTTCTCTGTACTAGCTGCATACCCACCGAGCCAGAGCCCGTGAGCCTAGCAAAGGTAGCAAGCATATCCCAGGCTGCAGTGTCAGATAGCTGAAGACTGACCTGCTTTGGCAGCTGTTTAAATTCCTCTCATCTGTTTTCAATGAGCATGCCCAATTGCATGAATCTGACCATGACTTTAGACTGCATTCTCTTTTAGATGTGTAATTTTGAAAAAGAGAAGATTAAGTTTTAAGTTAGTGAATATATGTTTTTAGGCCTGTGTCTAGATTCTTTGAGTGGTTTTTAAGAATGTCCCCTCAAAGTAATCACTCTAGTTTCTAATAGAACCTGCACTATATTAAATATTGAAGGCTGAATTTATCACAAGACTAAACGCTTAATAAATTACTGTGCATAACTGACTGTTCAACATGGCTTTGTCGATTGGCTTGAAATTACAGTATACTATGTCTTCTTCTTTACTATAAAGCTTTCTTTTAAAGTTTGAGCAGTTGATATGTTTTAGTTAAGTCTTTTTTTTTTTAGTGGCAGAAGATAAAGAGACTCAAAGTACTTCAAGTAATGGGAAATTTGTTGTAAGAATGCGAATCATCAAAGATGTTATTTATTGTAAGTGACAGAAGCATACCCATTTGCTCCATTCGTTATGTCATTAAAAGTTGATTCAATTCCTCCTGAAGACTGGCATTATTCTGGGTTTTAGAAATTTCATTGATCAAAATAGATATCCTACCTTCATGAAGTTAGCGGTCTTAGGAAGGCAGGTAATGAACAGGTTTGCATGATCTCAGAAGACCTTGTAGGGCCTAATAGAGTTCAGGAATTAAGTATAATGCCATTATCCTTACTGCAATTCTAGCTCCATTTAGGAGTTTTGAGCTAAGCAGTGATGTGTGATCTGTCTTTTGAAAAGATTATGTAGTTACTGTGTGGCTGTTAGACTCTGGAGAAGAGAGGAGTAGAAGTAAAAGGTCTGCTGAGGCTCTGCAGTGACCTGGTAGAGGGAGGTGGCAGAGGGGTCTGATATAGTTTGAAGGACTCGCTGAAAGGATTTGCTGTTGGATTGGATTCAGGAAGTTGAATTCAGGGAGGTTGGAGACAGGAATTAAGGATCATGCAGTGCCTAGGTTTTATGTACCTGTGGTGTTAAAATTTCTTGGAGGCAGTTTGGGGAAAAAAGGTTGAAAAAGGCTCAGCTGAGGGATCAATAATGGGAGGAAATAGTTGAAAAACACCAAGATCCCATTTCAAAGAGGTGAAGGACAGTGCTGAAAGGTCAAGACGCAGAGAGGGACCCCGGAAAGAGGAAAGAGAAGTGACCGGTGAGATTATGAGGGGAACCAGGAGAATCTAGGGTGCTGAGATGTATGAAGGAAACATTTTTTTAAAAAGGACATAGATAGGATCAGAGGCTCCAAAAGTTTGAGTAAGATCACAACAGAGATCTACCCTTGGGTCAGCAAAGTGTAGAGGTCGAGGTTGTTGATGATTTTGACAGCGCAGTTGCGCTGTAATGGTGGAAATGAAAGTTGCGTTAGAGTGGATAAAAGAGGAAGTGAAGACAGTAAATACTGACTTTCAAAAGAAGGGGAAGAGAAATGGGGTTATGATACCTGAAGATAGATATGATGTGAAGGGCAGTTTTTTTTTTTTTTTTTTAAAGGTGAAAGATTTTAAATGTGTTTACATATTAATGAAATGACCCAGTTGAGATATAATTGATGTAGGAGAAAATCAATTAATTAAAGCCATCTTTATTTAAGGAGAGTATAGGTATGTAATCAGGGGCTTAATCCACTCTGGTCATCTGTATTTCTCTCTGTTTCTTTCTGGGTTTTGTTTTTATTTTCTCCTACTGTATTTTCTAAGGCTAACTCTGTGGCTGCAGGCAGTCGTAGACTTACCTTTTCCCAGGGTCATGATAAAAGAGAAAAGAATTTTTCCTGCCTTCTCTAGTTAGAAAAATCTCAGGAAGTAACTGGCTTTAGGTCATGTGGCCATAACCTAGAACTGTCAGTGTGACCTCCAGAATGATGCCACCTGATTACTTCCTTCTCCAACCCTCTGTCCCTGGTGATTATGAGTCTTGTCTCAGAAGATAGCAGAGAGAAAAGGGGTACTTACTTGACAAACCAGAAGTAACAGATTGATGAGCAAGAGAAGCTAGACTTTGACAAGAGTAGATTGAAGAAAAGCTTAAAAGGTTATTCTGGATCCAGATGTAGGTGAGTGGAGCCTGGCAGCATGGGTCACAAGATACAAAATATAGTTACTCCTTCAGAAAATCTGATACGTTCTTGACATTTTCAGTTGAAAACTTTTGGATTATAAACAGATTTTTCTCACAGACCTCTTTTCTTCCCACTCTGGCTTTTATGGTAAGAGCATGTTATTTCCCAAATGTAAATACTTTATTAAATCCCATTTTGGTATTTTAATTAAATGAGCTAATGTAACTCTCAGCACTGGACACTATCAGTAAAGTTTGCTCCACCTCTGCCCTTTCCAAACTTTTTCTGGCTGTTACAGATTTTCACTACCGCACAGCAGTTTTTTCATTGATGAGGTGAAACCCTGACTGCATTCACCTAGGAGTGCCAGAAATGTCTGTACTGTGCGGGAGGAAACATAGGTGTTTTTAAAAGCATCATTGGAGGATCAGAGAAGTGAATTTGAGGTGGCAAAAAGCAGGTGCTGTCCATTCTGCGTTAGTTTGGAAATCTCGAGAAAGTGATGCCCTCCAGGTACTTGTCGGTGTAAGGAAGAATATGATTCTTGGCACATGAGACACACTCCCTAAAGGCAAATAGTATTCATCACACTTAAATAATACTAAAAATACCGCCTGCTGTTTGCAACTCCTGTAAAGAGCTTAAGCATATGGAATACTTTCCCCATGCTGTGTCTTCATCATGTCCTAGAGTTCTTGTCAGTTGTGTTACTCATCAGTTTTTGCCAAGTGAGGTCTTCTCAGTAGGGAAAAGAACAGACATAACATTAGAGAATCAATGACTATAAAGTTTACAAAGTCATCCTTAGTGAGTTGTCTGGAAAGATATGCTTTTGTGAAACTACAAAGAGTCACTAAATTATTAGTAGTTATGGGTAATTTCCTGCTGTTATCAATTCTAGGAAAAGCAATACTTGTATGAGTTTAGGCTACTAGAAGAAGTGGAAGTTTTATTTAGTTTGCAGTGCTATTTTCATTTTCTATATTTTCTAATGAAAAATTTGGACAGTATTTTTTCAAAAAATTGTCATTGTGGTTGTCTTTCAGTTATCTTTATATTAATAGGAATCAAGGAGCAGAATTCTCTGAAGTAACAAATTTGTGTAATATTTTTACTAGTAACTTTGTGTAGACTGAAGATGTGTATAAGCTACAAAATAGATAATGTATTGTCTTCAGGAATGTAAGAATTCATTTGTTGTGCAAGTAAATTGACTAGGCAGGATTTAGAGGCCACTTCTAGGGTTTTGGTTTATCAACAATTCCATTGAAATAAATTATCATTACTTACTAGATAATAAAGTATTCTGTATATTGGAATAAGAGGGCAATTCATAATTTAAGAAGAATTCTGAGTTTACTTATTTGGTAGTAACTTGTTCATTTGTCTCCAACACTGTTTCACCAAAGTTAAGCGTAATTACTTTTTTCCCCAGTGACACATCTGGGGCCTGAAAAAAGAATTAAACCAGGAAAACACTTTTGGATCTTGGAAATAAGTCAATTGCAAGAGAACAAGGAAATATAAATGGGAATTATTGAGTAGACAATTAGAAAAGTTAAAAAAAATAAAGTTTATTTCAATTCCAGCTGTGCTTTTATAGTAGAGCAATAGTAAATCTCATTTTAAAAGTGTCAAAGATATTTTTGCAGTAGTTTATTATTTTTTTTCTAAATAAACAGCATAAATTATTGGCAGGCTTTCCAATATTATGAAGATAGGATCTTAATCTTTTCAACCCAGTACTAAGTGAATGTTGAAGACCAACCTGGTACTAAGTGAATGTTGAACAATTAGCTTTTTTAAAGATTCTGAGTCTTTATAATCACTGAGGTCTCTCACCTTTTGGATACCTATATCTTGAGAAACTCCAAGGTACAGCTATCCTTTCCTAGACAGACAGTATTCTAAAGAAAGTGTGGCACTTGACTGCCTGGATTCAAGTCTTTATATAGATTTTTTCCCCTTGGGCAAGTATATTAATCTTTTCTGTCTTTAACTTTCCCCATCTGTGAAATGTAGGTGGTATTAGTACCCTCTGTAGAAGACTCTGTTAAGGATTAAATGAGTTAATCAGTATATACAGCTTAGAACAATACTAGACAGCTAATAAGGACCTAGTATTTGCTTTAACCATTATTAGTGTTAAAAGATTACCATACTTTCTTGAAGAAAACCACAAACTACAAAGTAATGAAGAAGTTAGCAGTTATTAGAATTCTATGCCTATAGAATTGAAAAAGAAAGATTATTAATACAGTTTTTAATAATCTTAATTGAAAGCAACTTCGAATTTAGTGAAAATCTTCAGGAGCAAAACACTGCCCAGAGGCCCTCATTCCAGCTTTGCTTTTGGTCCTCGTGGTGAGTGTGCAAGTATACCCCGTTGTCCTCGCTTTGCAGTCTTCTTTAATCTGCAACAGTTCCACAGTATTTCCTGGCCTTGCGTGTCTTTGGCCAGTAATTGTTAACAGTGTCGTTTTGTAGACTGTATCTAGATTAGGATTTGTTTGATGTTTTCTGTGATTAGATCCACGTTAGGCATTTTGGACTGGACTGTCACAGGAATTCTTTTCATTAGATCCTTCTGAGTGACACATGGTGTTAGTTTGTGTTATGCAGTTTTACCTTTGATCACTTGATTAAGATAATATCTATTCTGATTCTGTAACCATAAAGCTGTGTTTTTCCCCTTTGTAGTTAGTATTACTTTGTGAAGAGAAACTTGGAGACTTCATAACATCACATTCCTCATCACTTTTCACCCACTGATTTTAGCATCCATGACTGTTTTTTGCCTGAATTAATTGTTACTCTGATGGTTGCCAAATTATGGTTTTTAGAATTCCGTCATTCCTTCTACTTATTAGTTGCATTCTACTATAAGGCAAAATTAAACAGAGTATATTAACATCTTGTCCTGTGAAGATGGTCGGAGATAAATGGCATATCTTGAAAATAGAAGTGGGAGAAACAGTGAATCTCAAAATCTTACGACTGGTCTGAGATTGATCGTCTGCATTTATTCATTTATATCAGCATGGGTCCTAGATTTCTACTTTGTTCAGTGAGTTTGTTGCTCTTGTTATTTTGATGCTTTAATTGTCCCGGATATGACTGTTGTAAACCATTCAAGCTGACTTTTCTCTTCTTTTCTTTTATATGTGTGTCTTCATAGTTTTTTTAGCCTTCCTTATATTCTGGCACGAAAAGGTGCTCTAGGCTTATTTTGTTATTTCTTAGCTGTACCCCTGGAAACAACCATTACCTCAAGGAATTCTGGTTACTTCTAGTTGAGGTAGTATTTAGAAACCAAGATTTTCACACTAGGTCTTCTCATTGCTATTCAGGTATTATTCCCAGGCGCTCTTAGTAGAGAGTTAAGTAACACATACCCCTGTATTTACTTCTCTCTATATATTAAGTCATGAGTTCTCACTGATACCTGATATTAGTTCACATTGATAGCAGTCTAACACTACTGGATTAATTCTCGCTGGTTTATTTAGTTGACTTCTTGCCCTGTTTATCTCTCAGTTGTGTCCGACTTTTTGCGACCCCATGGACTATACAGTCCATGGAATTCTCCAGGCCAGAGTACTAGAGTGGGTAGCCTTTCCCTTTTCCAGCAGATCTTCCCAACCCAGGAATCGAACCAGGGTATCCTACATTGCAGGCAGATTCTTTACCAACTGAGCTGTCTCTTTTCACCAGTCATGAAAAACCTAGTTCTTTTATCATCAGTATATTTTCTCATTAGCTCAGTCCCCCTGTACATATTCAGTCTCTTGACACCATTGGGCTGTTATCTGACTCAGGAGCTTGCCTTGTATGGACCTAGTATTCCCATGTCCTCATTATGCAGACTCTGACCACCACTAGTCTTATCTTCCCATCCTCATATGGAACTGAGCAACTGTTGGGAGAGTTTAAAAAAAGACCTTGGAGAGAAGTTGAGTGAGCACTGTACAGTGATATTGTGTTAAGGAGTCCATCTTTATGAATTTATTACTGAAGCACTTTATTTTCTTTATGAATTTATTTCTGTTACTAAAGCACATTATTCACATTTTTCCTTTATCACATATAACTCTCGCTATTGAAAAAGTCCCCTGTAAATGAGGGTGCCATTTAGTATTTTGAGTTTTAATCATTGTGTCAGTAGTACTCAAAAAATAAGTAAACTTTTACTAAAAGTTGTTTTGGTGTTAGTAATGTATATAGTAGATGAAGCCTAAATTGGAAAATGGCTATATACCAAATGCATCTAATATAATTTGTGAATTGTTTCAGATGCTAGATGTACTAGAAAGAGTCATATCAAACAAATTTCCTGAGTGACATTATCTGGAAAATGCTTTTGCCATTGGAATTGGTGGATTTTTCTATTCTGGAAGAAATAAAGATTAACACCTTTCTCATGTAATGTCTCTTCTTGCCCAGAGATGTGTGACATGAAACTGTGAAAGCTCAATTTTTATCTGGCCTTTGATTTAATAGTCTTTAGAAATAAAATATTTATTAACTGGACTTTGTGTTCATCATTTGTGGAACTCCTTAAAGTCAATACATTTTCTTACATTAAGCTTTACATCAGTCTTAGTAATAATTTCTTGACTCTGACGTTTTATCTAGTGCCCGCTAGTAATTACTGTGCACTCAGTAAATATTTGTTGAATAAAAAAATCCAGGGCTGGTGCCCTGGGAAGACCCAAAGGGATGGGATGGGAAGGGAGGCAGGAAGGGGGATCAGGATGGGGAACACATGTAAATCCACGGCTGATTCATGTCAATGTATGGCAAAAACTACTACAATATTGTAAAGCGATTAGCCTCCAACTAATAAAAATAAATGAAAAACAAATTAAAAAAAAAATCCCAAGTCACCTGTGCAGGTAATATTTTGAAGAGACTTGCAATTTCCAAGAGGAAAAAAAAATTGAGTGTTTTGAACTCTTAGCAGAAAAAAAAGCAAACATCTGTAAAGCTGTAATTTTAGAATTGTTTTTGTTAAATGTATTTGAAAAGTATCATCCTCTCTTTTTTATGAAGTTTAACCATACTTTTGAAAAGTTTATGGCTTTATCTAGAAATGCCTCTCTAAGAGTGAATGCAAAGGTCACATTTTCCTGGCAGCTTTGGTTAATAAATCATTTTATTATTCACTCACTTATCCAGCAAGTATTTTTTTTTCCAGCAAGTATTAATTGAGTTCCTAAGAAACATCTGCCTTTCCACATTTGTTTAGTGTGTGTTATATTTTTGGCATTGTATAACGTGTTGTGAATATAGAAATGAATGAGAGATATTGTTTGCCATTAAAGAACTTGTTTTCATTTGATGTGAATTGCTCTTTATAGTCTCAGTTTAGGGTTTAAAGAAAAAGGTCAAGGGCTGAGTGTAAAATGGAAGATACATAAGTAGAAATTCATCCACTTAGTCCCTAAGGTGATGTCCTCAATGATGCCATAATGAGATATTTAGGAAAACTTGATTAAACATTTAGTTCCTTTATAGCCATTGAGTCCACTGATTTTATTGACTGATATATAAAGTAAGTAGATTCCTTGAACTTATTATAAGTAATAATATTTATTATACTATGATAATAATTTACATTTGTGGAGAACTTCTAGCATTCCTAAGAGTTATTTCCTCATGCGTTTTGTATCTTCAGAACAGTCATACAATTTTGAGATTCAGTGTTGTCTCCAGTTTCTGTTTTTAGATATGCCTTTGTTATCTTCCATTATCTTCATGAAAATAGGTGTTGATGGCATACTCTGTTTAAATGATAAGAATGCAGTTGACAGTAGGAAAAGTATTAAAGTCTTCTCTTAGTGTCCACTGTACCACTGTTGGGAAGAGAACTATACCCTTGTAAGTTTTGAACTGTGAACATTGAGACATTTACCAGTATTTATCTAGGATGCTTAAAAATTACATGTAATTCTTGCATGATGAAAGGTAAGGAGCTCCTTGAAAGAAAGTGTGTAGTTATTTCTCTTTGATACAGCTACTGATATGTAGGCTTCCCAAGTTCAGGGTGTGGCTCTTAGGCGTCCAAATATAGCATAGTGCAGGAATTTAGTCCATGCCACAGAGACATGCCCCGCTGACCACCGTGTATCTGAGGCGCTGCCTTGCTGGCTCTGTTCTAAAGATAAGCTTCTACTGATGGTGCTGAGCAGCTGATCGGCCGAAGTCTCTGAGCTCTGGATACCACAGCCTGTAAACTGCCTGAGTTAAGACGGAGTGTGGAAGGCTTTAAATTTTTTCATTTTTTTAATTTTAAAAAGTTATTTTTTTATGTTTATATTACATTTAGTTAAAGTTGCTTTTCACCAAAGTCTTGCTATGTTGAACCTTCAGTCAGTTGCATTTTCCCATGATACGTTACGACGGTCACTGTAAGAACTTCTGAGTTTTTTGTGACTGGAAATTCTTAGTTGAAGTAGACTTTGGAAAAGTAGTGAATACTGCTTGCACCTATATTTTAGAAATTAGCACTTCACATAAATATGGCAAAAATTGAGATATTTTTCAAATAACAGATCGTTTTTAGGTTGTGAATCTGAGTAGCTTCAAAATATAGAACTTCTTTCACTAACCATTTCATATAGCCAGCTTTAAGGATAGTTACTTTCGTTAACAATATTTTTACTTTCTCCTTCCTGACCCTCCTACCATACCTTTTGATACTTATAAAGAAGTTTTCATACTTTATTAGAAAGTAGTAAGTGTGTAGTAATGGTAAAGTATTTAGCTATACAGTACTGTATTAAGATATTAGGAATTGATTTTTCTAAAATACGTAGTTTGCCAAAAGAAACTGTTATGCCAGTTGCTTTCTTAATATTAAGAACGTTAGATATGGTACCATAAATTTAGAATGTAGCACTTTTTAAAAAGTAGTAAGAGAGATATTAAGAAATGAAATGCAGAGTAAATGTAAATGATGTATTATATGTATTATATCCATGGTGTAGATATAAATATTTTATATCCAAGGTGTGACACAGCTGATTGTGAATTTGGCTGTATTTTGAAATATTCTCATTAATGCAGAGGAGAGGAGGATGAGGAGTGTAATGGTAAAGAGCTGGGGCTTTGAAGTCAACAGATACTGTTTTGAATCCTATCTCCACAGCTTACTTGGTGTGTGAATTTAGACAAGTTACTCATACTCTCTGAGCCTCAGCTTCCTGATCTGTAAACCAAGATTATAATATTATCCCTAAAACCTACTTCATAGGATTTCATGAGCTAGTTCACGTAAAGCTTTTAGCCCAGTTGCTGGAACTTGCCCAGTGCTTATAAAATGTTAGGTGCTGCTATATTAACATGCCTCTACATGCACACTAATCCTTTGTAATTAGTACCCCCCCACAGAATTTAGGTGATTTCACAGATCATATTTGAAGGCTTTAGGACAGCTTGTACTTATATTAAATATAACAGATGAAAATCTATATGGTGGTACTTCACAAAGCTATTTTGTATTTTTAGGCCTGTAACTTAATACGTATTAAGTATATGGCTAAGTGCACTGGGTGCATTAGTTTTATAAGATTGCATTTTATAGATGATGTGAGCAAGTAAATACATGTGTTTTAATCTTCTGAAGTTTTCTCTTTCACAGTTTTTGTTTCTATCACATTTGCTTGAGGCAAGAATTTGAGCACACAAATTCTTACCTCATCCTAATGTCAAATATGTGGCTATAAACTGGCACCTTCTAACTTCCATCATGTTATAAGTTCCTATGATCTTTCGGAGTCAGGGATTCTCCAGTGTTACTTTGAAATCTGATGTTGTGAAAACAGTATCATATGTCTTTCATACAACTATGGGTTATCAAGTGGACACAGTTAAAAACAAAACAGGTTCTTTTAAGGAAGAAAAAAGTCAGTTATTTATTCAGCTAATACTTAAATGGCAACTTTATGCTGAGCTGCTGGAAGCTTACAATATGGTAGGAACATAAGATGTGATTAAGCAAATAGTTACAAAATAAGGCAGCACATATGATATGCCATTTGGTAGGAATAGTAAGTACTATAGAAATTCAAGGGAGGGAGACATCACTTTCAGTTGGTGTTTCTTCTGCGTATAACCTCGTTTGTTCAATTGAGGATGTACCTATGCCTGGCTCATGCATCGTTTTTGGAAGTCTGCTTTTGCTGAATGGGCACAGGAATGTTCCTTTCTTTACTCTGCTGTTGGGTGTTTCTAGCCTTTCCTATCTCTTCATTCTTCTCATTACTACAGCTCCTACTGCGGTCTCAAAGCTTTCTCCACTTAAGCACAGTTATAATTTTTCCCTTTAAAGTTCTGGTCCAAAATAATTGTGTGGAGGTAGGATTGACAATAACAGTTAGGATAAGGGGAAGAAAGGGAAGCTGTTTTGGTAGAGAAGCAGGAATCTCATCCCTTATTAGAGAAATAGCTCTTTAGCTAGCAGCCAAAGGAAGAAAATGGAACGGAGAATCTTCATCTTGCCTGTGTTCCTGTGAAAAATCCATAAATGTGCACCCCCCGCACCCTCTATCTCCTGGAAATTTGCTGCTAGTCGCCATCCTGTCCACATTCTCCCCTGCCTCACACTACTTCCTTTGGTCCAGAGCCCTGCTGCAGTTCTCAGTCTCCTGAAATCTCTTTGAAATCTTACCCGTCAGGCTGCTAGAGCCCCCTTTGCAAGCCCTAGAAGCCTGTGCGTGATGAAGAGCTGGCGCAGCCCCACTGGCTGTTGTGTTACTGTTGCCGAGCTTCAGTGGGCCATGGTGCTTACTTGACGTCCCTAGTGGAATCCTGACTGCGATAACACGGTTACCCGTGGCAGATCGCCCATGTGTAATGTTTAACTCTTGAGTTACTATTAATGCTGTATGTCTGGAAGCTTTGTTTCTAAGAGAAAACGTGTTTTGAGTTTTTAAGTTAAATAGTGAGCACTTCTTTTAAATCAGGAGCCACCTGTATTGGCAGTGAACTTGGGGTCAGAAGATTAGAGTTCAAATTCTAGCTGTGTGACTCCGTCGCAGTTTCATGGCTTCTCTTGGCCAGGGTTCTCTGTACAGACTGTGGAGAAGCAACTGTCTCACAGGTGTGGCTGGGAGATGTTAAATATAGTGTATATTAATATGTAAAATCCTAATCAGAGGAATGTGGCATTGTGGTGTTAATAATCACTGTGTTAGGCAGGACAAGTTCCTGCCCTTGGGGAACTCATCAGCCAGAGGGTAACACAAGCACGGACAGTTTCTTTAGAGCACGTGTATAAATCCTATGGCAGATATATGTACATGTGATCAGGGGCGTGAGGAAGAGCAACTGTAATCCAGAAGTGGATAGACAGGGAAAACTGCATGGAGGAATGAGTTCCTGATCTGGGTCTCAAAGGCTCAGGAAGAACAGCCTGACAAAGAAGGAAGAAGACAGGCATGCCATTCCAGGTTGAAGGAATGACCTGTGGGAATATGACGAATTTAGAAAGCTACATATATGGTTGCAAATGTGGAGCATAAACTATCTACTTGAAGTGCCTAATTTGATTATGAGGGCCATTTACCTAATTCTAAAGAGGTAACGTTACTGTACAGTGGTAAACAATTCTAGACATGGACTTGTTCTGAAACCTGGTTTGAGCATTTAGTAATCTGTTTTAGCTAATTAAGAACTTCACCTTCATAAACTAACAGGTTCAGTATGATGATGAAAGTACCTACTTCAGAGAGTTGTTGCAGTGGTTTTTGGAAATAAGCTTTGCAAATCTCCCAGTGTTTAATAAACACTCAGTACCTGTTAGGAACAGTTTTGTTGCTGTCCCGAAAGTTCTTGGAGTTACTTTTCCCCCTCTCGTTATTCTATAATCTACTGTTCTAGGTTACAGTTTCGATGTATTTTAAACATCATCTTTTGTTCATCTGAAATAAAAAACAAAGAATTTGAATGAATTTTAAAGATGGTCTAGCTCAGTTTCATTATTTTTTGTGCTGAGAAATTGAATCGCTGGGACTGGAATCAGGTCTGTTTTAATTCCAGAGTTCTTTCTGTTGATATTGGAATAAATTGTCCCAGATCACTCAAAGACAACAACCTGTAGCACTGGTCGCAGTTTCTAACATAAACAGTAGAATTTAACAGTGTAGAAACTGACATTTCCATAGCTTTGCAGATAGATTTTTTTTTTTTTTTTAATCTGTATTTTTAAAGAAATACATTATCCTTCTCTGTCTGCCCTCTGGTGGAAATGCTGGTTAGCAACAGTGCATGTGAAAGAGGCAGTGAGATTTGGATAATAAAGAACTGGATAATTTTTTAAAATTTACTTTTTAAAAATTGAAGTATAATTGATTTCCAGATAATTCTTAATAACTCTTTTGCCAACAAAAATTTCTTACACAGAAAAGTTCCTCTTTCTGTTTGAATCTCCTTTCTAAAATGTGAAAATAGATTTTCGTAACAGTTGTCAATTACAAACACATTCTGCTTCATTTATTCGAGAGAATCCAGTAGGGAATTTGTCCAGCACCTTTGTGTACCAAGTGCTAGGGATAGAAGAGTGAGCAAGAAACTTATGCTTTAGAGGCATAAACAGATGTTGAAACAATGATCATAGAAACAAATAATCATACATGCTATGTTAAATGCTATGCCTAAAAGTACAGTGTGATATATGACCATATAGCAGTGTGTGAGAAGGTTCCCCAAGGAATTAAAGTTTTAACTGCAGTATGAAGGCTCAATAAAGTAAATAGATAAAGGTGAGTCAGAGGGGTGGAGAGAAGGAAAGAGGAAACACCATGTGTGCAAAGACCCCGAGGAAGGGCATAGTATTCTCTGCCCCAAGAATCGAAAGACGGTTGCTGAATTTGGAGCAGAGAAAGCTAATGTACAGTACAGGTCCTGGTCCTGAGAAGGTACTTACCAGGCATTCCCAAAGAAACCAAATAGCACGAGAAAAAGAAGACAATGAAATGAACTCCCTTCCCCGCACACCAAAGCAAACGGTGTGCTCTGTGTTAGAATTTTGTAGTTTTACAGATTCATTGTAAAGAAAATTACTTTAGCACCAGTGCAATTCTCTGCTTATTAGATGGGATAATACTAGAATTTGGGTACTTTAAACATGTCGTCTTCTTCATTT
This sequence comes from Muntiacus reevesi, assembly GCF_963930625.1. Taxonomy (NCBI): domain Eukaryota; kingdom Metazoa; phylum Chordata; class Mammalia; order Artiodactyla; family Cervidae; genus Muntiacus; species Muntiacus reevesi. The sequence continues at coordinate 44,096,125 of NC_089264.1, forward strand.
GATTTTTCTTCTTTTCTGTCTTGCTTCATTGATAATTGAGAGAATATTTTGATGCACTGGAGTGTTTTTGCTTTTGCTTAGGCTTTTGCTGTTGATCAGATGAACAGCCATGGAGTTGACAGCATCTCATCCTGTTATCTTGGCTGAAGTTTTCGTGTGGGTGTGTGAGGTGCAGCTGTGCTGGCGGTTTCTTGGCAGAGCCTCAGACCAGGCAGTTCTCAGTGCAGTTCGTCTTGAATAGGAAGACACTTGAAAATAAAAAGATACTTTGCATGTATTAAATTCGGTAGAAAGCACTCAGGGCCTGAACCTTTTTGGCTGATATTTATTCTAAATTATTTGGCTAAATGGATACAGCAGCCTCAGGCACATGCCCAGTCTTAACGGCAGGAACACAAGGAGAGATCATTTTTAAAAAATTGTCAAAGCTCTGTCTCAGTATAAAATGATCAAATGTATTTTATCTAAAAGTTAATTTTTGTTAATGTTTTGTTGCTGATTTATTTAAACTTTTCTTCTAAAGAACACTTAATGAAAAAGGCAGATTGTGAACATCCAGCTTTGCTTGCAACAGTAAATTCATACTCAGGAAGATCTCATCTCAGGTTTATCACAGATGGATTCCCAGATCTGCTTTTATTGCTTACTTGTTTTCTTCCTTCTCCTTCGGCCTTTTCTGTGATCTGTAAGCATTTTGTTTTCCCACATCTTCAAATTATATATGAAGACGAATATGGAGCTCTTCTTTTTTCCAGCACATTCACATCCTTTCCTTTGGATGAACTTGTCTTTGTTCTTCTTGAAGTAGAAATGTCGTTAGCTGCTTCCAGTATTTAACTGCTTGTGTGTATCTCTACTGTTATTTGATATTATTCCTCTCACAGTAGCATTGAATCGGGTCCTGAGGTCCGTTGGCCTGGGTTGAGATACAGTTCTGCTACTGACTGTCTTGGTCCCATTAACTTCTCAGTTTCTCATCTCCAAAATGGAGATATACATGTTAGTGCCTCATAAGTTTTTGTTTGATTCTTTCTTTTTAAGGCTTAAAGGGAAAAATGCATATAAAGGGCTTAATTCAAAGTGTGTGTCTAGGAGAAGAGATGTTAGCTGTCCTTTTCTTCGTGATTTGGAGCCAGTCTCCTAGAATCCAGTAATAGCTATCTTCAGCTCTTTTGGGTGATCTCATTCAGTCTAAAGACCATCCGTATGCTCATGACTCCTAATTTATGTCTCTATTCCTAACCTCACTTTTCCTTAAGCTCAAGAGTTGTATATCTGAGTGCTCTTGTCTATCTGCGCTTAAATATCTGATACATACTTCAAATGTTTAGACATGTTATAATGTCTAAAAATAGAACTTTCGATCTCTATCACCTGCCCCTACTCGCCTCCCAAGTCTAGTCCTCCTCACTCTTTCTATCTTAATTAGTGGAAGCACTCTCTGTGCTGCTTTAGGCTTGCTTCTGCCTACCAGCTTCCGACCGTTTCATCAGAGCGTCTAAAAGCATTTTCCCCAGAATATGTCTGAATCTGGCCACATGTCACTATACCCTCCACTAGAACCTTGGTCCAAGACAGTAATCCCTTTTGCCTGGATAAGCACTGGTCTTATTTTCCTTTGCTTTCCGTCTTGTCTCCCACAATTCATTCTCCACAGTGGAGAGTGCTATTTTAAAAGCATAGATTATTTACTTCTCCTTCTTTTTATTCAAAGATATCCAGAATTCTTGAAAATCTTTTTTGACCTGGCCCTTCTGACTACTTTCTGTCCCTCATACACAGCTGGTTCATTCTGTAAGGTTTTTACACCAGCTTTTAAGTCTTTTTGGATTGTTTTTTTCCTGCAAGATCATCACAGTGTTGGCTCCTTGCAATTTTGGGGTCTTAAGTCAGGTAACAGCTCCTCAGAGAAACTTACCCTGACATCTTTCATTTCTTTTGTAATAGCTGATCATTATCTGAAACTCTGCCTCTTTTCTTCCTCCTTTTATTAATTGCCCCTCCCCACTCCCAAAAGAATTTGTTTTATGAAGGCAAGGCATTTATCCATCTTCTTTACTGCTATATTCCCACTGCCTAGAATGGAATCTGATACTGAGAAGGTTTATAATGTTATGTGGATGGATGGTTAAATGAAAGGAGGAATGAATAAATATATATCTGGTAAATTTTTTTACAACCAGGGAAATAGTATATTATTTCATCCTGTTCAAATTTGCATAGATGCTTATTTTTGAATTAAACGTGCTAATGTTTTGTTCTCTCTTCCTTTAAGTGTCGTCTCTGTTCTAGATTGTAAGCCCTTAAGGGTAGGAGGTATGTCTTCATTGCTTTGAGCTTCTCATACAATGCCAAACATTATTTTAGTACTTACTAGTGATTGAATTGAAAATTCAATCTAACATCGTTATTTCCTCTGAAGTTACAGTAGTGTTATATATGTATGTATGTACATATATATAATTTTTATAAATTCTGAAAGCACATGTGTTTAAAATATTCTTTTGCTTTTTACCTTTTGTAGTTCATAATTGGACCCTTGAGGACACACTTCAATGGTTGATAGAATTTGTTGAACTTCCCCAATATGAGAAGAATTTTAGAGACAACAATGTCAAAGGAACAACGCTTCCCAGGTGGGTCTTTATTATCCGTGTTTTTTTTTTTTTTTTCCCTACTTGTGGAGAATACAGGTTACTTTTCAATTAAGTTACTTCTGTGGCTAAGGACTCAAAGAAAATATAAATATATCCATTCTTTGATACTTGTGTGAATTTGTAAGTTTTAATCAGTTTTTCTTGCTTGAATAATCAGGTCTTTAAAAAAAATTATTTCTAGGGAAAGTAATTTTGAGAATTAGAAGATGGGTCAACTATATCTTTTTTAGATAAGGACCAACCCCTGACCCTGTGGTAAAAGTTAACAAAACTTATTCATTTGATATGAGAAAACCTATTTGAATAGATTAATGTACAGATACCTCTTAATTGTTCTTTTAATAATAGCAATAACCACTTGATATTAGTGACAATGTTAAATCTTAAAAAAGTTTAATAAATAAAAGGTAAATGATAGTAATTATTTTTGAATGTATATTACACAGAGATGCTTTGTATTATCTCATTTAAGCTTCAGGTCAAAATTAAGTGTGTACTATTATTCCCATTTTATAGATTGAAGAAACCAAGTCAGAAAGAAGTTAAATACTTTGCCCAAGGTAGTATTTGAACCTGGATAGACCTGATACCAAAGTATAAGATGCTGGTTTATCCCTTAGATGTCTAGAATTAATTGTCACTACTTTTCTAAATTTTATTTAAAAATTCCATTAGTTAACCTAATATTCACTGAAGATTTAAATGTTAAAATTTGTAGAAATTTCGCTGAAATTTGACCCTTACAAGATTGCTCGTGTTCCATTCAAACTTAGATGGTTTCTGTATCAAAAAAGACTTTAATAATGTTGTCTGTTATTATATGCATATTTCTAATCAATTTGCCTGCATATATCTTATTTAAGTACACAGCTTTTTTTGCTTAGAAGTTTGTATTTTGGATCAAGTTGAAAGTTTTCATATCTCCTTAAATGTATTCTGAGCATCAGTATTTCTGATTTTACTGTGCACATACGATAATGATGAAATTAATGGGGTTAAGAGTCAAATTAGTAAGTGCATGTTAAGTACTTCTTATGTTCATGGTGCAACTAGATGCTGGAAAGAATAAAAAAATTAAAATTGAGTTCTTGCTTTTAAATAAGACAAGTTTCTAAGTTAAAACAGGATAGTAGAGCATTAAGGTGGGATTAGGGTTTTTTAAGTTGCTTATGTTAACTCTGTGACTTATACAACTTTTCTTATGTTGTCCTTTGGAAAGTTTCTTTATATAATAACAACATGAAATAAACAGGCTGCTCAGTATTTTGACTGTAAATACTATGGCCACTTTTTTCTTTTAGTGAAATAAATGTTTTCAGTTATTTAGTCACTAAGTCATGTCAAACTCTTTTGTGACCCCATGGCCTGTAACCTACCAGGCTCCTCTGTCCATGGGCTTTCCCAGGTAAGAATACTGGAGTGGGTTGCCATTTCCTCCTCCAGGGGACCTTCCAGATCCAGGGATCAAAGCTGCATCTCCTGCATTGCAGGCAGATTCTTTATCACTGAACCACCCAGGAAGCCTGAAGGTTATCAGAAATAACCTCAAATTCTGGTAGAATTGTTGAGGTAACATCATACTTAATCAAGATAAGTTTTTCAAAATAGTGAACGTGTTACTACAGAAGAAAACTTATGAATGTAGAAGTTCAACTTTTAGGTCAGCCTACTGGTGTCTTTTTAAATGGAGGGTAAAGAAAAACTGGCATAATCTTCATCAAGCCCCTTTTATATGGTGATAGAAATTAGATGAGTCCATTCGAAGGAGCAGTAGCGATTACTTACCTAAGTCACACAGCTTTTTGTAGTGTAACTGTAGGTATAAGAGCTATTTGTAAGAATGTATAAGAAAATGTATTACACATTCCAGATGTACACATACCTACAGTAATTCATTATTTTGTTTCCTTTCTGTGACTTTACATCCGTAGTAGGTAGGTAAAACTATGTTAGTTTTCATGTCATGGTTGTCTTAAGCCTTTTGCTGTATTTTCTCTATTCTGTAATTCTGTTACCAGAGCTTATACTAAGGCTCTCTTCATCTGACACATGCCTCCTCATTCCTTTCAGACCTGTGTGAACTTCCCTGACATCCTCACCCACTCAGGTAGAATCCCTTCCACCTCTGGACTCATATTGAACTTTGCATAAAATTCTGTTTTATAGTTTCATTTTTACTACATCTCATTGTCTCTCTTAAATTTTGTATACTGTTAGTATTGCTACTCATTCTTGCACCCATCCATGCATTCATTCATCTATTACATAAACATTTATCAAGCATCTACTTTTGCCAAGCACCATGCTAGGTTTGGGGATAAAGAGATAAGACACAGTTTGCCTTCAGGGACTTTAATAAGTATCATATTAAAGATGTGACAAGGGCTTACACACAAAAGGTTACCCACATAGATGATGAATGCAGGCATTTTCTATAGGGAAAGTTAGAGTTCTTTACTCTCTAAAGTTTTGTGGAAACCTCATAGGAGTTCTGTAACCTGAAATCTTCCTAAAAAAAGGTTCAGAGTTCAGTCATTGGAATCATAGATAATTGGGATTGAATCCCTACCTTACTTCTTACTAATTATGTCATCTTGGGCAAGTTACAACTGCCTTAGTTTCCTCATTTATAAAATGGCAATTTTACATATATTATAGAATTTTTTGAGTTTGAAAAGTTCTTGGCACAGTACTCAGCACATAATACATGCTTATTTTTTTAATTGTCATTGTTATTAACAGTTTTATTATTATTATTACACTTTGTGTCATAAGATTCATCTTTGTATCCCACTTGGTTGATGAGAAATCTTAACTACTGGCCTACTTGGATTGGAAGTCCAAAGCAGAGCAATTTTATTTCCTCATTTCACGTGAGCCTTTTGGCACCCTGCAGACTTTGTTCATTGCTAGTGAAATGATTCTATGCTTCTTATTACAAATATTCCTCAATTTATTCCCCCAACCAGTGATGACTTTTTACTTTTCATTTATGACTTCAGTAACTTTAAGTTTTAAATAGTTTAAATATTAGAATGTAAACGTACAGATTTTTAAAATGATATTTATAAGGAAAATGAATATGATCTAAATTGAGGATGATTAAATCTGCTGTGTTAATAAGTAAGTTGCTTACAATTTTCTTGTTGTTTATGAAATGATGGTAAAATGCCAGAGGTAATTTAATAATTACAAAATATTTTTAATTTGATAAATTTCTGAATCACATTAATTTATAGCATAAAGAAACCTTAGAAAACAAAAACATCAATATAGCAATGAAATTATTGACATACAGAAGTATTTGCACTGCTAAGCTTGCACTGAAAAGGTTTTTGTTGCATATAATAAAGTATTGAATTGCACTTGGGTGAACTCTTAAAGTAATCATCACTAATATATGTAAGTATTAAGTATGTTGCTGAAATATTTAAATGTACATCCTAGTAATATTTTTAATATATATGTATTTTTTAAATGAACAGGATAGCAGTGCATGAATTTTCATTTATGATCTCTCAGTTGAAAATCAGCGACCGGAGTCATAGACAAAAACTTCAGCTCAAGGCGCTGGATGTGGTTTTGTTCGGACCTCTAACGCGTTAGTATTCTCTCACACAAAATATGATGAAAAAGAATAATCAGATCATCTGTTGTTATTTAAAGAAGGAAAAAGTAAGAAAGGTAGTAGACCAGAAGAATCCGCTGTTAGGTATAAAGAGTATAATGCTGTCTTAAAGATTTATAGGATGAGATTTTTCTGTCATTGAAATACCATGTGTGGTATTTTCAAAGCTGGTTACTGAGGTAGAAAGTTGTAAAACTGTATGTAAGTTGATTAAATTTCTAGATTTAAAACTCTGTAGCAGTTTTAATGTTTGTTATTATAGTTCGATATTCACTAGAGTCCTTTTTAAAAAAGGTGCATTCTAACTATCTTGATGACATGAAATAATAAATCTTAACTGGACTATATTAATTACCAGGAAAAGGATTTTTAAGATACAGATCAAAAACAGTGGCCCTAGAGGCCTGCTTGAAACTGTATAAAGTAACAGACTATTTTGGCAGAAGCACAAGGTGGAGAATATTATTTGATTGTTCTGAGGGAGAACATTGAAGAAATTGCTTTGTCATATTTGTAAGGAAAATAAATCTTCTTTTTCTTTACCTTGACAGGAATACTTTTTTCCCAGAAGGGAAGTTTAATTTGTTTACGTCATTTACTTCCAGATTTCAGAAAGCTTTGGGGGAAAATTGTTTGAAGAGTACACATTGTAGAGGAATTTTATTTTTCAAAACGGTATAACTAAATTAATTCTAGAAAAATGGCTTTCACAAATTATAAATGAAGAAACTAATGTTTATTTTACCTCAGTTTTTGCAGTTAAGAGGCTTATAGATTTCTGTGATACTGTGTTGGGGGTGCCCCTGCTTTAAAAAGGGTTACCGGAGAGGTTGGATGCATTCCATGAGTTTATTGGTGGTTCTTTTTTGGCTCAGGCTAAAAGAGCAGCTGGTGAAACAGCTGGAACCCCCCTTTGTGAGAGCTGGTGGAAATACACTGTTGGTGGGAATTGCAAACCCTAGGAAATAGAACACTGTTGAAATGCTAAGCATTCCATGGAGCTGATACCCTTTCTAACCTTTTACTTGTCCTGAGTTTTCAACTGACTCTATTGGGGATTGTCTTCTGTGAGATTCACTCTAGTTTTTTCATGTGAATTATTGGTTAAAATAGGAATTAAACTATAGCGTTTGTCTCTTTATACAGATTGATTAGGGATATTTTTATTTTATTGAATCAAGAGCAAACTACTCTAAGCCAAACAGTATTATCATTTGTAAAGAAACCAAACTAGTCTCAAAGAATGTTGAAAACAAATGTATTAATAAACAAACCAGTTTAGAAGTTAATGATGCATTACCTTTTTAATGTGTTTGTCTTAGAATTATTACTTGAGCGAATGAACCTTGTGGTTGGAACACCACATTAAGATTACTAAAAAAAAACAAAAACAAAAAAACCCAGCAGTACCAAGTAAATGGAGATACATTTTAAAGGAGTTTTCACTGAAATCCTTACCAGTTCATGGTATTTATTGTATAGTTTGAGACTTGTTCATCTTTTTATTATTATTTCTGGTGATTATAGTTCAGCTTGAATAAGTCTCATATTTGAACTAGAGCCTGAGCTGAACCTCTCAGCCTGAGGCAGAATAAAAATAAATCCTTTTGAGACTTTAGCCTTCTGCCAAAGAGTGAAGAGAGAATCTCTTTCATTGTAGGTGAGGGTATCTGCTCTGAAAATATGTAGTTCTGAGGGTCTCTGGCATAGAGCATGCTGTTTATCACACTATGTAAACATACACAAACCCTAGACTTGTAAGCATGAGAACTTTTCATTTCTGTGGAGCTCTTCATCTTGTCAAACATGGAAAGTATCTCTTTGCTGCCAGAGGTATGGGCAGCTAGGCAGTGTTTCACTGAAAACCTATAATCTCTTTGCAAGAAATAATACATCATGTTTTATTAATTATCCTGCATCCCTCAATTGAGCCCCTGCATTCAGAGATAAACTAGGAAATTATTTGACTAGTGGTTTCTGTGTTTTGTATTACTGAAGACAATAGGCCCTGGCTCCTTACTCCTTACTTTAGAAACAAGTAAGTGTGGGGGTTGCTTCTTTTCCTGGCACCTGTTTCCCATGAGTCACCCAGATCTCTTTGGCAAAAAGCCACCTAAAACATGGCTTGTCATGATCATTTGACCCATGGTTTCTCAACCTTGCCACTGTTTGCATTCTGGGCTATATAATTCCCAGATAATTCTTTGTTATCACCAGAGTGGGAGCAGGAAAGAGATTATCTTGTACATTATTGGGTGTTTAGCAGCATCCCTGGCCTCTACTTACTAGATACTAGTAGCAAATAGCCCTACTTCCACTTCCCGAATTGTGACAAGCAAAACTTGTCAGATGTCTGCTGGAGGGAAATGTCACTCTCAGTTGAGAGTCACTAATTAATCCTAACTAGTTACGTGGCTACATGCTTGGGAAGAGCGCTTTCTGGCGAATGATTAGGGTTTCAGTTTTTGTATTAAAGCATGGCCACTACCTAACTTATCTGAAGGAGGGGAGTTGGGCTGGTGATGGTGATACTGGTTATGACCCTTTTCACCCCATAGAGGACCATTCTCTGTGTGTGTGATTGGAGATACTCTGCTTTTTCAGAATGCCCCAGGATTTGTCACTAACTCCTGTGCCAGCAGGGCATGGTGCATCCATGTGGGGTTACCTCTGCCCCCTGTTATTGTTGTTTAGTTGCTCAGTCATATCCAGCTCTTTTGTGACCCCATGGACTATAGTCTGCCAGGCTCCTCTGTCCATGGGATTTCCCAGGCAAGAATACTGGAGTGGGTTGCCATTTCCTCCTCCAGGGGACCTTCCTGACCCAGGGAACGAAACTGCGTCTCCTGCGCTGCAAGCAGATTCTTTCCCACTGAGCCACGGGGGAAGCCCCTGTCTCCTGTAGGTCTAGTATATCAGATAGTGATTGTAAACTCATTGATTATTTGAAGAAAGAATTGTAAAAGGCTGGGGCTTATATATGGGAGGGACATCTTCATATTTTGTTTTGTTTTTAGATATCTACTACTTTTTAAATTAACTAGCCATGTGTATTGAGACTTTGTGATACTCAAAGATTAATTTGCCATCTGTAATTCTCTTTATAGGACCTCCTCATAACTGGATGAAGGATTTTATCCTTACAGTTTCTATAGTAATTGGTGTTGGAGGATGTTGGTTTGCTTATACACAGAATAAGACATCAAAAGAACATGTTGCAAAAATGATGAAAGACTTAGAGAGTCTACAAACTGCAGAGCAAAGTCTAATGGACTTACAAGAGAGGTGAGTAGGTAAAAAAGGCTAAAATCTTGTTTATGTGGGACCATACAGTTTGTGAATATGTAATATGGGCATGTGCTTATGCATTTGTATTTAGATTGATACATACATCAGGAATTGTGTGTATACTTCATTTCACATTTTTAGAAAGATCATAATTACAAATTTATTAAAAAGGTATGCATTAGGGAATAAATGGATAGAAGACAAGTGGAAATCAAGTGTAGGTAAAATTACCTACATTTGTAGTGTAGGTACATTTGTAGTTAAATTACCTACATATGTAGTTAAATTTTATTTTAAACATGTCTTAAATAATTATTAATTTTTTAAAAGTCTTTTTCCTGAAGAGTGTTTCCATGCTATTTCTGTATTTTTAGCCCAAGATAAACCAAATAGCTATCTAGTAGGTTACCTGATGTTTTTGTTGTCCAAATTTAAGAGTAATAGAAATTGCTTTGAATTCTGATTGAAACATGTGTATTATTGCTTGATACGTATTTATTTTTCACTAAAATAATGAAATTTTGGGAACTTTTGTGAGGAATTTTCATGTTTATTCTGTAAGGCTTGAAAAGGCACAGGAAGAAAACAGAAATGTTGCCGTAGAAAAGCAAAATCTGGAGCGCAAAATGATGGATGAAATCAATTACGCAAAGGAAGAAGCTTGTCGACTGAGAGAGCTGAGGGAGGGAGCTGAATGTGAACTGAGTAGACGTCAGTATGCAGAGCAGGAGTTGGAACAGGTATTTACGTTTTAAAGAAGTGTTTGTGAGGAAATTTGTATTGCTACTCTGAAGAATCTTTTTGAATTTGTTCAGTCTCCTACATTTTGTTCCATCATATACTCTTCCTTGGTTAGTAACCGGGTCACCTGTCGATATTGTTAGCATGGGGCAGAGTTCATACAGCAAAAAACAAAGAACCAACTAAAAGATAAAGTTAGCATCATGTTCACTCACTCATGAAGTCCAGCCCATGCATGTTGTCTTGAGTAAACCCAAGATGTTTATTTAACATCTGTAGTATGTCTCAGTTTCTGACTATAACCTCTGGAGAAGGAAATGGCAGCCCACTCCAGTATTCTTGCCTGGGAAATCCCATGGACAGAAGAGCCTGACAGGTTACAGTCTGTGGGATATTAGTATATGTAATGTTAAACTTCTCTGCTCAATATTAATAATCTCCATTAAACATCCATTTGAATCCTGTTAAATGGTTTTAGAACATTCTGTGGTACAGATTTTGAAGTTGTCCAAAAGATGTCCTTTCCAATATTTGCTTCTGCTGTGCATTTACTCAGGATGGAATTCAGACATTGCACTATCCTTCAGAGAAGGTGGGTAGGTCACAGGGGAATATATTCAGAGGCAGATGTATTAGTTTTCTAATTCTGCTATAAAAAATTACCACAAACTTCGTGGCTTAAAACAACACGTCATTATTATCTTAGGGTTCTTGCAGTCAGAGTCTAAAATAGGTCTACAAGGCTGCATTCCTTCTGGAGGCTCTGGGGAGGATCTGTTTCCTTGGCTTGTCCAACTTCTAGAGGCTGCCTGCATTTCTTGGCTCATGGCCCCTTCCTTCATCTTCAGAGCCTGCCACTCCAACCTCTGCTTCCATAATCTCATCTCCTTCTTCTGACTTTGACCCTTTCTTCACTATAAAGAATCTGAGGAACAAAATGAAGACAAGAAAGTGTGTTCAAGTTTAGAGAGAGACTCGTAAGACAGGGCCAAGAAGTTAGGTATTCTGCCTCCCACTTTGCTTTATGCATGTTGCCTTCTCAGTCAAGTGCTAAACATGAAATAAAAATTAAGTAATGAATGAGTTTCGGTTTAAACTTAAACTCATCAGAAAATATCCAGTGTATGTTGCTAGTTCCTTCAGGATTGTCATTTTTGGTAGGACTTGTCTGACTGAATGCAGCTCTCTCTTTTGTTTACTGTTAACTGTTCTTTATCTCATACCCTAGACATTGTCTTTTGAGTCTTTTCCCTGTCAGGAGTTTGTTCTCTAAAATGACTCCTCAACTTATTTTGTAGTCTGGTACCGTTTACCTGACAGAACCTTCTTTATACAGAATGTAGTAAAGAAGCAAGGAATTCACAAAAAAAGGCCTAGCCAAAATTACCCAGTGTTTGAGAATTAATTGTATGTTCTTTACTTCTGTGACAACTCCATACCTGTTCTCAATGAGAATTCAAGTCTTGGTTTGTTCCCAGTACTAAACTAAAAAGCTTGTTAACTGTTTTTCTGATCTTTGCAGATAAGAAAGGACAAATCAGAAAGCAGTAGAGGGAAATCTTCTATAGAGACATAAACTGATAGCATGTTGTAATGGAGACTGCCTCTCAGTGAGAGGAAAAGACACCATGTAAAGAAGGACCTCTAAATCACAAGTATTCTAGTCTGGGATTTGGAGCCTAGAGGCCTTGCACTGCATGGCAGACCCTAAGATTAACCGGATATTACAGCCCAGCACAAACTTAATAATCCTAATGAGATCTGCAGTCAGTAATTTAAAGGAGAGAATTGGGTATTTAAAAAGAACTCTGTCCAATATGATTATAGTAATAAGAAACACAATTTTATGAGTGTTTACTGTGTGCCAAAACTTTATGCTGTGTACATCATTGCAAATGGTTTGCTCATAAATTTTAATCCTCACTGTACATAGATACGTTCTCATCTGCAGATGAGATGTGTCTGTAGAGAGGTTAAATAGCTTGCCACAGGTAGCACAGCTACTATGCGGCAAAGGCAAGACTACATGTGTCTTATTCCAAAGCCCATGTTTTCCCATACTGCTATTAAAAGCTTTGTTTATAGAAGTAAGTTTAACTGGGAAATTAATTTACAAATTATGTCACATAATCCATAATTCCACATAGTTTAAAGCCTTATTGTATCTTATGTGATGGGTAATCAACTCCTCAAAATTAGAAGGCAGAAAAACTGGTACATATTTTGTTAATTTCCATTAAACAAGGGCTTTTGGATGAATAATAGTACCACTTTATATTTTGTGTGGTTTAAATACATAAATTATTTTGTTTTTAAAGTCTCAAGAAATTTAAAATCAGGACAAGTCATAGTACCCCTATACACAAAACAATAAGCCTCAGAAAGGAAAGAACTTGTTGAAGCTCACAGAGGTATAAATCATAAAGTCAGGTCCAGAAGCCAAGTTTTCAGATATTTAAGTTGTTTGTGTGTGTGTGTTTTTAGTTACTACTTTTTTTATTCCTAAGACACAAAAATTATGTAATTGTTCTATTTTGAAACAACTTAATTCATCATTTGTAAAAGCTATTAATTATTCAATTTTCACTGCATCTATTTCCCTCTTTATTGAGCTCTTTGGGGGAAATACATTTATGGACACAACATTAAGGAAAATCTTACTGAGAAAAGCATGAGTGAATTTCTTCAGATTATATGTATACTCACTCACCTGACAATGAAAACTGACAGAAATTTTAGCTTTAGAAGAAGACGGGCGTGTGACCTACACTTTGCAGTGTTGCATAGAACTCCGTGTCACAGGACCTGAGCTCAGCTTCTTTCTTGAGAGATTAGCAGGGACGCCGCAGGGCTCTGCCAACTGTCTTATTAAGCGCAGTATTGTCCCAAGCATATTGCATAACTAATCGCGTCAGGCAAGTGTTGCTTACTATTTGTCTTAAGTAAGTAAGTGTTGTTTTACCTTCCCTGTTAATGTCTATATTTTGAGTTATTTACTTCCTGTCTGATGGTTTTAGAGTTTTAGAAAGTTTTTAGAAAACTTGAAAAAGCTTTAAAAAATATTTTTCTACACTTTTTTTTTCTTGTAGTATCTGACAGCTGTTCTGTTTATCAGAAATTTGTGTCTAGTATTCTAGTTTACTCTGGCACGTAAGGTTTATTTAAATAAATTAGATTTGATCAGATCAGACATTCCTTTGCACATTAGTTTAGGAATGAAGTTTTAGTTAACTTTGGAAAAACTAACTTGCAGTTTTGGTGCTCCCGAAGCACAGTGCTCCATAGTTCACTCATCACTTTGAAGGTCTTGAATATGTGTGCATAATTTCATAAATTCCATCATGTATCTTTACACATCCTTAGCTTGAGCTCTTGCTAGTTTTTAAATGAATCATTCCTAGAATGGGTTGTCTCTTCCTCTGTGTCATTTTCTTAGACTGTCCTTAAGAGTTTTCTTGTTAGCACTTGATACCACCTCACAAACTCACACACTAAGCATTTTAGGTTTCTGTTTGTTGTCTGGCTGCCCTAAAAGCTGGCTAGAAGAAAAACTTAGACATTCTGACACTGAAGCTTTTCATAGTTTCCCTTGGAAAAAATCAAGAAGAATCTCACTCAGAGTCTGTTTTCTTGAAATTTACATTTGGTCTGCAGGTGTTAATTTATCTACTTTCTGGTGTGTGAGAAGCAGGAAAAAATTAAATATAGGTGATAATAAAACAGACTATAAGGCAGATGTGCTCATAACAATGAGAAATAACTGGCATGAAGAAGATGTCTGAAAACCTTTTTTAAAATGGTGTAATTACTTAGAAAATGAATGTGTGGTTATAGTATATAGTTCCCGGCAGAGTCTTCTGGGAACATTAGAAGGGGCAATAGAACAAGTATTCTCCCTGTTTTGGATACTTCTTCATATCCTGTCCATAAACAAACAAACAAAAAAACAGATTATGAGAAAAATGTAATCCGTTTCAGTTGGTACATGCCCTGGGTTTTTGTCTCTTAGTTGAGTCTGGCTATTATAAAATGTGAAAATGTAGTATTGCAACCTAAGAGAGCTGTAAGCTCCCTCTCACCCTCTGGCTTTTTACAACCTTGGTTAGTGAGTTTAAGATGTACTTAAACCTTTAACTTTTGTTTGAATGTTAGAAATATCATTTTAGACTGTGATTTTACAAAGAGTGTAATTCAGGTTGCTTTTTTCTTTTAATTCTGGTACTAAAAAATCTTAATTTCTTTTTTTAAAAAAACTTAATTTAAATACTTTATAAAAAAGAGAAATTTCTTTCTCTCTCCAACCTCTGCCACTTTCCTTTGCATCTCTTTCTACCTCCCTCTCCTCTGCTCCTTTTCTTTTTTTTTTCCCTCCCTCCCTCCCTCCCAGGTTCGAATGGCTCTAAAAAAGGCGGAAAAAGAATTTGAACTCAGAAGCAGCTGGTCTGTTCCAGATGCACTTCAAAAATGGCTTCAGCTAACACATGAAGTAGAAGTCCAGTACTACAATATAAAAAGACAGAATGCTGAAATGCAGCTAGCTATTGCTAAGGATGAGGTATTCGACTATATTGCAGAACTTACTAACATTTCTAAAGGGATTAACCAGTTGGTGTACAAAGGCCTGAATAAAATTTTTAGTATCACAGATTCTTTCGTGAATTGGAACTTAGTGGGTAGATTGACTCTTGTAATCATAGGCTAGTAGAGTAAAGTTACTTTTTTAAGAGAAGGGTAAACCTTTCAGAATGACCTTAGTATCATTTAAAAATCATCCCTACTATCATGATCATAAATGTTTTATACAGAGCTTTTCTCCTCTAGGTTGCTGCTTCATATCTGATTCAGGTTAGTAGTTACTAGAAATTAATGTCTGACTATTAATAATTGTGTGAAATTATTGAGTCTTATTCTGATTTCTAGTGAAAAAGAACAATAAAAAACTCAGTGCATTCACTAACACCTCCATTGCAGTAGGATATAGTTTATGTTCTTCTAGTTTTAAATAGAAGATTCAGGTCTTTCTGATTCATGGAAATAAAGAGAAAAAATTCTCCAGAACAAAGTTTGGCTTAGGAAAGCATGCTTTCTCCTCATCTGTTTTCCTTTTTTTTAGAAAACAGGGCTATGTCTTGGCTAATAATTCTCCATTGATTTTATAATTATTAATATATTCAAGACAAAATAAACCTTATTAGTGTGTGCATTTTTTCCCAAACTGAGCCTTATTTTTCTCTACTTGGGCTTTTAGGCAGAGAAAATTAAAAAGAAGAGGAGCACAGTCTTTGGAACTCTACATGTTGCACATAGCTCCTCCTTAGATGAAGTAGACCACAAAATTCTGGAAGCAAAGTAAGAATTTTATTGCAGTTATCTGTCTATTTTTATTGTGTAGAAATAAAATTTATAGACAGCTTGTTTTAATTTGTAATTATAGACAATTTTAAATTTTAATTTGTAATTTACAGGCAGTTTATGTTTTAATTTGTCATTTAATCATGTACTATTATATCCTTTATGCTCATTCTAAGAGGGGATAATTTCTCCTGGAAATTGGCTAACTGCCTTGGTCTGCTCATATAGTTGCCTGTTTTCAGTGCTGTATTAAAGACTTTTTGATGGAGGAAGTAATTCCTATATTGACTTTTCCAGGAAAGCTCTTTCTGAGTTGACAACTTGTTTACGAGAACGACTTTTTCGCTGGCAGCAGATAGAGAAGATCTGTGGCTTTCAGATAGCCCATAACTCGGGACTCCCCAGCCTCACCTCTTCGCTTTATTGTGATCACAGCTGGGTGGTGATGCCCAGAGTCTCCATTCCACCCTATCCCATAGCTGGGGGAGTAGATGACTTAGATGAAGATACACCCCCAATAGTGTCACAGTTTCCCGGTAAGTGGTTAGTTCAAAAAAGAGTTGATACAATTTAAAAATTAACTTTGTGCCATACTTTTTATGAATCATTTGCTTTCAAGTCTGTAATAAAAATTTAGTTAATTCTTCATTTTTTTTTTCTTTTTGTTCATTGTGTTTGCTGTTTGAGAATAGTATATAAGGTATGTGTGGTACACATATGTATGTATGCATATATAATAGCATATCATACATGCTAAGTCATTGTATGAATGAAATGCTGAACTTTGAGGCAAAACATCCTTTCATATGATAGCATTATCTATAGTAGAAACTAAAAATTAGTGGAAGACCTTAGAAACCTAAGTTTCAATTCTAGCTCTCATTAACCAACTCTGTGACTTTGAGCCAATCAGTTTAAATTGAGTTGCTGTCCCAATAGGTAAGTTTCATAGTATTTTGTTCTGCTTTTCCAATTCTGTCTTTTTATTTGAGAGTATTATCCTGCTATATTTAACTCATAAAGCACTAAATCCATTCAACTTTAAACAAAATTAAATGTGTTTATATTTATAAAATATATTTTTTTGTTGCTAGAAGTGGTGCTTCTCCCAGAGGTGGTTTTAACATGTACAGTTTTCATTATAATTGCTTTGTTATGCTGTATTCTTTGAAGATGTGTACAATGTTAAGAGTACATTTTGGTAGAAAGGTAAAGTTTTAATATTTTAGAATTTATTAATATTTGGAACTGTTGCAAAATTACAAAGATTAAATTTAAAATATATATTTCTTACATTAGAAATTATTTGAAGAACTATTTATCCTTATTATTTCTTGTCTGATACATTTTCCCAATCTTTGTAACCATTTTGAAACAGTATATATAGAACAAGATTCCAAAGAATGGAGCTCAAAGTTTAATCATTGATCAGTTGAAAACTTACACAGAAATTTGAGACAAATCATGATATATGACCATTTTCCAGTTTAAATTTTTCTGTCCAGTTGTTACACAGGCTTTCCTAATAGTTAAGATTTAGAAAGTGTTCTAATTTTAAAGCAATTTTATGAAATAAAGCCCTAATTTGCAAATAATTAGTCAGTGACCTATTTGCTTGTGTTCATATCTGTGATTTTAATTACCTAGTTTAATCGTAGACAGATAATACAAGCAGACTGGGGAGACACTAACCTCTTACAAGAGGAGCAGGGGAGAGGGCAGATTGTATGCAGTATTCACTGCATTTACATACTGCAGGAGTGTGAGCTCAGTCATTTCACCTGCCCCATGCTGCAGAACAGTGATGATTGCAAAGTTTTATCTAGATGTGGGCCAGCTCTGCTGACAACCTGTGTTTATCTGAACCATGTGCTGTTAGGCTGCCTTTAAGCTTGCCATATGCAATACTGATTCATAAGTATATGGTTTTGTTTGAAAATGATAGCTTTTTAGTTTCAGTTTCTCCTTAGAAACATTATTCAATATCAGAAGTATATATATATGTATTCCCTAAAATTAACCAGTTTTTTTCTTTCCTTTTTTTTAAAGTACTTTTTGATAGGGACAAGATATCCACATATGCATTTAAAACAAAACTTACAACTAAATGTGAATAATTTCTTAGTGATTGTGATATACAAAGAAATTTGAACTTTTAAAAATAAGAAAGTACAAGAACTGATTTTAAATTCAGTATGATGTTTTAGAAATGCTGAAATTTGTTATCTCTGTAAAATGTTATACCAGAGACTACACTTTGAGAGCTTTGTCTCCACCCGGTGGCAAAAAGGTAACACTCCACTCTGTTTAGTGACAGACCTGATAGATAAAACTCTTGGCAGCAGCACTAGGGTCTAGGGTAGAATGAAGGATCTTCATTATATATCCTTTAAAGCAGTTTTAAATCTGCACCATGGATGTGTGGTAAATTGTCTAAGTGTGAAGTTATGACAAGGAAACCTGCCTATGGTATGTAAAGTGCCAAGTAAAAGATTAAAAACTATATCCAGAATAAGATTGTATATATTTAAATAAATAAATAAATACAAATGTACAAATAAAAAAAGAAAATATTGTCAAAGGTTAGCTCTGTGTGGATAGGAGAACAGGTAATAGTTGTTTTCCTATGACCTTTATAGTGTCTACTAAATATTTACAGTGAAATTGTCGTAGCAATTTATTTAAAATTTCTTACCATAAAGCTCTTCAGATATGCTTTAAAATGCTGAAAATAAATTATTTATTTACTACGAAGGTAACATTTTGCTTTATTCATCTTTCTTTTTCTCTTTCTCTCCTTCCTGCTAAAATTGTTGTGGTGGTGTGTGTCTCCGAAGCCTGTTGTACTTTTATTACATGCAGCTATAGCTGTAAGCAGTAGATGCAATTGGTTGTTTAAAAATGTACATAAATATTATCAAGCTGTAGGTATCATTTCACAACTTGTTGCTCACAAATAATGTTTCAGAGAATTTCCATGTTTATATACAGATTAATTAAATTCACTAAAATGGTTTAATATGAGTTAACCACAGTATATTTATTTATATATTATAATAATAAACTAAGATCATGGCATCCAGTCCCATCACTTCATGGCAAATAGAAGGGGAAAAAGTGGAAACAGTGACAGATTTTATTTTCTTAGGCTCCAAAATCACTGTGGATGGTGGCTATAGTCACAGAATTAAAAGATGCTTTTTCCTTGGAAGGAGAGCTGTGACAAACTTAGACAGCATATCAAAAAACAGAGACATCACTTTGCCAACAAGGTCTGTGTAGTCAAAGCTATGGTTTTTCCAGTGGTCATGTACAGATATGAGAGTTGCACTGTAAAGAAGGCTGAGCGCTGAAGAATTAATGCTTTCAAATTATGGTGCTAGAGAAAACTCTTGAGTCTCTTGGACTCCAAGGAGATCAAACTAGTCACTCCTAAAGGAATTAACCCTGAATATGCACTGGAAGGGCTGATGCTGAAACTGGAGCCCAGTACTCTGGCCAGCTGATGCGAAGAGCTGGCTCATTGGAAAAGACCCTGATGCTGGGAAAGATTGAGGGCCAAAAAAGAAGAGGGGGCAGAGGATGAGATGGCTAGATAGCATCGCCAACTCAGTGGGCATGAGTTTGAGCAAACTTCAGGAAACAGTGAAGGACAGGGAAGTCTGGCATGCTGCAGTCCGTGGGTTTGAAAAGAGTCGGACACGCCTTAATGACTGAACACACACACAATAGTAAACTACAGCTTATCCATTTTCCTGCCACGATAGGTTCTTTCTGCTCTTTTGCTCTTGCAAACAGCACTGCAGTGAGTATCCTTACCTCTGTCTCCTTCCTGGCTTGTAGAGTTTTTCTGGGTGGACACCTAGAAATCTCTCAGTTGTTGGGAAGGCATTTCTTAAGAGTTGTTGCCAAGTTGTTTTCAAAATGGTTTATGAATTTTCAGTCCTCCCATTTTGCTAATATATGATATTATGGCTGTGGATTTCCCTCTAAGAACCACTTTAACTGAACCTACAGGTTTTGATATGTGTAGTTTGATTGTCATCTAGTTTTAAAAATGTTTCCAACTTTCTAACATGTCTCTTCCTTGAGATATTAATTACCTGGGAGTATATGTTTTAGTTTCCAAATGTAGTGTGTTTATTTTGTTATTTATTTGGTCCTTAGTTTTTTAAAAATATCTTTACTTATCAATTTCTAATTGTATTGTGGTTAGAGATTTGTATCTGTATAACATTTATTCTTTGGTATCTCCTGGGACTTGGTTCATAACCTAGCGTTTATTTGATTGAATATTTAAAATTTTGCACACACATCTGAAAACTGTTTTCTTAGTTGTTAGTTATAGGGTACTACATTGTTAGTTAAATCATGTATTAGTTAGGAAAAATCTTCTATATACCAACATTTTTCTCTACTTTTCTATCAGTTACAGAAAGATGTGTTAAGAGTTCTCATATTTATCACTTTATTCTTGTGATTCTGCTCATTTCTGTTTTATATAGTTTGAACCAGGTTACATGGTAAATACAAACTCACTGTATCTTTTTAGAAGATTAACTACTCTTTTATGATTATGCAGAGACTTCTTTACAGCTAACAGTACTTTTGCCTTCAAGTTTGTATTATCTGATATTAAAATTGCTAAAAGAACTTTGTTTTCATTAATATTTGCCAATATAATCTCTTCTCTTTTACTTAAAGTTTTTTCCAACATCAGGCTCTAGAATATGTCTGTATAAGAAATAGCAGTAACTGTTACTCTATTGCATTCTCTTTGAGGATCTCTGTTGCCAGCTGTGGTCAACTTAATCCAATTACATTTAATCTGCTTGCTGATCCATTTGGATTTATCTCTGGCATATTATTTTGTCTATTTCCTACACCTCTTCTCAGCTTCTCTATCATTCTCCTAAGCTTCTTCAGATGCTTTAGACACTCCCCTCCCCATCTTATATATTAATGTTGTCTAGTATTTTCTTTTAAATACCCTGCAAAAATCATTTTTTATTGTTCTGTTCCATCATTGTTGAGAAATACTTACGTGTTTCTTTGTTCATTGTCTTTTCTTCATTCTTTCCTTTTTTCTTCTTCCTTAGAAATATATTTTTTGATAAAAGTTCTTTCACGGAGTGACTGGGAGTGGTAAATTTTTTGTCTTTGCCTGAAAATGTCTTTTTTTTCACTCTCACTTTAGAATAGTTATTTAATAGGATATCAAATTCTAGATTGATAATTGTTTCTCCCATAGCATTTTGAGAGCATTTTCTGGCCCCTTATTGTTACTGCTGAGAAGTTTTAGTAAGGTAGATTGTACTCATTTCTTTTTAGTTAATCTCTTATTTCTCTCATTGCCTAGAGAATGTTTTCATTTTCTTTTATTATATAGTTCTTTTGTAGTATAATTAGGTATAGAATTTTCCCCAGATACTTGGTATGCTTTTGAATCTGAAGATGTATATCTCTTTTCAATTATGGAAAATTATTAGTAATTTTCTCTCTGAATATTATTTTTCTTCTCTCTTTACTCATACTGTAATATTAGCTATATAGAAATATAAGACTAATATTAGTGTCTAGTTACATGTTGGATTCTATTTTATCTTCCATATCTCTTAACCTTTCTTTTTATTGAATTGTGCTGCATGCAGAGAAATTTCCTTAGATTTGTCTTCTAGATTACTTATTCTTTCTGCGGCTCTAAGTTTGTTTAACCTATTCCTTGAGTTTTTAATTTCAGTGACTGTTTTCATTTCTCTTCTCCTTGATTCTTCATAAAATCTACTTGTTTTTAATGGTTTTCCTCTTCTCATAGTTTCAGTTTTTATTTTATAATTTAATGACCTTAAACATCTTATTTTTTAGTTTTATTTGATAATTGTATTACGTGGCGTTCTTGATGAATTATTGCACCTGTTTCTTGAGTTTGCACAGCAGATGGCTGCTCCTGTTTTAAAGTGTTTTACTGAACTATCTGAAAGGGATTTACCTTTTTTCTTTCTCTTGGGAAACACTTTGTGAGGAGCTCCTCAATAGGATTTCTTTTGCTCTGGCAGTAGTTTCAAGGGCTTCACCTACTCAGAACCATCCTTTTCTTTTTTGGTTAACTTCTTGAATTTGAGTTTCACAGACCTTTTCAGTAGTGAAAACTTGATCTCCAGGGTAATATGAATTAGCTTGTACTGAGTTTGAGTATTGAACACCCAGAGTACTGATGTTTTCACAAGAACCTTTTTAGATTCCTATGTCGACAGAACATGCATTGAAGGAAGTTCCTTTGTTCGTTGGTCAGTTTTTTTTTCCAATACACCCTCCCATTGAGGAGGGTGGTGGCCCTTCGAGGACCAGGCTTTTTTTTACCCAGAACACTCACTCCTGATTCCTTTTCCTCCTCTTATGTGGGCTCTAGCCGTCGTTTATAGCCCCAAATTGAAACCCAAGCCCTTAAATTACTGAGACTGAGCCGCTCCCACAGCAGTTCCCACGTCACTCACAAGCCTATCGGCTCTGGCTTTAGTCTTTCTGTTCAGCATCTGAGAATTTTCTCTTCCTTTCAAACTCAGCTATGCACTTAAAACTATTGTTTTATTTTATCCCACATATTGAAGTATTTGAGGATATTTAAAATGTGTGATTGGGGGCTGAGAGGTTGGGAATGGTGGTCAGGTTATCTTTGACTGCCATATTGCTAGAACCGACGTCCATATATTACTTACGACTTTTGGTTGTTGGTGGTAGGGGGACCCCCTTATTCAAAACAGAATTTTACCTTCTTTGTCATAAGGACATAACAGTTTGCAAAATAGCATCGTATTAAACCACTGTGCTTCTGTATGTAATTACTGATACTAGAATGAAAAATTATCTCAGAAATAAATTTCTGTATAGTAAACTTACAGTGTTTCACTTAACTACTCTGATAAATCACAGGATGGGATAGCTGTAGACTTTCATTGAGAATTAATAATTGCCTGGAGATATTATTAAAAATACTCACCTATGTATAGAAGAGTTTGTTACCCAAGGTCAAAGTGAACTGCTTTTTAATCCTACTTGAGTTTTATGATGTTATAACTGAGTGCAGCCCTCTGTAGACCTCATTAAGCCACAAGGAAGAAGGACCCTCAACTGTACCTCTAATGGAAGGATTTGTACATTTCTTTAGGTGAAAGAGATGGCAACATATGTGAGAAGAAAATTTTTCAAAAGAATTGTAGAGTTGTAAACAATTCCGTATGTGACCCATGTACTGGTTCTTATCTTTGTTATATTCTTTGTTGGATTACTTAGAATTTTCCTCATGTAATATATTTAATTTTTTTCTTAAACCTTCTTAGCAACATATCTTTCCATATTTGTGAGTAAGACTCATTTTTTGCAAGCAGGGAATCCTAATTCTTCTCAGTCTTTCTCATCACTCCTAGTCATGGCTGAATGTGGCTACGTTTTACTGTATGTACCAAATAACCAGTGGCTGATGAGAATGGCTGCATCATATGCTAAGAGTTGTAGAACTTAATTATCTGTGTCAGCCTGGATACATTCTTTTAGTATTTGTAAGATGTTATTTCTTCTTTGGTGAAGTGATATTGGACTTTGGAAGATTCCGATATTGGAAATCTTCTAGTTTTGTAATATATGAATCATAGGTAAGTAAAATTCTAACTGTTGACCTACTAAATTATAAGTGTTTTTATATGGTATAATTTGTGCTTCAAAAAAGCCTTGGAGGTCGTCCATTATGGAGGTAGTCAGATATTATGAATATATTCCCTTCAATTTCACCTCCTTTTTTTTTTTTAGTCCATCAAGATACTTCATTGGCTGTTTCTGTTTGAGTTGTTCATTGATTCACTGTCTGAATTCATTCAGTTTACTGATTCACTCAGTAAATACTTACTGTATATCTGCTTTTTTGTCTGGCTCTGTGCTCGTTGTTGTGATGCCATGCTGAACATTTTACACAGTTACTTCCTTCATGAAACATGCGGTCTAATGGGAGACCAGCAAGAGCAATGCAATGAGAAGAGCTTTATGATGCGGAAATACACTGTGGTATTGCCATGTGAGCACAAGGGGGGAAATGCTGACCTTAGGTTTGGAGGGGCCAGGAGAGTCCCTGGAGGAGCTGCTTTTTAAGCAAAAACCTGAAATAGGAGGTCAAGGGAGAGATGAGATGAGGAATGAGAGTGTGAAGTGAGTATCTTTTTCTTAGTATTCTTATAACAGAGGAGAGGGACCCCAGTTCCAAATTAGAGGCTAGATAAATAGGGCATTCTAAGCCATGTTAAGGTGTTTGGCTTTATCCTAATCCTAGAATTAATGGGAATCAAGTGTTCTAGGCAATAAAGTGTCATATTCCTTTTCCATCATAAAGGGATTGTGTAGGCTGCTGCATGAAGAGTTAGTTGGAGGAGAAAGATCGGTTATTAGTCTGGTACAGTAGTTCAGCATAATGCAGTGGTGGTGGAGGGGGGAGTGGACCGATGTGCGAGATACTGAGGAGGTAGAATTGGAAACACTTTATGATTAACTAGATGTAGATTATGGAGGAGGCACTGGCAGCCCACTCCAGTACTCTTCCCTGGAAAATCCCACGGACGGGGGAGCCTGGTGGGCCACACAGAGTCAGACACGACTGACGTGACTTAGCAGCAGCAGATGTAGATTATGATGAAGGAAGAAGAGTCAAGAATATCTGGTGTGTCCAATTCATATAACTAGGTGAGGTGTGATGGCTCTTTTCTTTTTTTTTTTCTTTTTAACCAAGGTAAAGAACCTAGAAGGAGAAGTGTGTTTGGAAGGAAAATGTTGAATTCAGTATGGACATCTGTGGAATACTTAAATGTCCATTAGGCAGGTGAATGTGAAGTTCTGGAGTTTAGAAAAAAGATGAAAGCAGGAGTCACAGATTTGGACTTCTGTTGACTTTGCAAAGGATAGTTGAAGTAATGGGAGTGGATGAAATTTACTGAGAAGGAAAAGTGGAACAAGAATGGAACAAGGCCTAGAATAGAACTTTTAAGTGGTGAGTAAAGGAAGAGGTAAGAAGATGGTTTGGAGAAGTTGAGGAAAGGACAAGCTAATAACGTCATGTGCTCATTCAGTGATAAGAAAGGATGGAGATACTCACTGAACTTAGCAGTGAGGAAGTTTATCGTAACTTTGTTGACAGTAGTTGTAGCGAAATGATATGGAAGCACTTTACCATTTCTTTCCTGAGTGAGTGAAGATAAAGTAGAGCAGAAAGCAACACTAATCATTTACGTAAAAAGGAAGAGATGTCAGCCGAAAACAGTCTGAGGGTAGAGGTTTTGTTGTCACTGTTATGGTTTGTCTGTTCCTCAGGTTTGTTTTTTCACCTGTTAAGTGCTGATGGGAAATGGAAGATGAGAAGATGAAGATAAAGGCAGCAGAAGGGACAATCAGTAGAATAGGGTCATGGAGCTGAGGGTCGAGAATGGAACAGGTAGTGGAAGGAACAGAATGTGTGAGCTTGAAAGGTCGAAATGTGATCAGAGTCTAGATTATCTGATATCTTAAACTTACTATTTAAAAAAATGGAGTTTTGAATAACAGTAAGACCAAGGCATGAGATTGGGTGGTGGAGTAGAATAGAGGTGAATGTCAGGTGAGAAGAGATGAGAACCATGATTGGTTAAGGTGATGGTCTTACGGATGAGATGGGTCAAGCTGATGAGAGGTTGGATGAACTGGGAAGAGAATGACTGAACAGCAAGTGCCTAGTGAAGTGGAGGTAAGAAATTCATGTGTGAGCTTAATAGTGTGAGCAGTGAAAAAACCACGTTTTTATAAAAGGAGTGAGAGTTTATAGACAACATTGGGGAATGAGAAGGCCATCATTGTGATGTTCTGATGCTATAGATAGGGGTTGTGTAAGAACGAATAGCTTCAGCTTGAGCAGGGTGTTCTTAGGAGAGTTTGTTTCCATTAAGACAAAGAAATGAGGTCCCCATTCAGTGAAGATTTAAGCATGTAGGGGAAGTTTGTCTACAATCAGCATAGGTCTGGACTGAGCCTTGGAGCAGATAGAAGGTAATCTAAGACTTCTGGTTAGTTCCACAATAGTCAGTGTTTAAGAAACAAGTTTTTGTCTAACCTTTGCCTAAAAAGTAGTGAGACTGTATATACAGTATTTAATGATTCTTGATTTAAAATGTCTCAATGTTCAAACAAGTTGTGCTGTCTTTATGCTATGCTGTTTTTAAATATAAGGATTTGTTATCATAGGTAAATGTTTAAGCTTTTAGGTTAGTAATGTCAGTCATTATATTAAAACCTCAAGTGTTTATGTTCACTTCTGTTTATTTTTTAGACCTGTTTTTATTTTTGTTACTTTTTGTTTTTTTTTTTTTTTACTTCTTGGCATTCCCGAGAATCACAGGTGGTAGAGGATGGTAATACATGTACAGTCACTCACTGCAGTGGTGGTGGATTCGCTGGTGACAGGACCGCCACTTCTCCTCAGTGTGTCTGTGCAGCGTGCGTCGTGCGTGAAAGGAGCACTGGGTTTTATGAGCCCTGTCATTTGTTTCTGCTTGGTTTTCAGGGACCATGGCTAAACCCGCCGCGTCACTGGCCAGAAGCAGCAGCTTGTGTCGCTCCCGCCGTAGCATCATGCCGTCCTCCCCGCAGTCTCAGCGAGCTCAGCTTCCTGCACACGCTCCTCATCCGTCACACGCACGGCAGCCCCACCACGCGCCGCACACGCAGCACTCGTTGCCTTCCCCTGATCCAGATATCCTCTCAGTGTCCAGTTGCCCTGCTCTTTATCGGAATGAAGAGGAGGAGGAGGCCATCTACTTCTCTGCAGAAAAGCAATGGTATTGGCAATGAATGAAGTACAGTATGTGCTTGGCTGGGTGGGTGGGAGGAAGGGGGACGGAGGTGGGTGGGTAGGAGTGGTGTGTGGTGTTAAGTTTTTGTTGGCTGCGTAACACATTACCACAGACTTCGTGGCTTCTAACAACACCCCATTTATTAGCTGTCAGTTCTGTATGCTAAAGTCCAAGCTTGGTGTGGCTGGGTTTTCTGCTCA
Source organism: Muntiacus reevesi (assembly GCF_963930625.1). Taxonomy (NCBI): domain Eukaryota; kingdom Metazoa; phylum Chordata; class Mammalia; order Artiodactyla; family Cervidae; genus Muntiacus; species Muntiacus reevesi. The sequence continues at coordinate 44,122,850 of NC_089264.1, forward strand.
AGGTCTCACAAGGCTAAAATCAAAGTGTTGGCTGGGCTTTGTTCTTACCTGGAGCTTGTGGGGCCTCATCAAAGTTCACTTGGTTGTGGCAGAGTTTGGTTCCTGTGGTGCTAGGACTGAGGTGCTGGTTTCTGTGCGTACTCTCAGTTTCCAAAGGCTGCCCGCTATTCCTTGCCATCCATGTGTGGCCTCTATGCCTCCTTTGCTTTGAATCTCTGCCTGCCTTTATCTCTGATCTCTAGACTGAAATTTAAAAGGCTTAGCTGAACAATAACCTCTCTCTATTAAGATGAACAGATTTGGTCCTTAATTGTACTTGCAAGATCCCTTCATGGCAGCGCCTATGGTAGTGTTGATTAATAACTAACTGGGAGAAGATGTGTGTGTACCAGGGCTGGGAAGTGGGGAACCATCTTAGAAATCTGCCCACTGCAGACCTAGGATATTCTGAGATATAACTGTTAGGGGCCATTGAACACCGTTGACTCACGTCTCAGAATATAAACCTGTCTAATGAACAGTTCTGTATGTAAACTGTAAAGGCATGAACCTCAGTATGCTTGAGCACAAAGACACATTAAATATGAATGACTCAGGTTTTAAAATATTTGTTGTCACTTAATGATTTGTTCTGTTGCATGCTAGTACTTGGTAGCAAGCACGCAGTATCAGATGCTAAATGTTTAGGAACTTAAAGGAGGAACTTATATTCACAACAGCTTCTTTTTTCTTTCTATAAATGGATATAGTGGCAGTGTGTTCTAGTCCAGTGAGACCTCGTGTTATTGGGGATCTCTCTTTCTAAACCATATTCCTTTTTTGGAGGAGGAATAAGTGACAGGAAAACTGTTAATAGTTTCTGATCCTGCCACTTAATAGCTGTGTGGCCTGCTCTCCTGAGAGAAACAAAGCCAGAGGGAATGGGCTGGACATTTTCCATGAGCCCCGGTGGCTCTCTATCATGTGATTTTTTTTTCTTTAATATATCATTGTTTTATTTACCAGTAGAAGTAAAATGTATGATTAGCAGGTGATCAGCATGGCATATTCCTAAGGAGATAGAACAAGTTTTGTATCCTCACTGCTACTGAGGATTTGATGCAGCTTTGCTTGGTTAATACTTTGTAGCTAGCTTTTTTGGTCTAGCCTTTGCAGTGTAACTGTAGTCACCAGTAAGATGGCTTTACTGACAAAACTAATTCTGTGTGGCTTACAGAAATTGGTAGGAAAACTCTAGAATTAAAATTCTTGTCTAGAATTTTTTGCAGTGATGGAAATGTTCTGTCCTTGTTTCAAAGAGCACTGTCAGAAATTCACAGCTCGCTGATAAAATATGAGAAGAATTTAGATTCAGAAAACGTCCTCTTCTCTATTTTAGTCTTTTAAGTGTTGAACCACCAGAATCCTTACAAAATGATAATAAATAAAGCATTTGCTATTTACTGATCTTTTATGTTCTACACATTACTACATGTACACACTCATTTAAACCTTACTTTAAGTCTTGTTATACATGCATTAAACTTACATAAATTCAACTGCATATCAATATGGAGAAAAAAAGGTAGAAAAATGACATAAATTGTATATACAATTAAGTTCAACATTCCAAAGAATATATGTTGTAGAAAAAAATGGGAGATTTTAAGGTGAACTGGACCTGTATTCCAAATCTGACTAAGTTATACAGAAGAAGCAACACTTCAGGTTATTATTGTTTTGAAATTAGGATGTGAGGACTAGAAGAAATACTAGAAGTTAATAAAATTCTCTTCCTTTGACAGGAAAATTGAGATCGGATTAAGTGATTTGTTCAAGGTTGTACCGCTGATTAATGGCAGGACCAGGACAGGAACCTAGGTTTCCTAACTTAGACCAGTATTCTTTTTACACATTATTTAGATTTTAGAAACTAGACTCTGGAATATTTTTAACCTAGTTTAACCTAGTTTAGAATTTCATACACAAAGCAGCCAAACCACATAAGAGAATAAAGAGTAAATTCATAAAACTTTAACTAAATCAGCTTCTGATTCTGGAAACTGAATAGCTTCTAGGAATGGTGAGAGAGATATATATATATGCTGTTTGATTAATGGAAATCTACTTCAGAAAGAAGCCTTGCAGAAAAGTTCTTACCAGTGATTGATTTCTGAGTCATTTCTTCCTGTCTGAACTGCCTCTTGCCCCCTGTTAGCACTATCCATTATCAAGTTGTAAAAACTTTTGAAAAAGTATGTAGTACATGTAACTGTATAAAATGAAAGCATCATTTAAATCTCTTATTTTCGAGACACAGATGTACAGAACAGACTTTTGGACTCTGTGGGAGAAGGTGAGGGTGGGATGTTTCGAGAGAACAGCATTGAAACATGTATATTATCTATAGTGAAGCAGATCACCAGCCCAGGTTGGATGCATGAGACAAGTGCTCGGGGCTGGTGCACTGGGAAGACACAGAGGGATCGGGTGGAGAGGGAGGTGGCAGGGGGGATCGGGATGGGGAATACATGTAAATCCATGGCTGATTCATGTCAATGTATGACAGAACCCACTACAATATTGTAAAGTAATTAGCCTCCAACTAATAAAAATAAATGAAAAAAAAAAATATCTGAAAGAGAAAAAAAAAATCTCTTATTTTCCCAGGAGATTTTCTGCCTTCTGAGAGCTTGGGGTGTAATAGACAATCTGCACATACATGTATGTGTAAAGTTCATAGAAAGACTAAATACATTTAGCAATCTAATATGTATCTAAAGTATGATATTAAGATACATGTCAGAAGCCATAAACATGCATCTCATAATGTGAATCATGATAGTAATCATAGGTCTTCCAAGGTGAGAGATGATTCACTTCATTCACTCTGTAAATGTGAATTTAGTCCTTGCTGTGTGTTGTATACTTGCTAAAAACTTGAGCTGCCAAGACAGGTGAGACAAGGTCCTGGCCTAGTTCCAGCTGGTGGATTATGATCATATGTGCTCCTGCCTTTCTGTCTTCAGTTCTTTTCCTTCTCTCACCTTATTTCTTTTGCCAGTTACTTTTTTACTCTGATCCTACCTTGACTGTACTTTCCATTTCGTAGTCATTCCTTTCATAGGGTGAGTGCTGTACATCTCACCTGGATGGTACATACGAAAATGAATATAACACGATCCCTATTCTTCCCTCCTTTCCTCCCTTATTTATTAAATGTCCCCATTAGCTTGTCACAATTCCAGGAAAAAACAAGTTAGCAAGGCTCCCTGTCTTCATTCGGTCTCTTTTCTTCTGAGGAAACTGACTGTAAACAAGTTAGTATAAAGTATTTTATGTAGTGATAAGTTCCGGGAAGCTAAACAAAGACAGGTAAAAGAAGAGAGAAAGTGGCTTTGTGTAGGGTGAATGGGGAGACATCTCTGGGGAGAGAACATTTGAGCAGTGATGTGAATGACAGGGAGAAGTAAGCCATGCAGAGAAGAAGAGGGAAGAAAGATGAGGCAGAGGGAACAGTAAGAGCAGCAGCCTTGAGGGAGTCACAGGATCGACATGTGGCAGGAACCGGGCCGAGGCTGAAAATGGTACGGCGTGCCGCCGGAGGGACAGCCGAGCCTGACCGTCCCGGTCTTAGTGGACTTGGCAAGGACTCTGGATTCTAGCCTAAGCGAGTGCGGAAGCATTGGAAAGTTTCTTGAGCAAAGGAATGATGTGCTCTGGTTGAGTTTTTAAAAACCACTTTAAGGACTGTTCAGAGAAGTCACCGAGAGGAAAGAGCAAGAATGGAAGCCAGGAAGCTACTGCAGTCCTTGAGGTAGGGCGGGAAGAAGGATAGTGGCAGCGGGACAGGCAGAAGGAGGTAGGTCTGAGGCTTATTTGGAGGGAATAGCTGATAGCATTTACTGTATGTGGGCTTTGGGGTGGTAAACTTTATTTTCCTAGTCTTTATTTCTCTTTCAACTATGGAGAAAGTGAGGGAACACAGAGGAATAAAGTGAGAATTTATTAAATAGCACTGTATCATTGCCTTTCACCTGCCATCCACTCCCTACCCTGATGTACCTCAGCTCTCTTCCCTTCTTTTTTAAACTTGGGAGAGGTTATACTTTAGCTTAGTATATTCTTTTCTTTCTTCCTTAGGAAGCTATATTCAGTCAATTTAATGACTAAAAAATAAAGGGACAGGCAGTGACTATAATTTGTCTTTTCAACTGTACGTCAAATATATGATTTCGTAAGAAAAGTTTTCAGTATGGAAACAAAACACAAAAGTAGTTAAATGATAGAAGTCCGTAAAAATTAAACATTTTCATTTCTCTAACAATTGAAGGAGTTGTAACTTCAGTTATAATGTTTTCTAGATTGTTTATCATAGTTTATGTTAAAAGTTCATTGAATTTTGATAAGCATATTATTTAGAGTAGCAGTTTTCTAATTTTGTTGAAATGTGTACAGAGGGATAGCTTAAACTATGCAAGTTGTTTTGGTTAGGATTCATTGGAACCTCTGCTGGTACCCTTAAGAACATACTGACAGAATTTTCCCTTTGCCTCTCTCTCATCCAGGGACGTGCCAGACACAGCTTCCGAATGTGACTCCTTAAATTCTTCCATTGGAAGGAAACAGTCTCCTCCTTCAAGCCTTGAGATATACCAAGCGTTGTCTCCTCGAAAAATATCCAAAGATGAGCTCTCTCTAGAGGATTCGTCGCGAGGAGATTCGCCCATAACTGCAGACATCTCGCGGGCTTCTCCTGACTGCGTGGGCCTGACAGAAACTAAGAGCATGATCTTCAGTCCTGCCAGCAAAGTGTACAATGGCATCCTGGAAAAATCGTGCAGCATGAACCAGCTCTCCAGTGGCATTCCCGTGCCTAAACCTCGCCACACGTCGTGTTCCTCCGCGGGAAACGACGGCAAGCCAGCGCAGGAAGCCGCGAGTGTTGCCAGGATAAGCAGCATCCCACATGACCTTTGCCATAATGGAGAGAAAGGCAAAAAGCCGTCAAAAATCAAAAGCCTTTTTAAGAAGAAATCTAAGTGAACTGGCTTGGCTGACTTGGTGGAATTCCATTCACATCTTTGACATCTTTAAACTTTTATCTCCCATCCTCACTCCCCCGTTTTTTGTTTTAAGTTTAGGAATGTAACTCCGTTGAGGCTTTCCAGACTGGATGCTATAGTGGAATGTCCTTAAGGGCAACTGTCTACTGTCTGCTTATTTAAATGACTATATAATCAATTTGTCAAGCCAGTTATTACTGAAAAATCATTAAGAGATGAGACAGTTTACAGTCGTTTTTGCCTATTTATTTCTGCTTTGTTATTAGTGATGTATATACAACATTTTGTTGAAAGCCACTATGGACTTACAAGCTTTAATGGACTAGTAAGCCAGCATGGGCTTGCAAAAGTTTCTTGTTTACCAGAGCATCTTCTTATCTTTCCACAGAGCTATTTACATCCTGGACTGAAATAACTTTAAAGGAGTAAAATTAATTGCACTACTGTTTTCCAGACTGGAAAAAAATCCCTGCAAGTGAAACTGTATAGAGTTTATAAAATGACTACGGATAGGGGACTGTTTTCACTTTTAGATCAAAATGGGTTTTTAAGTAGAACCTAGAATTTCTAATTGACTTGATTTCTGGAAATGAAAACCCGTGCTTTTATTATGGGATGCTTCTTTAAATGCATTTATCATTGTAAGTTTCAAGTCCTGCTGTAAAGATCATGTTGTTTTGTTTATCCCAGGGCTTTCACTGTGATTTTCTGCATTGCAGGCTGTATGATAAAATATAAATAAAGAGAGAAGGCTTTTAATTCCTTACACAAGTAGAGTTAAAAAACTTGATTGACGGACTTAAAACATTCACAAGCATATACTGAGGTGGGGGAATGTGGGAATTCAGGCACTTGTTTACAGACTTAATAACTGCAAAGGATTTATGGTTTGTGAAAAACTTGTACTGTGGAAAAGATAATAAATCTCAGACATTATTGTGTGGGGACTGTGCTGACTTTTGTTGATAACACTCCACTAAGAACACTATATGTTTTCTGGAGAGCTGTGTAAACTGTCTTCTTGCTTAATTGCAATATAAGAAATAGTGATGTTTTGAAAGCAAGTTGTCAACAAATTTCTTTCTATTTTATATTGTTTGTCATATTTTTATGTAGTTTGAAATGTTTAAATGTTCTAATATCAAGATTAACAAATATAAATTTATGGTGCATTTAGATTGTGTTGTATTAATTTGTAAAGTTTGTTAAAATGATAGCATATGATAAAGGTAACTTTTACCATGAAGATCATCACATGGAGCAACAAAGTACATTAGTGTCTGAGGAGTTTCTGCTTAAACAAATTCTTTTAAAAATTCAGTCAAAATGATCTGGTTATTGCAGTGTGGGTGGATGTTTGGTGCATATTAACTAGATGGTTTTTCAGCTTTATGGCTGTAACTGGTAATGTGCAACTCAGTCCTGTTTAGATGAAAATGCTGATTAAACAATCAGCATTTGAGATTTACTCCAAAGAAGTACTTTAGTTAGAATATGAACAGTTTCCCAACAACTCCTGTAAATTTTGCGTACTTTAATGCAGTTGTTAAAACTGTTAAGGTCTTGAGTGATTTTTATATATACAGATATTTATATATTTAGTAGACAGTGGTATAAGTTAAATAATTTGACTGAAATGGACGTAATGTTTTGGACTAATTATAAGGTAAGTTAACCTGAAAGGTCAGGAGTTGAGGAACATAGGCCCGAAAGCTGTTGAGGAAGGGGGAAAACTGCATAAAGAATTGAAAAGCATCCTGGAAAGTTTCTTCAGAATGAAGGGAATATCTTCTTTCTTCTTCTTACGCCCAGACAGAAGTTCTTTCCTTTGGAAACTGCAGAAGGAATGAGAACTTTTCAGTTTGATGGATAGAAGAGGTAAAAGCTACAGAGTGGAGTGGGGCTGGGAGGAGGAAGGGCTCTGGGAATGCCCAGCAGGGCCCCCACTGTTCAGGGCTACCAGGGATTCTGGATCAGAAACACCTGGATGCTAGAGCTTGTGATTGGGAGTGGGACAGGCCAACCTAAGTAGAGTGTGGGCTGCCGTAAGGCAGAGAATGCATTGTTTGTGCTAGATTTCATACACTTTTTATAAACAGATTCAACCCAGGAATACCTGTTGCTGCTCCATGTTGCTTGTACTATTTACTTTGCATTAGTACAGTGCTCCATATTCGTAAATTCAAAAGATAATTGAGTTTTGGAAAGCCACAATAATTCCATATCACATCATTTACACATGAAGAGTTGGATGTTAGTATAAATTTTTGAACTTAACCTATTTGTAACCTTATTTTAAGCTTATAAAAACTATGGTATTTTCCTGATTTTAAAAGTTACTTATAAAAAATGATTCATGATAGAAAAGTATGAAGAAGAAAAACAACCAAGCAGGTCAGATTCCACTGCCTAAAGTAATCCTTTTAATATTTTGGCATGTTTTCTACTAGATCATTTTCTATATATTGATACATACTTTACATAATTGAAATCATACTATATATCTTTATATTATACTTTTTTACTTAATATAAGCATTTCTCCATCATTAGTAAAAACACTTTAAGAGCAACTTTTAGTGATTGTATGATTTCAGGAGCAACATTTTAATGGTTGTATGATAGCTGTTGTATTGATTTACCATTATCTTTTTAAACATTCTTTTATTATTAAACATTAGGCTGTTTCCAGATATGGAATGCTAACATTTAACATTTGTCGAGCGCCCTGTATGACAGGCACTGTTCTAAACTCTACTGTATTTTCTCATTTAATTTTTACACCAACCTTCTAAGGTAGGTATGATTTTTTTTCTTTTTTTAAAATCACCATTTTACTGATGAGGAAACTGAGTCCAGAAAATTATTTGCTGAAGATCATTAGCAAGTGGTAGACTTATGCTAACTTCTAAGTCATACTGCACAAATTCTAATGAACATTCTCATTCCTTGGGATACATATTTTTAGAAAAGCATAACGACTTAGTTTATGTACATGCATATATATTTGTGTGTATACACATGGAGTTTTAACATGTATACCTTGAGGGTGACTGAACGTTCTTCCTCCATGTAGCTATGTTTATATTCCTCTAATACCTGCGTGTACAAGTGCCTTTTTACTTCATATCATCATTTCTGAATTACCATTTGGTTAAAACTTCACTATTTTAATAAGTATTATTTTTTACTAGGGAAATAATGTCTAGTGTGGATGGAAAGTTTTTTTTATGCCATGTGTTTTTAATTTCAGTGAATTATTTCTTCATGTCCCTTGCCCATTAAGTTCTTGGGGTCCTAGAGTTTTTCTCAATCTTGTACACAGTCTTCAAATGCTATTCTTGTATTCTTTACTTACTAACTAGAACAGTGAATTTTTTTTTTATCAAATAACATTTTACATGTTTATTTTTAAAAAGTAAGCTAAAGAAAACCTACCTTTAAGTTTTAGTCTTACTGCTCTCCTGTTTTTACGTGTTGAATGAGAGACTAGGTCCCCCCTCCCCCAAACAGCAGATAAGAAGTATTCAGAATCTGCGTAATTCATTCAACAAGTACCTAATTGCTTATCATGCAGCAAACATTATGATAAGCTCTGGAGGTATCAAGGCTAATGTGACAGGTACTTCCTCTAAAGGAACTTGATATTTAATAGGGGAGACAGGTCATAATGAACCCTAACATAAGGGCAGTAATAGAAATACAAACCAAATGTTGGGAAGAGGGATTATGTAACTCAGAAGTATTTATTAGATCAAGGGTAATTTGATGGTGTTAATTTGCTAAGGATGTGGAGAAGTTTGCTATGGCTGAAATATGCCAAGTCCAAAGGCAAGTTAGTTTTAGGGCTTCTACTAACCAGTAGTCTAGTTCCAACAAGTGAGCTTGCAGTTGTTGAGTTCCAGCAAAACACTTTGTGATGGCCGTGAGGGTGCTCATTCTGGGATAAGTTGTTCACCAGAGAGAAACCCTGAACTGCTGCACAAGAGGCCTGATAGTGCCGTGAGACGCTCCCCTCCCCACCTTCTCGGCCCTGAAACAAAGCGGTCTGTTGAAAGACGCTCCAGATTTACCCAAGTAGTCCTGATCTGGTCTTTTGCTAACTCATATTTTTGAGGAAACTCCATACTGTTTTCCATAGCGGCTGCACCAGTTTACATTCCCGCCAGCAGTGTAGGAAGGTTCTGTTTTCTCCACACCCTCTCCAGCAGTTTTTATTTGTCGACTTTGATGATGGCCATTTTGACAGGTGGGAGATGATACCTCATGTAGTTTTGATTTACATTTCTCAGCTGCTATCAGGAGGGCTTCAGGCCAGCTTTCAGATGTTGCCTCAGTCTCATCATTGGGCTTTCCTGAGGTTATCTATGGGTCTCTGACCCACAGGGTCCTATTCATGACAATGTCTGTTGTGGGCCCAGGTAGGACATGATAGGGAGGGCTCAGTCCAGATGTTGACTTCTTTTTTTTTTTTCATTTATTTTTATTAGTTGGAGGCTAATTACTTCACAACATTGCAGTGGGTTTTGTCATACATTGACATGAATCAGCCATGGAGTTACATGTATTCCCCATCCCGATCCCCCCTCCCACCTCCCTCTCCACCCGATTCCTCTGGGTCCTCCCAGTGCACCAGGCCCGAGCACTCGTCTCATGCATCCCACCTGGGCTGGTGATCTGTATCTTTAGATAATATTCATGCTGTTCTCTAGATCTTGATTTCTTATCTGCGAGAAAGGATTGAGGCAATGCTCAGGATTCCTTCATGAGCTAGAGTTTTGACTATCAAGGTCTCCATTATCCCGATCTTTTACTGCTTATGTTGCAGTATCTTCATTTGCCTTTAAAAATGAGAGAGCAGGCAGGTAAGGAGAGCAGTTGTGCAGTTGCGGGAGTCACAGTGACTCGGCCCCTCCAAATCCTGTCTTTAAAGCAGCAGGAGAGTGCAGCCTCCCCTTCCCACATCCTGCCTGGTTGGCCTGGCAGGTTCTAGTCCTCCGTAAGCAGGGCTCTAAGAAGTCTTACCTGAGTCAGACTTGTTCTTGTCTTGCTTCCAACTGCCACATTTTAGTTTCAAATAGTTGTGTGACATAGCAGCCTTTCCAGTGTTGTGGTTCTGTTGAGAATACCTAGTGTCTTATTTCTGGTAGAGGTCTATCACCTCTTTAATTGGAGCATCTTAGTTCTAAAGTATCCACATGGGCTGATTTTCCATGTGTGAGAACATTAACTTCTGGACTCTCTCACATACCTTCAGTCCCTGGGATTTGATAGATCAGAGGGAGATTGAAGGGCAATGCCACTTAGGACCTGGAAAAGGTCTCTAGAATAAGAATGTGGCTTTTTTGTTTTGTTTTTGAAATACCAGCTATTCAACTTCGGTGCTGCACCTTGAAAAAGCTTTCAATTAACACTCAAGATGTGCATCTGTAGACAAAAAGTACTATGACAGGACATGAAAACAAAGAGGGGCTGGTGAGGGTGGGTGGGGGATGAAGCCCGGGAGCAGCAGTGAGCCAGAGGTTACCTTTGACCTATAAAGTATAAAGGTAAGACAGTGAACCCGGGAATACGACCAGGCATGGAACCTTGGGAAAGGAGAGGACAAGTAGGGAGCGAAAAGGTGCATTTATGGTCAAATCACCAAATCTTGTTCATTTAATTCCTGAACATCTCAGCTAATGTCTCTGCTGCCCCGGGGCCTTGCTCTCTTCATTTCTCATCTTATTAACTTTAAAGGGCCTTACCATCTTTCATCCACTTGGTGAGCTTTCCAAGATGCAGGATGGATTTTTCTCTGATTAAAATCTCGCTATGCCTCTCTGTTGCCTGTACGATAAAGTACAAACTTAAACTAGCAAAAGACCTTGGTGTTCTGGGCCTCATGGCTTCACGAGGATACAACCACGTGTAACCTTCAGTTACACAGAGCCACATGGAGATTTCTGAAAAGCCAGGCTACTGCTTTTGCCTGCAATGTCCGCTCCAGTCTTGGGCCATAAACTCTAAAGTTTTAACTCGGCTCAGGTATCTCAGGAAGCCTTCCATACACGTCCTGATCTGAGCATGATAGGCCACTTCTGTGAATGTCCAGAACTTGGTGTTTATTCTAGCATTTGTCACATCAGATTATTAATATATGGAACTGTTGATTTGCTTTCCCAATAAACTGAACTGCTTAAGAGCAGGGACTCTGCCTTACCTTGCTTTGAAGTCCCGAGGACTGGAACTTCAGTCACTGAATACATTACATGCCTGACGAATGAATAAATGAGTAACAGACATTACTGCTGCCTTCAAGTTTCAGGCTCTTAGGGCATTCACAAGTTTAATGATTAAAAGGCAATTCGAGACGATTACGTCATATAAATGAGCATGGCATGGCTGTATTTCCATTGTCTTATAATGCAGATTCCAAAGAAGGAAGAGACCAGGATGGCGTGGGGGCAATGAGTCTATTTTCTTTGTGAGATGTATATTTAGGGCTGGGTTCTATCCCTGGGTTAGGAAGATCCCCTGGAGAAGGAAATGGCAACCCACTCCAGTATTCTTGCCTGGAGAATTCCATGGACGGAGGAGACTGGTCGGCGGTAGTCCATGGGGTCACAAAGTCAGACAAGACTAAGTGACTAACTTTCACTGAATGAGGAGTGCTGTCTGATTAGGCCTAAAAGAAACGGTGTCAGAATGGCCGGCTTCCTTCCTTTCAGGCTCTGTTCAGGCGTTTCCTCTGTGCAGTTGCTTAGCTTATCCAGTCCTGCTCTTTACTTGAGCTTTTAATGACTGTTCTACATATCTGGTAATTAATGGGATCCTTGAATCATTAGATCTTATTCTTTTAGTAAATATAGTGAGAGCCTATACTATGCTGAGTGCTGAGCACAGGACAAGAAGATAAACATAGTCTTCACCTTGCTTGTTGAACACATCCTTAAATAGCTGTTTAAGTCACCCTGTTTGTTATTAGGGGGCTTCCCAGGTGGCACAATTGATAAAGAACCTGCTTGCCAATGCAAGAGATGTAAGAGACGTGGGCTTCCTGGTCCCTGGGTCAGGAAGATACCCTGGAGGAGGGCATGGCAACCCACTCCAGTATTCTTGCCTGGAGAATCCCAAGGACAGAGGAGCCTGGTGGGCTGCAGTCCACAGGGTCACAAAAGAGCCGGACATGACTGAAGTGACTTAGCACATTTAGTTTGTTATTAGTGCTATGAAGAAAATGGTCACAGAGCCAGGCAGGTATTGAAATGAGCTTTAACTCCATTAAAGGGCAGAAAGGGCCTTGCCAAGGAAGTGATTTTGTGCTTAACCCTGCAGAGTTAGTAGGAAACAGACAAAGGAGATCCAAGTTTTTGAATTGCCCAGGCAGTGGTAATACAGAAAGACTTGGGAGGAAAAGCATCAGGTGTGTGCAGGAAACTGAAGCCTGGATTGTAATGAGGAAGCGAGAGAGCGCAGAGAGAGCAATGCCTTGCAGGTCATATTTAAGACGGTAGACTCGCTCCCGAGACTGTGGGAAATCATTGAAAGGGTTAAGTGTGGGGGAAATGATTCTTCTTAAATTTATTTTACATTTCTATTGCTTCCAGATAGCTTGAGGGGTAAACACTGTTGATTTATGTATCCTTACATTCCCTCTTAGCACCTGTCACTAAATCAAATAGTCAATATTTAGCGACTTGGTTTCCAAGTGGAGGGAGAAAAATGCAAGGGTGAGCATTAGCAGGGTAATTCAGGAGACAGACAGGGACTCTCGAAAAAGCCACGGGAGCCTTGGGAGTAGGGTGGTTCTACTTCCCTTTGGTTAGAAGTTTGTATTGTAATAGCTGGGGTTGCTCTGGCAAAACACCATGGACCGGGGGCTTCAACAACAGAAGCTGATTTTCTCACAGTTCTGGATGCTGAAACTGAGGTCAAGCTGCCAGCATGACTGGGTTCTGGGGAGGCCTCTTCCTGGCTTGCAGACGGCTAGCTGCCTTCTTGCTGTGTCCTCACAGGGCAGAGAGGGGAGCGAGAGACGGGGAACACTCAGGTCCTATCAGGTTAGGATCCCGTTGTGTGGTTTCACTGAACCTTAATTACCTCCTCGAACTTCCCCGGCAGCTCAGTGGTAAAGGACTCGCCTACAAACACAGGAGACGCAGGAGACGCAGGTTCAATCCCTGGGTCGGGAAGATCCCCTGGAGAAGGAAATGGCAACCCACTCCAGTATTCTTGCCTGGAGAATCCCCATGGACAGAGAAGCCTGGCAGGCCATAGTCCATGAAGTCACAAAGTGTCAGACATGACTTAGTGTCTGAGCAACAAGACTCTGTCTCTAAGAAGAGTCACAGTTGGAGTTAGACCTTCAACAGATGAATTTAGGGAGGATAAACTCAATCCTTCACGGATTTTACACTGTGAAACCACTGAAGCACTGGTTCTCAGCGTGCAGGCAAGTCAGCACTAGCTCTCCCAAAGTTAATCCCGAGGGAACCCATCTTGGAAGTTCCTGTTTCTTTTAATTCTTGCTAGGGATTCAACTGGCATTTTAAAACTATATCCCAAAAAAAAAAAAAAAAAACTATATCCCAGGATGATCCTGATTGTATCAGGGAACAATGACTGGATCTATGCATTGTATTCCTTGCCTGTAAACGGAGGACTTCTCCACATTTAATTCTCTCTGTTACTCGCTCTGAAATTTTTTCCTGGTCAGGAAAATTTGAGCGAAACCAACCTTTGCTCAGCCTCTACAGGAAAAGCAGCCAGCTTTTCAGTCTTGTGCTGGGTGTTATTTGTCTTGTCACGACTGACTGCCTTGTTAAACAGCTATTGTAATCTCCATATTGTTGGCTGAGTGGGTGCCACCCATGCCTAACTTTCCCGCAGATGGATCACAGCAGAGTTAGATTTGAAGGAGGGGAAAGCAGGAAATGCAATTCTGACCTTAGTGGTTTTTAACCGGAATGCTTCAGCTTCAAGTCACAGAAAACATGACTAAATAATGGCTCAAAAATTTGAGGCTCTATTTTCCCTCCTAGGATTGGACGTCCAGACGAAGGTGGTCCAGGTGGTGGTCCTTCCCTCTTTCCACTGTATCCATCCTCGCTGCCTAATGGCCCAGGACACCTGCACTGCCTCTCACATCACACGTCCGTGCCAGGCAGGAAGAAGGCAGAAGCTAAGCAGTGTATGCCTGTTGGCGCCACTACCTTGTAAAGAGCTTTTCAGGAAGCTTTGCCCAGTAACACCCCTCCTCACTTCATCAGCCAGGACTGTGGCTCACCGCATCATCCACAAGAGAAGCTGGGAAATAGAATGGTTTAACGTTTATTTATTTATGTTTGGTACACTGCTGCTGCTCTCAGACACAACTCTACTGATGATAGAGAAGGCGGTTGGATCTTAAGAAAAGAATTAGAAACGTCTGCCACAGGTCACTGGGCACTTGCCTGACCTTGAGATAAATTTTGAAATGTTAAGAGTTTCCCACAACTAGAGAGTGGCCCCTGCTCCTGGCAACTAGAGAAAGCCCTCAGGCAGCAATGGAGACCCAGCGCACCAAAAATAGCTTAATAAATAAAATTATTACAAAATAAAATGTTTGCACTTCTATCATGTGCCAGGAACCGTTCTAGATACTGGGAGTATAATAGTGAAAACAAAAATGAAAAAACAAAACAAGAAAACCAGACAAAGCCAAGTCTTCACTCTCACGGGGTTACAGTCAAGTGGGGGATACAATCAACGAATGAACTATGTAATATGTTAGATGAGTGGAGTGGAGACTGAGGTGGTGGTGTGCAGTTTTCAGTTGGATGCTCAAGAAGACCAGTGTTTGGAACCTGGTGTATGAGTAATAACATGAAGGAAGTGAGGTATGTAAATTCCTTGGAATATAAATACATTGAAAGGAAACTCTAAGGCAAGGGAACAACAGTTACAAAGGCCCTGCATTCCTCTTTGTACTTCCAATCTATGTTTGTTTTATGGGTTCTCATTATTTTTATCTTCATGGGCATTTTTATCTTCATATGGACATTGGTATATACAGTTGAGATATAAAGGGAAATTCTAGGGGTTGTCTTAATACTTCTTCCCCCTTTGGAAAAAATTAGGTGCTCGAATGTACATCTTGAGAAATTGTTAAGTGTCTTTTCCCACTTCTCTCCCTCCTCCTGAATCCTGTTCCCTTATTTCCTTATCCTTCCAGAGATAATGCTATAGAAATTATAAAAGTGGATTTGGAGTCTTGATAGCTCTTAGTATGAGTCCTTACATTTCCTACCTGTGGTATTGGGCAAATAGCATATCCTCCCAGAGCCTGTCAGCTCATCTGAGAAGCTGGGATGGATGCTAATGCCCCCCTCACTCTTGCTGTACTAAGTGAGGTGAGGTGGTGAAGGCCCCGTCTCAGAGCTGGGTACCTATTGGTGATCTCTACTCTTCTCTTGCTTATGGTCTTCAGCCTCTGGGTCACATAGGAAATCTGATATAGGTCAAGCACTATTCTTCTAAAAAAGGACTCATACACTTTACCAATGTGTGAGAATCTAGTGTCACGTGTATATTCCTCGGTGAAGTTATATTTACCAGCCTGTCCCTACACCCAACCCCAAAGTCTTCTGAGAGGTGGACACCAGGCCTTTACTTACTGAATGTCAGACACCAGTGCTGCTCTCACTGCGAAACCTCATCATCATCCGGAACCATCCACCTGTGCGTCTTTGCCGCTGATTCCTTTGCTCCATTTTGCCTCACCAGCTTTGACAATGTTGTAAAGAGTGGTTCATTTCAGTTTGCAAAAGCATAGTCTAAAATGGGATCAGCAAACTTTTTCTATAAAGAACTGGACTGTAAATGTTTTCAGTTTTGCAGGCCATGGGTCTACCACAAATTTTGTGCTCAAATCTGCCATTGCAGCCTGAAAGAAGCCACAGATAGCATGTAAGGAATGGCACATAGATTAGATTTGACCTGTGGTGAGCTGGATTTAGTCCATGGACCATAGTTTTCTAATCCCCAATTTAAAATAAAGGTTAGGCATTGATCAGAAGAAAGAGGTTCACCATATGCCCATAAAAAATAGAACATTAAAAATAATACCAATTCACAATAAGGAATAATCTGCTAAGTTATGTCCGACTCTTGCGACCCATGGAGTGTAGCCTGCCAGGCTTCTCTGTCCATGGGATTCTCTAGGCAAGAATACTGGAGTGGGTTGCCATTTCTTTCTCCAGGGGATCTTCCCAACCCAGGAATCGAACCCGGGTCTCCTACACTGCACGCAGATTCTTTCCCGACTGAGTTACAAGGGAAGCCCTAAGAAATACTATCCCAGTACAAATAATCACAATTCATCCAATCAGTTCATTCATGCCCATGTAACTAATACTTGCTGCACTGGATGTTAGCTCTGCAATCTGCTTTTACAAAGTGGGCGCTTCTGGACCGCAATGAAGTCCTGGAGACCCTGACTCAGTCCCTGCTGCCATCTGCAGTTGTCTGAGCGGTGTCAGCTTGGAGGTTAGCGATGTGTCAGTGTGTCTGTGAGAGGGTGACGTGGACCATAACTGTGTCTTCTGGGTCCTCAGCTGAGAGCTTGGCTGAGCATCCACAAGGTGAGGCTTCATGAGGCTTAGGGGAGCGTGGCAGTGATGAGCTAGCAGGTGTCCGTGCTGAGAGACACTGAAGTCTGACCCATCCCAAAGGGAACGTTTTCAATAAGCACTGCGGGGGTTCAGTTGAGAACTAATAAAGGCCACATGCTAGGATTAAGGGACCATGCCCAAAAGCAGGGGTCTAGAAGCTATGGCCAAATCTGGCTCGTGGCATGTTTTAGTGTGGCCCATGAGCTCAGAGAGACTATTATTTTTTAAAGGTGTTGTTCAAAGCAGCAGGAGCAGGAGCTGGAAGAAGAGGAAAGATGAAAAGAAGGAAAAGGAAACTGAGACCATACATTGCTCACAAGAATTAAGTTAATTACTGCCTGGCTTTTATAGATAACGTTTGCCAAAGCCTGCAATAGAGTAAAAGCCGTACCCTGGGACTAAGAATAAATATGAGGCAGAACCACCCTAACAGGGTAAGAAAATTTCCCAATAATTAGCTGCTTTGCAGAACAAAACCAACCTTCTATAAAGAAAATAACATAATCCAGACTCCTTAAATATCATCCACAATGTCCAATGTACAATAAAAATCATTAGACATGTTTGCAACATGTGTTACCTCTGATCAAGGGGACAAACAGCAGTCAAAGAAATAGATTTTGATATGACCCAAATATTGTACTTAGCAGACCAGGACTTTAAAAGTACCATTATAAAAATGTTCAGAAGACAAGTGCTCAGGGTTGGTGCACTAGGAAGACCCAGAGGGATGGGATGGGGAGGCAGGCAGGAGGGGGATCGGGATGGGGAACACATGTAAATCCATGGCTGATTCATGTCAGTGTATGGCAAAAACCACTACAATATTGTAAAGTAATTAGCCTCCAACTAATAAAAATGAATGAAAAAAAAAAGTTCAGAGACTTATTAAAAAAAAAAGATGGATGCAGTAAGTCAGCAGATATGAGATCTCAGTGGAGAAATAGATGCAACAAAACAGAACCAAATGGAAATTCTATAACTGAAAGGCTTGATATCAGAAATGAAAGGTTCAGTGAATGAATTTAACAGCAGATTGGAGACTTCAAAAGAAAAGGGCAGTGAAGTTGAAGGAAGATTAGTAGAATTATCCAATCTGAAGAAGAAAGATGTAAAAAGAAAAAAGTCTGAAGAAAAAATATGAAACTAATGTAAAGAGTCTCAATGATCTTCAGTGATCTGTGAGAGATACTAAAATGTCCATTAAGAGTCTGAGAAAGAGAGGGAATTGTTCATAAAAAAATATTTGAGGAAACAATACCTTAAAATTTCCAAAATTTGCTGTGTGTGTTAGTTGCTCAGTTGTGTCTGATTCTTTGTGACCCCATGGACTGTAGCCCTCGGGGCTCTTTCGTTCATGGGATTTTCCAGGCAAGAATACTGGAATGGGTTGCCATTTCCTTCTCCAGGAGATCTTCCCAACCCAGAGATCGAACCTGGGTCTCTCACATTGCAGGCAGACTCTTTATCACCTGAGCCACCAGGGAAGCTCCAAAATTTGGTAGAAAAGTAATTAATCTATCTAAGAAACTCAGCAAATTCCTAACAAGTACAAAGAAAACCGCACTTAGCCACATCACAGTCATTCTTTTGAAAACCAAAGATAAAGAGGAAATCTAAAGATGGTCAGGGGAAAAATACTTAAAGGGGAGTAATCATGCATATGACAACTCATAAGAAACAATGAAGTCCAGAGGAAAATGGGGCAACATTTTTAAAATGTTGGAAGAAAGCAAAATCTCTGCAAACCAAGAATTCTGTATCCAGCCTGCAAACTCTTCAAAAATTAAGATTAAATGAGGAGTTTTTAAAATGAAAGAAAAACTGAGAAAATTTCTTGCCAGAAGACCTGCACTATAAGAAATGCTAAAGCAAGTTCTTTAGTCTAAAGGGAAATGATACTGATGAAAACTCAGATATTCTGAAAGTAATAAAAAGCACTGGGAATGATAAATATGTGGATAAATATAAAGGCGCAATTTTTTAACTTTATTAAAAAACATGGCACTTTAAAGCAAAGGTAATGTTGCATTTTGGAAATTATAACACATGTAAAATAAAATATATGACACTAATAGCTCAGGGGAGAAGAATGAAATTATTCTCTTGCAAGTATCTTACATTTCACAGGAAGTGGTTTAATGTGAACGCTCTGCAGTATGTAATTAGCATGGATGAGCAGTGTCATCCCAAGATATAGCTAAAACTTCAGTGAAAGTAACACACAGAATGCTTGAAATATGATTAATTCAAAGAGAATGAGCCAGGTGAAATGGAGAAACCATAAGAACAAACAAGAAGGATTCAAAAAATAGAAAACAAATAGCGGGATAGTAGAATTAAACCCAATCATTTTAATTACTTAAAATGAATTGACTAAACTCTTCATTTAAGAGATAGAGACTGCTTGCACGAAATGGAAGACTCTACAGTATACTACCTACAAATGAAGCAATTTAAATATATGTATGCATGTAGTTTGAAAGTGAAAAAAGGATGAGAAATAATGTACCCTGGATAGTAAGCATAAGAAAGCTGCTGTGTCTATATCAGTTTCACACAGAGAGACTTTCAGACGAAGATTATTGTTACATATAAATAGAGACATTTCATAATGATGAATTAATTCATCAGGAAGGCACAGAACTCCTAAATATACAGAGATATACATAACACAGCTTTAAAATACATGAAGCAAAATCACAGAATTGAAGCAAGAACTAGACAAAACCACAGTTATAAACAGAGATTTTAACACCTTGTTTTCATAAATTGATGGGACAAGGATATTAAAAAAATCAGAATAAGAAGAGGAGGGAAAATTGGAAAGGAGATCAACCCCCTTCACCTTCACTGACGATGCATGCCCCTGCTTCCTCCTAGGGTCTTGTGAACACAGTTTTGAAATGTCCTTCTCTCACCCCTCTGTTTAGCAGAAGTGTGTGGAATCAGCTGAATAAATTACAAAACATATGTCATGATTCTCTTTGTGACAGTGTAAACTTGCTATTATTTATTGGGAGGAAAAACAGAACACAAGGAGCATCTCAGTACAAGATAACTGAACAGTGCAAATCAGTTGCAACATTCCACCTTGCCTGGTGTTTTGCTGGCTACCCGCAAACATGTATTTGCTCAAAAGAGACGGCGCAGAGCCTCGCCTCACTCTGTATACCATGTTTTGGTTTTATTCTCTCTGCGTGATTTGACATTGAGACTGTAGTTAGTTGTATGACTTTTGCTCATTGCAATGATTTGAAAACAGTATCAAGACAAAAGCCTCATGCTTCCTTCTCTGGCAGTTTCTCTCTGCCTTGGGCATTTTCCCCTAAGCTTTCTCTCGTTCCTTCCTTTCCCATGGCATCTCCCATCTCCTGGGTCACAGTTCTTGGGGGAGCTTTCTCAGCTGTAACCAGCGTTAAGACTGGCCTAACAGGAATGATTCAGTGTTATGAACACTTTTCCCTGTATGATGAGGTGGCGGGAGAGCTCATTGCATTAGCGTGTGTGAGACTGTGCGTATTTCCTCAAGTCCTATTCACTGGACTGCCAGGAAAATCCCTACTTTATCTTGTTCTGACTTCCAGCAGCATTTATCATACTCCTTCCTTCTCAAAACACTTCTCTTCATTGTTGTACCCCACACTCTTCTGAATAGTCAGGCTTCCCTTGTGGCTCAGACTATAAAGAATCTTCCTGCAATGCAGGAGACCCAGATTTGGTCCCTGGGTTGCGAAGATCCTCAGGAGAAAGGAATGGTTCTCCACTCCAATATTCTTGCCTGGAGAATTCCATGGACAGAAGAGCCTGGCAGGCTAAAGTCTATGAGGTCGCAAAGAGTTGGACACAGCTGAGCGAATAACACTTTGACTTCATGCCACAGAAGTCCTTGAATTGCAGAGTTGGAGGGGGAACGCCACTGTTCCCTTAGACTCTTGTCTTCCTACTTGATGAGCCTCAGGGTGTGGCCGCCAAATCCTTTTTAATACGTTTCCAAGCTGGGTAACAGCCCCCTGGGTTCTCTCTTCCTTTCTCAGGTCAGAATTCAGTATTTTTTCTTTCCTTCCAAATGTCACACACCTGCTACCCTTTGAGCCAAAGTTGCACCCCAGACATGTATTCATACTGAACAGTTAGATTTTTAAAAAAATTGCCAAATTAAAAACATCTGGAAATTTCACATACAAACACAAATTTTCAGATTTCCTTAAACAAACATAAAAACAGAAAAGGAGGCGGAGTCATTGCTAAGCTCCCTCCCGCTCACCTCTTCAGGTTCCTGACCGGCCAGGCTACAGCCTCCTCGTCAGGTCAGCAATCACGCCTTCTCTTCAAACTCCCAAACACCCCAGAGTCCAAAGAAGTGAAAAAAGTTTGGAGAGCTCTGCTCTAAATCATGTAGGAAAATAGGAATCTCCTTTTTCTATCCTTACCGGCTATTTTATTTCTCTGGGATAAACCAACCTGAAAAAAAAAAAAATAATAATAATAATAATAAATAAATAAACTGTAGTTTCCTTTAGTTGCCTCTAGATGGCAGTATTGTACTGACATTCTCTCAGCTCTCCCCATTCTGGCCGCCTTCAAAATGTTAATTATCTAATTTTTCAGTGCGAATAATTTTTGTTTCTAAATTTATTTCAGTATTTTTCCAATGATGTCAAATTTATCAGTAAGCAGGTAGAGTCCACAAGCTGCAATATTTAAAAGAACAAAACGACAGCCTTCTTTTTTTCCCCCTCTTGGAGCTTCCTGGGTTGATTAGTAGAAGCAGAACATATTGCAACGTGTAATTGTCACGATTATGCAGGCTGTTCATTTAGAGTTTGTGTGTGCACATGAATTCAGCTGCCGCATCTGCAATGCATGCTGGAAAAATAGCCCCTTTCTCTGTGCACTTGGAAACATCGAATGTTTCTCATTTGGAGCAATTTCTTTATTTTGTTTTGTGGATTCTGAATGTTACCCACAAATATGGGAGGCAAGGGAGCAAAACATAGTGTGTACTACAAGGAGGAGGCTCTTAAGAGATGTATATGTACATAAGTAGACACATGTGAGCTGTGTGTTGGCCTCATATATAAACGAGGCGAGTGCTGCAGAAGGGAAGTTATGTATGTTAATTAGATTAATGGTTTGGGAGCAAATCCATTTCAGAGCAACTAATTAAATATTTCATTGGAGTTATTTTATGTAATTTGCTTTGGTATGCCACAGACAGATATTAAGTATTTAATTTTATCTTCAAGTACAACCAACAAATATTTCACTGATTTAATTCTTTTAGCTTCAGGTTTTCAAAGTGCTGTCTCTTTAGTCCTGGTTAATCCACCTGACAGCTGAGTGTGACCAGGGACCCTGCAGGTCCCTTTTGTGAAAGCTTGGGCAATTGCACCTTGGACCAACCCAAGCAGGAGTTAAGCCCTCCTGTTTTCATCACCTTGATTACTCCCTAAAAGGTTAGAGTTGGAGGAACTGCATTCAGTGTTTGACGGTACAATTTCCTTGTGGACGAGTCCTCCAGTCCCTGCATGAGCCCTCTCAGGGATGGGACTGTCTTGGGCAGCACTGTGCCAATATTGGCCCCAGTGAGGGACAGAGGTGACTCTGGGGACCTTTTTTCTTCGCTCTGAGCTGGGGGAGGGCAGCGGCAGGAAGGAGATGCAGGCAGACAGGCGAGCAGGGCTGTGCCCAGGGAGTTTTGCAGGCTACATGTGGAGCATGGGTCCCAGGCAACACAGCCTCCAGGAAGCTATCATGATTTCTTTGGAAATGGCACAGAGAAGGAACCCATTTGACTGGGCAGGCTTATTTTACATGCAGCATGCAGAGTTTGCTGTGACCTCTCTCTGCTATGGATAGACTATCTTACTTCTATGGCTCCGGAATCCTCCCCACCCCTGAGCTGAATGCCTTGACTCTTAGATCCAAATGATGGATTTTACCTTTGTTCCACTACTTGGCATACTCTTTACACATCCTTCTTGGAGTCTGGCTTTTGGATCAAACTTGGCAGCACCCATGGAAGATCTTTAGAGAAAAGGTCATCGGTAGCTTTGGCTTTCAGGCAAAATCACCCTTGCTAGCATGAGCGGGTTCCTCCCTGTAAAGTCAGAACAGAGTCAGAGCAGACCTTCTCAGGTATAACTTCTACCCTGCCAGACAACTGATCATTCTTGCCTTAGATGATTCCAGCTCCTCCCAAACACCCTTCCTGACTCCTGTCTCTCTCTTCCTTTTCTGTCTTCTGGACCTTAGTTAAGACTGAACGTCTTTCACTAAGCCTTCCTGGACACATCTGTTTCCACAAGAGAATTTTCCCTCTCTCTAAATACTTCCAGATCCTCAGTCCACCCATTTCGAAGGAGTTAAGAAAGATATGAGGTCTATCTTTTTGTCCAGATTTTCAGTGGCTCTAACCCTGAGTAAATGGAATCAGTATTACAGCACATAAAATCCACCCTTCTCTGGAGCATTTAAAATTCTGACAACCTTTCTAGTTTCAAGAAAAATTTCAAGGCAAGTCACTTTTTAACTCAGCATGCATTTTCAACACCATAGCCTTTGGGTAATGGGATCTTGTTATAGGAAGTGTGAGGTCTGCATTTCCACCTTGGGACAGTCTCATCTTGCCCCAGGTCTGGAAATCCTGTGTTCAACCTGGCTCTCTGTCAAAATGCTCACCGTGTAACTGACAGAGTTTGCAAAGACTGAACGACTTGAGGGAGCAGAAAGGAAAGAGCTGAGCTGAGAGGTGGGGCTGGTGGGAGGATGCCCTGGCTTTAGACTTTGAAATCCTCCAAGAAAAAATAGGTGTTTTCTAAGATGAGATGAAGAATGGATTCCAGGCAGAGGGAATAGAAGATGCAGAGATATGGAAATAGGAAACAGCTAACTACATACTCCCTGTGCTTCAGGGCTTAACTAAATTCCTAGCTTCTTCAGAACTCTTTCACTGATAATCTCAGGCCACCGAGATGTTCAGTGTGGTTGCCTGTCGTCCCTACAGAACAAGACTGGAAGCCCCTGGCGACTGGAAGCCTTTGGAGACCGGAAGTCCCAAGAGACCAGTGCCATCCTTTCTGACATCCGACCCAGTCCTCAGGACTATCCTCCCGAACTGCTCAGACACTGCTGTCCTGTAGGGGGAGCCCAGGATGAATACAGTTGAAATTACTCGGTTTGCAGCTTCTGACTGATTCTGCAACAAAGGAAAAGATCTTTCATCGAATGTGTAAGGTGAAAAAAAAAAGACTTGAGTTTCTCTTGGTGGAAAACAAAGGGAAGTTTGCATAATTATGACTCTCTTTTCAGTATGTAAAGTGCTGTTTTTCTGCAGAATAGGGCTTTTAATATTTGATGAGCCTTTGAGAACA